>NC_139534.1:75971567-76526567 GCF_965153285.1 Podarcis tiliguerta
AAATCTTCAGGTTGTAGTGGATAGGTCAGTGAAAATGTAGATCCCAGTGTAGTGTGAAAAGGATAATTCCATGTCATATATTAGGAAAATGATAAAAAATAATAATTTGAGAATATTATTATGCCTTTATACAAGTCACACTTGGGATACTATGTACAGTTCTTGTTGCACTGTATTAGAAAACTGGAAACTCTGCAGAAAAGAGCAACCAAAATGATGTGGGTGAGTAGAACGGCTCCCCTATGAGAGAAGGTTAGAATATTTGAGGCTATTTAAATTATTGGAAAAGGATTTGATAAGATGAACACAAAGGTTTGCATTGTATGGAGAATGTGGACAGAGATGCACTTTTCTCGCTCTCTTGTAATACTCGAACCCAAAATCATCCGGTGAAGCTTGAATGGTGGGAGATTAAGAGCAAAGGAAGTAGTCATTCACACAGAGCACATGTTAAACCACGGAATTCGCTTTCATAAGATGTACTGAAGGCTCTCAGCTTAGATGGCTTTCATGGAGGGTAAGGCTATACGCTACCTCTAAGATCAAAGACAGCATGGCTTGAATGTGAGCTGCTGGGGGGAGATTACTGTTGCATTCAGGTCCTGCTTGTGGACTTCCATAAGCATCTGCCTGGTCTGTAGGGAATCCAGCAGGATTCTTCTGTCTTTGTCTGTTCATCATCATCATGAAATGGTACACCAGGTGTGCCCTTTTTGATGCTGGACTGCTACAGCTTGTTCAGTCTAGGACTGCATTTGAAAAAGTATTTAGAAGCTTCACATGACACAGAATGCAGTGGTTATTATTTTAAACTGGAATCCACTACCTACAAATAAGACCATAGTGGAGGTATTGCCCTTTAATTATTATGATTATTTATTGTTTTACCAATTACATTTCTATCCCACCCTCCCAGGGTGATGTGCTTTGTAAACACACACACCTTTCATCCTCACAATAGCTGTATAAGAGAGAGTGTGAGCGGCCAAAGTTCACCTACAGGCATTGTGGCTGGGTAAGAGTTTTGCCTTAGCTCTTGGTTAGCTTTCAAAAAGTCAAGAAATCAGTGCAAGGGGGTTAAGCTGCTGAAAATCCAAAGGTCAGAAGAGATTAATAAGTAGTCAGGAGCAAGCAATGAATAAAAATGGAAAATGTCCAAGTATAAACAAGAAGGACAGTACATATATCTCTGAAGGAATGTTTGCAGGAAATCTGTGTTTTCAGAAGTGAAAGACAGATTGGGGAACATACTGTGAGATGCATTTGCATTGGTAGAGATTCATAGCAATTAGGCTATGGAGAAGTCATTAGCATTAATTGAGTAATCTGGGAATTGTCAAAATTTATTGTATATGTGAATGTGGTTGAATCATGAAAGAAAATTACCACCATTCTTTCAAAATTGCACTTTCCCTCCTTATTTGCATTGAGAGGCTTGAGCATTATATACACTTACATTTCTAATCAAGCTTTGAGAGAGAGAGAGAGAGAGAGAGAGAGAGAGAGAGAGAGAGAAGAGCAACTAAAATGTTTAAGGGGCTGTAGAAACTCTCCCATGGGAAAAAGCAACTGAGGCTTTTGGTTTAGGAAAAGGGTGAAGGTGGCACCTGAGAGTGCGATTTCAATTCATGTGTGGTGTGGAGCAGTGGACAGAGAAAACTCCCTACTTTTCTCATAGTACTAGGACTTAGGGGCATCCAAAGAACATGAATTGTTAGAAAATTCAGGACAGACATAAAACACAGTTTAAATATGGAACTCTCTCCTACAAGCTGTAGTGATGGTCTTTAAAAAGTTAGTCAAGATAAGGCTATTAATGGCTGTGTGCTGCCTCTAACATCTGAGGAAGTATGCCCTGGAATGCTACTTGTGTAGAAACACAGGTGGGGGAAAGAAGTGCTTGTGGGTTTTCCATAGGCTTCTGCCCCCCATAAGAATGGATTGTAGGCTAGAAGGGCCTGATCCAGCATCCCTCTATTATTAACATGCTTGCAATGCATGCACAGTTTCAAAGAAAAAAAGGCTGAGGCCAGGAAATCTGTACATAGGAGTTTATTTAGATGCCACAAGTTTTAAATCACTCCCTTTTACATCCCAAACCACTGCATCATCTCCTTCAGTTGAATTACCATTGGGGTTTACAACATGATTTACAAAATGGATTCATGATGCGATTTACAAATGTCCTTTGTGGATCCTATAAAACACAACTTTATAATACCATCATTAAAACGATGAAAATCAACACATAAGGGATGCTAAAAAGGGGGCAACTGATAGAAAGAAAAGACAAAACTCTGCTGGCATGGAGTCCCATACAAATAGGGCCTTCATTGTTGTCTTCAGGGTTGAGGAATCCTTTTTGCATAAAGGAATTCTCGGACATTAGAGGAAAACAAAAGCAGGGCCTGCACCATTAACCACTAGACCCACCTGTGTACCAGAACAACTGGCCTGAAGGGTTTATTTTTATGTTGAATGCTAAAAATATACTGTGATAGAGCATGGATGTGTTGTCATATTCATTTTAAAAAATCCATTCCTATAATAGGCTTCAAAAAGTTCACATGACTGCAGACCTTCCATACTGTTCTGTAATACGCCTTTAGTAGAATGCTCTGTGCACAATATAACGCAGAACAATGTCCACTATTCTTTCACTGCAGATTCACTACCATGGCTTTTAGAAATCAGTTTTACAGTTCTTGATTAAAACAGTTGTTCCACAAATGTAATGTGTACTTGCTAAGCTTACCACCAGACTCTCCTTCTGGCCAAGCAGTTAGATATAAACAGTGAAAATGAAGAGTATCTCGCACAGCAAAAGCAGAATGAGAACAAGAAGCACTTTAAAACACGGTGACCCCGGTTCTAACTTCTAGGGGTGCAGGAGTGTTTGCATGTCCCTTCCCCCTCTGCTTAGCAGGTGTAGTGAAAAGCAAACAAGGTTGGTTTTTGTTTTTGGTGGATCAATAAACAAGCAAACATATCCTGTTGTTGCACTTATAGATTCAAATATCAAGGCTGACATTGTATGCAACTAGCCTATCTGGAAGTGGGGGGGGGGGGGAGGCGTTTACATTCCCAATTCCCACTCAGCAGTCTGGTGTACCTGCTATTCTGTGGGAGGCAATCTATGCATGGGAACCAGTTGGATAGGACTGAATCTATTGAAGTTTTAAGCTGAGACAGATTTTGCTTTAGTGCTATCGACATCTTAGCCTTGCAAAATCAAAGCAGCTACCTATCATTCAAACTTAACCTTTGTGCACATTTCAAAGTTTTAATTACAATTCTGCTTAAGTTTAGGATTTTAAACAGCGTTTTACAGATGGCTAACTTAATAAATTAGATCTTTTTTGAATGTCAGAAGATGTGGGAAATGGGGACAAGGTTGTTTGGTGAATATATTACATTTAATGAAAACTGGAACGTGGAGTGGTCCACCTTTCTTCCAAGGCTAGCATACTGCCAAGGTGATGTATGCTGAAATTATAGTTAAATGCGGTGACATTTACACTGTTCCTTGTAAGCTCTAACACAGTACAAATAGAGATGAACTTGTTCGTTATGGCATACGTAATGGAGGATGGCAGACTTTATTATGCTAAAGCAACTACATGGGGGAGAGATTATAAACATATACCAGTTTAACAGATATCAAAATCTCACCCATTTACTTAAAATCTAGAAGTGAAAAGCCCTTTGATTGCTTTATTGAATGCTGCACAACCCTAAACTGAATTACACCCACATCCAATATTTGTTGTTTGACTTGCAAACTACAACATTCTGCTAAGCCTAATGTTGATAAATGCCATGGTTTTCTGGGTACGTTCTGGAGCACTACTGATGAAAACTGTGTCATCCTTTCTTTCGTCTGCAAAAAAAAATATGCTTCTTGCCACTTCATTAAACTTGTGACATTATCCCTTTTTATATATTTGTGTGTTTCTTTCATAAAGATAGGCTGAGGTTTGATTACTTCCAGCCTGTACAAGTCAAATGTACCTTGGAATGTTTTACAATGTTTGACAGCTATGAAATATAAGTACTATGCAATTTGACTGTACATACATACATATTTTCATAAATACATCCGAACAGGGACCTCAGAACTAAATAGGCAATAGTATGGGACGAAACCACAACAGGCAGCCTTATTTTGTAGGACCTTGATCTAACCTAAAATAAAATGGGAGTTTCCATAATGTTGGTTTTGTACACAAAGTAAACAAATCAATACATTGTATTTTACCGATGAAATAATTTCAATGCATTTGCAAATGATTTGACAGGAAAAGGGTGTAATTTACAACACTCAAAACTTTTTAACAACCATTGATTTATATGTATTGTACTGTAAAAGTCACCCGAGAGAAGCCTAGCAAGGTTGAGCATGTAGTGGTAGGTCCCAAAGGCAACTCCCAAATATCTTCCTCAGACGGAGACTTTGGTAATTGTCTATTGTATAAAACTCCCATCTCTTACAACTGCATTCATTTTGCAAGTGGGAAGTTGCATCCGTTTGCCTCGCGAAAAGAATAGTCCCAGATTTATACTTCAGTTATTGTGAAGACATTCTAAATCCACAGAGCAACACACATTTCCATTCTGTGAGGAGAAAGAAAACAAAGAAAATAAGATGCAGTGATGCTATTAGCACAACCAGTGAATATGGCTATGATGACATGGGCTCTAAAAACGTAGACTCAGGAAATGAGCATTTTGCAATTCAGTCCCCCAAAGATGAGACAGCCAAGACTTTTTTTATTGTCAACAGTCCTGCTTTGTGCGTTTACCAGGGACTAGTGCTCAGTAATATAGTGGAGGGATGGCAGAACTCCTCCATCACATAGATGGGGTTGCACTCTCTCTGTAGGAACAGCTGTGCAGTTTGAGGGATGCAACACCATCTCTGTTGCTGGAGACTCAGGTGATCTCTGGGGCGAGGAGGACCTATTATTAGCCTGTGCGGGTATGTTAGCTACGCCTTTCCTGGACAGAGATCACTTAGTCACTGTGATTCATGTGTTGATAACCTCACGATTGGACTACTGCAGTGTGATCTATGTAGGGTTTCCTTGAGATTGGGCTAGAAGCTGCAGCTAGTGCAGAATGCTATGGGCAGATTACACCTGAGTTGAGGGAACCGCAGTGGCTGCCAATCAGCGGCCCTGCGTTCAAGGTCGTCTTGTTAACATACAACTTGGGACTAGGTTACCTGAAAGACCACCTGCCCCTGTCTAGACCTGAAAGTTACTTAGATCATCTCAGGAAATTCTAACTGTGGCACTGTATCTTGCACCATAGGGTATGTTTTTCTATTGCCTGTTTCACTGGCTTTTAGGGGGGTTTGTGTGTGTTCTTGATTTAATGATATATGTTTTAGACGATACACCGCTAAGATTTTTTAAAAACATTAACCAGTTTATAAATGCTGCTCAATAAATAGATCATGTGACTCCTGGCTCCCATATGCAAAATCTAATTCCACAAAGACTCTGTTCACATTATTACCCTTCAAAAAAGGGGGGCAGGGAGAACAGATCATATGAAGTGAACTTCTGCACAAGCAGCCATTTACACAGAGCTGCTTCACTTAAACTGGAGGCTATTTGCATGATGGGAAGACTTATGCCATTCTATAGCCTGGCCGATGATAATGTATAAAGTTGACTGTTCTAAGGAGGGTGGGTGATATACTTTGATGCCGAAAAATGTTGATTCAGATTCTGTTGGTTAGATGGCAACAATTTTCTTTTAAGTTTAGTAAATTAAATAAGAGCAGCTATACAGAATCTTCCTATACTTCTTCCTCCAACTCTCTTCTTTGCTTAGAGATAGTTTGCAGTATTTTCTTGGCATGAGTACTAATATTATTATTTTTCTTTGAAACATAAATATATTTCCTGAGAGATGATTCTTTCTCACATGTGCAGCCTCTTAGCTGTTCTCTGATGAAAAATGGGAATTATTTTCTCAGGCTAAATGGTCTGTTCCAAAAAGTCTTGTTTTAGTAAGGTTTCTTAGCAAACCAAAAGCTTGGCATTCTAACATAGGAATACTGAAGTGGTTCAAAGAGAAGCAGGTAACTCCCCACCCCCTTAAGAATCGGTGCAGTTTTAACCTTGTCTATTCACCTGTAAGTGCTACCAAATGCCATGGGGCTTACTCCCAGGTAAGTGGGGTTAGGCTTGCAGCCTAGGATACTTGCCCCCTAGTTACTACTGATTGGGATAGCCTCTTGTGGAGACTGAACCATTTGGACCAGTGGGATTATATCTCTCTATCCGGAGTTTTGAATTATGGAATGATCTTGTTTGGTACTTCCTTTGGTGAGGTACAGTCACAATAATTTTCAGGAATCATTGGGGTTAAAGGGAACTGCTTCATCTTGGTGTTTAGATAACTAAGAGCTACAACTATAGCTGGAATTCACAAGCTACAGATTCTTAATGACTTAACTGATGTGTACATTTGGTTTGCAGTCATGGAGTTACTTATATCTACTCATCATGTTGAGTTTGATTTTATTAAGCTTGTTCAGGTAACTTGGGGCAGTATGTTCTGTTAAGAAGGAACTAACAAAGATGCCTCTTCAAGTGTCTGATGTACAGAGCAGCTTCCTGCCTGCTTTCGCCAGGTGCATGGAACTCTTAATCCACATGGCAAACAGAGCAAATCCAATACCATACTAATCCTATCTCTGCTGCCATATGATTTGAGTCTGTGACATCTGAACCTCAGAGATACACAAATGGAAGCAACTATATTCCCCTGTCACAGCTCAGCGCCATGCCTCAGGGAAAGAGCCCCAAGGGCAAGAAAGCAAATCAAATGAATTAAAGCTCAAATACTCCAGCCATGGCTTATTGCTGCACTGTGCATGAGAAAATGGCGAAGAATACCCTGTTACAACATTTTGTACAGCATTTCATAAAACAGCATTTGGTACTTTCAGTGATCTAGAAAGGATCAAAGGAAAGCAATTCCGTCCAGGAAGATGGTGTAAAAAGAACAAGAAATCATTATTTGATTAACATGCATTGCTCAAGTGCTGCATGTTAGTCACTGTAAAAAGTTACTATTTTGGTACACTTTCATTTTCTTCTCATTTTAAATAAAAAGCATAACCTTGGATGATAACGGATGCTAATTGCACTAAGTGCATTCCAGTATTTCTGAAAGCTAAAGTGGATGAAGTGATAAATATGATTTCTCAAAAGGATGTCATTTTGGTATCAGTTACATTCACAGTGAAATCTTCTTGCCCTAAACTATAATGGCTTTAGAAAGTTGAGTATAGGACAATGCCACAAAACTATGACAGGCAGCACAACAATACTTTATGAGGCCTGGAGCTCTTGCATGCCACTGACATTCATCTTTTGGAGGAGTGGAGGGCTTCTTTAAGTGGCCGAGGACTTTCCAGGTTTTATGTGCCAACAGATGATGAGTTGGGGAGGTTTTCTGTATCTATTGGGAAGAACTGATAAAATGAATAGAGTGTTGGGCTAGAACCTGGGAGATCAGATCTTACTCAGCCATGAAGGTCATTGTGACCTTATGCCACAGCCTAACCTACTTCATAGTGCTGTGTGAATAAAATGGGGAGAAGGAAGACCATGTATGCCACTTTAAGGTCTATGGAAGAAAGCTGAAATATAAATAAATAAATAATATAAATAAATGTGGCAGGACACCCCATACACCCTCAAAAAAGTATCCTGGACCACCTCTAATAGTGAATTCAGAGTAATTCTAGATTCTGTTGGCAGTGATTATGACTATAGTGACAATTCTGAAACCTCACAACTTCAAATGGGCCATTTCTGCACTAATCTAAAATGTGTGGCTTGAGGGTTGTCATCTCCATTGTTTAATATTCCATTTTTATTCATTCCACCATGAATAGCGAATTATACTCCAGAAAGTTTATAAAACCAAGCTACAAAATAGGATTTGTGTTTCTCTTGATTTTCCTGCTTTAGAGAATAAATGTATATTTCTACCCTTTACCTTCAATTTTTGCCCATCTCTGTAAGGAAATAGAGCAAGAAGCAAAAGGGATTCAAAATGAATGCAACATAAATATATTGCACCCTGCAATTGGTATTACTGTAACTGCCTTGCTAACAGGCAGGTTATTTTTGAAAATACATATTTATAAATGTCTAAAATGTTTACTAGTTATTAACATCACTATTCTACATGCATATTAAGAATACCTGCAGGGCTTTAAGAGAGACTATTTTAAAGTTGTAGAAGAAGCCTACTGAATATTTCTGGCCCTATCTCCCTGGATAATAATCACACAATTACCATTACACAAATTGCATAATTTTTGTTACTGCATTCTCATTCTTCCGTTGCAGCTCACTGCTGTCAGTGGCAGCTAAAAGCAACATTCCTGGGTAAACATTCCTACACACAAATTATGTGTACTGCCCTCCGCTCCTCCACCTTTTACTATCAAATACCTTGCATTTGCAAGTTGTACAAGGAGACCCGAGCATTGTCCATACGGAGCCACTAAGTCGTGCTATTCCATAGCCATCTTGACAAGTTTTTCTGATATCGTAGGTTATGTTATCAGCCAAACAAGGATCACTGACACAACGAGGGCAACATTCTCCTTCTGATATTGCTGTGAAGTCACAGGTGAGAGTGGGGCATGCAAGCGGCCAACAATCTACTTCACCTTCCTGGGAAAACAGAGAGAGACCCACAGTAAGTTACGTCAAACTATGAAACAAAACAGCAATAGCAACTACTTCTTTGATCAACTTTTACTGCTGGGCCTGAGTCATTACCTAAAACTGGGGTGGAATAGGACTCCCCTTATTCCATTGTTGCCCATAATAGCAGAGGCTGGTGGGAGTTTGGGTACCTCAGTCTCTTGAAGGGTACAAGTTGTCCATTCTTGACTAAAATTCACTTACAAAATAGGCATATTCTGATCTGGCAGTAGTCTAAACAGTGCAGTGTTGCTGGGCACCACATTTACAGCAGATTAAGGACCATGCACACATCTCTGATGGATAAATGCAGACTTCCAACCAGGGATGTGGATACACCATGCTGCTGTACAGTCGTACCTTGGAAGTCAAATGGAATCCGTTCCGGAAGTCCGTTCCAAAACCAAAGTGTTTGACTTCCAAATCACAGCTTCTGGTTGGCTGCAGGAAGCTCCTGCAGCCAATCAGAAGCCGAGGAAGCCCAGTTGGACGTTCAAGTTCCAAAAGAACATTCGCAAACTGAATCAATCACTTCTGGGTTTGCGGCATTCGGGAGCCAAAACGTCCAAGTTCAAGGGCGTTCGACAACCAAGGTACAACTGTATATGAAACTCATTTGCTGAATTTGGCGATGTGATAATATAGAGCTTCTGAATGAAAAGCCACAAATGGTTGAATTCTGAAGCACATTTTTGTTTTGATTTCATAGCCCTGTTATGCAGATGTGCATCTTCATCACAAATTGCTTGCTGGTTTCCCACAGGCATCTGGTTGGCCACTGATGCTGGCCAAGTTGGACCATTGGCCTGATCCAGCAGGCTCTTCTTATGTTATTTAAGCAATTTACAAGGCTATGTAAACTACTCGTTTTAACAAAAGGAAACCATGAACCATATTATCACATCAGTACTGCAGTACTGCCAGTAGCTATTTACAGTGTTAAGGCTAAATGCTATGTAGTAGTTTACAGACACTAAGAGATAATGACACAGTAGTTAACTCATCCAGAAATCATATGATAACTGACACCTCAGGATACAATGATAAATAATTCATTGCATTACTCTGCAGCATTTGCAACCAAAAATGCCATGAAATTCAGATTAGACAAAGTCACTGGTGAGAAAGGTAAGGTGATTCAACCTATTCTGGATGGGGTTGCACTCCTCTTGGAGGAACAGGAACATTCCTTATTATTATTTCAGAAGTCTTTTAAAGTCTAACACCTAGTTCTATTGCTGCCTGTTTAAACATGTAGCATATTGTGCATTTGCTACTTTGAGGATTTTGTTTTGCTTTTAAGTGTTAGATTATATGTTCTTTGTCCAGAAGAAGTCCAGGAGCTCTCTTTTGAGTAAGCAAGCATGGAATCACACTGTCAAGATCTCACAACATGAAGTATGGACACCCCCCCCCCCCCCGCAGTATTGCATCCTATGGTATCAGGATCTGATAAACTGTATTAGGCAACGTACACACTATACCTTTAAAGCACTTTGCCCCTCTCAAAGAATTATGGGCACTGTAGTTTGTTAAAGGTTGCTCTGTGAAGGGTAAACTATAGTTCCTAGAATTCTTTGGAGAAAAAGAATGTGCTTTGCTTGTGACGTCCATTGGAAGTTTTAACATTCTTCAGTTACTTATGCTGTGCATCACCAGTTGTTTTTGAAGCTCTGAAATCACTTTAGTGAATTGCTATGTGGCACTGAAAAGCCCTGTTCTTTGGACCCTAGTGATTCCCTTCCCCCTCATTTCTGAGCATATTATATTACTACTACAACTACAACAACAACAACAACAACAACAACAAAGCATATATATAGTCCTTTACAGAGTTGTTAATAGTATTTGTTTTAAAAAAAATATTGATTTTCTTTTCTCATAACAAATATCCAATATCATTACTAAACATTCATTTTTCAACTCCCCCCTCCCTGTTCACTTCCCTCAGCTTCCATTTCTGGTTTGTTACATTAAATGATACATTCTATGTTATCACGTTGTTATATTTCTTGTTCTTTGTAAATAAAATTGTAAACGTTTATTTAAATCCTGCCAGCGAGTCCATTTTTTTGTTTTTGTTTCTGCAGATATATTGTAAAAGGTTCCAATATCACAATAGTGATTTTGATATTACATAGTATTAGTAATCTTTACAATTGCTTTGGGTAGTATTATTTCCATATTACATGACAAAGACTGCAGAGGGGATGAGTTGCCAAAAGCAACAGAATGAATTAACAGCAGAGGCAAGATTTCCTGTAGTGATTTCCTTGTTCACAGTCAGGCTCTTAGCTGCTGCACTACACAGATTTTGACAGAGAAGCCCCATTTTCTGAGCTTAATTTCTAAATACTGATAATGACATATTGGGAGAATTTCCATCCCTCTGTTGACACAGGGATTCCACATGGCATCGCTAATGGATAGCCACCCAGTCTATCCTTAAAAGCCTCTAATGAAGAAGGGTCCACCAACTAAAAATGTTGAATTCAGTTGTTCCCCCAAACAAATATTTGGAGTTCCTGGTTGAGGCTTTTCAGCCTAAGAATGTGCATGAGCAGCACACATTTGCATGTATATATGTTTGTGCAATCATCCCTAGGAAGCCCCAGCTGGATCAGGGCACAGTAACTGAACTAGACAGCAAAGCCCTCTCACAGTTTTCAATTTAGAAATACAGCTATCTGTTTCCTCAGTAAAACCTGCTATTACCTCCAAACTTGTTTCAGCAGCAATAGGCATTTTCTTTTTAAAACCGGCAGGCTTTCCTGGACAATTTGGTATGCAAATGTTTCCCCTAGGCTAAAGTAAAATACAGCTCTGCTTCTTAGAGTCTTAACATGTATGTATTCTGTAAGGTGAAGAGATCAATCCTTTGTGTGCATAAATCTTGATGGTCTTTAATTCATGATGACCCCTCTAGCCTCTACCTTTGGTGAAATGTTCAGAATAATACGTTGCAGAGGAAGAGACACAAAATAAAGCTGATGGAAGCTTCAAATTTTTTCCTCATGCCCAGACCAAAATGGTGAACATCGTAATTCCTTTGAAGATAATGCATTTATGTTGAAGAAGTAAGTCAAATAAGCACCTTTTAAAAACTTGCTACTTCAGATCATGTTATGCATCTTAGAATATATGTACAGTGGTACCTTTGTTCTCGAACGTGTCTGTTGACGAACGTTTCAGAACCCAAATGCTGAAAACCCAGAAGTAAATGCTTCTGCTGCGTGTTTCTGAACTGAATTTGCAGACAGCCCTTTGCACCTCAGTTTTCGAATGTTTTGGAACTCAAATAGGCCTCCGGAACAGATTACATTTGAGAACCGAGGTACCGCTGTATAGAGCTTTCCGTACTGTATTTTGTGTCATGAGAAGAGAAGAATGTTAACAGTATGCATTTTTTATTTTTCAATATGGCGTGTCCATCAATCTTTTACTACTCTTCCATCTCTTAAGAAAAATATTTTATTGGCTTACATACCAGACAGCGGCACTGTTGACAGCTGTATGTCCAATTGTCTCCACTTCGGTACAGCTTGTGCCCATTCTGATCTAAACATTGACTGGTGACTCTGGTATCACATTCTGGGCAGCAGAAGAAATCAACACTGGGATTCTGACAATCACACGTAGTTCGTCGACAGAATATTTTGCCATCCTGTCAAGAAACAATAATCATTAGTATTAAGTGTTTCTAAATACTGTAACGGATAGATCAAATTGGGGCAGTGCCTAGCAGTGCGTGTTAGCAATTTGCATTTTATAGTGTTACTCATTATACTGTACAGTTCACAAATACAAGTGATTGGGAAGCTCAATGGTCACATTTCAGACACAGTATTATTTAAAAAAAATTCTTCTATAGCAATTCTCATAGTTCTGCTTGTGAATGAGGCTGCACAGACTCTTGCATAAATGGAAGAACACCTCTGGATTTAGTTTCACTTTTGCCTTCCAAATGTGGAGCACCTTTGGAAAAAATCCTAAATTTAGTGTTTGAATGTATTGCAATGCTATTTATTCAAAGAAGCAAGAATACTTGTTCATAAACATTCATGTACTTTTCTTTGCTTTCAACTGATGCATTAGCAGTAAACACGCAAGTAAGAAATTCATATTGGACTCAGTGCCATGTGGACTTAAGAGTGAAAACTGGCAAGGATTGATGGCAACTGTTCTATGATGGCACCAACTGTTGGGTGAAATGCAGTGTATGTTGCTCCACCTACAGACGACATCGCATCCATTGCTGGAATGGGGAGGAGGCAATATCAGCAACTCTTCTTCCCACCCTTCTGTCCCCTAAATATACTCCAGCAGACCTCTCAGCTGTAACCTGCCTCTCTCTACTTTCTATTGATGGATGACTTTCACCAGCAGAGTGACACCCATTGAATATCCAGATTCACATTGATCCTAGTTCTGGGATGTCTTAAATAAATACTATGAGTATTCCCACAGACTTCAAAGACAAGATTATTTCTATTCCAAGGAGCAGCCAAATATGTATCAAGCAGCACCTATTTTCTACATTTTCCCTGCTTTCTAGCCAATATTGGGGTTTATGTTTTATTCTGGTTAGTTTAGCATATTGTAAATGTTATCCAACTGAGGTTTGGATACTCTTTCCACTTATACAAGAAATAAATATGCTCTCAAATGTCATCTTTGGAAGCTATGTGTGAATGGAAAAGTTCTCAACTTTACCACTCTTCTCCCCAAATGAACACTTTAAACCATTGCCCTTGCAAATAGTTTCTTGGGTGCATTCTGAATGAATAAATGTTTCTATTAGTCACATAATGAGTATCATGAAGCAACAGTTTTCTTCACAAACTTTTGAATAACCATGTAATTGTAGAGATAATATCTTCAATAATTTTGTGGCTGAACAGGTGGCACCATTAATTTAACAAAAATGCATCACACTGCAAAACCAGGCCTGTCAGAGGAATTTAATACAGCAAGTTAATGGAGGAACCTATCATCCTTTCACCTTCAGTTATATCTAGTTATGTTGTTGTTGGGTTTTTTACAGCTTGACTTGCAGTCCAACAGAGGAAGTAGTAGGAGACTATGTCACCATATCTAACAACTCAGCACAATTTCACATTCCTTTCTCGCTGAAATCAGGATGTAAAAGTGCTTCACTCTAGATTGGCTCCTGCTCTCAGACTCATTTTTGAAAAACTTTTTA
This sequence comes from Podarcis tiliguerta, assembly GCF_965153285.1. Classification (NCBI taxonomy): domain Eukaryota; kingdom Metazoa; phylum Chordata; class Lepidosauria; order Squamata; family Lacertidae; genus Podarcis; species Podarcis tiliguerta. The sequence continues at coordinate 75,985,512 of NC_139534.1, forward strand.
TTTATACCTCTCGGAAATGAAGCTTTAATACCACAACTGCTAAATATTTACTCCTTGCATAGGATCCTGCACATTTCAGTGGCTACAGATTAAATTACAATCCTTGTGATAACTAGAGCATCAATATTGTTTTAAAATGTAAAAAAAGAAGCATGCGTTGGCTTGATGGAAAAGGGAAAATGAGTTTATTCAAATTGTGAGGATGATAATTATAGGAATTATTGTGCTGGAAACTCTACCTGCTATTATAGGTGAATAAATAATTTCAATGCTTTTACATGCATAGCATTGAACTGAAATCTAGAATACTAATGAATTATTTCAAATTAAGTAGTGGGTTCTTAGTTTGCTGAACAGTTAATTCAAGCAAAAAAAACAAACAAAAAAACAACCACCCCCACCCAACTGCTTTTAAGAACAGGGTTTTCAGCCCACCTACTCATAGGCAATACTATCTCTCAAAGTTGTGCTTCCTACAGTAGGGTGAAGAAAAGAGACAGGTAGACCCGAGAAGTAGCTGGCACAGCAGCTGCTGAGACTCACTGTGCTGCTGAAACTTCTGAAGAGACAACCATTATCTCCAGGTGAGAATACAGTAACTTTGCAGTTCAAATGTGAAAATGTACATCAGTTATCAGTGGTATAGTAAATGTCAAGCTACGTTGTCACACAGCTACTTCACCCTGAGCTCAAACGTTGCCCATGTTTCAAAGAGCAAGAATGCTGGTTTTCAGGTATGAAAGAAGCTTACACCCAGTGCTTCCCCCCCCCCCCCGGGGGTACTCAAGCATATGCAGTACAGGCACCTTTTCTTCTAGGAGAAAAGCACTGCTGACACCAGTGCAGATAATCAAATTGAAACAACCAGGAAGCATTTCATAAAAGGTTGCAACTGGTTTTATTAATAAGAAAAGTATTTCTAGCCTTCATAGCTGTGGAACCCTGGAATATTAGAGAAGCCTAGCAAAGATTTAGCGTCTAGTGAAAATTCAGAGGCACATACAGACATCTGAGAAAGGGATGCTTCCAGTTCTCATCAATCAAATTTCTGCCCAGATTTTGGAGTTTGGAATAGCCTTGTTTTGCTTCAAAAGTGGAATTAGAATTAGGAATTTTGCATTATTTCTTTAAAAACAAAAATAAAACAGCAACCCTGAATTCTATGCAGAACAATGTGCCTGAACATTACAGTGTGTCTCCCCCCACAAAAACAAAGCAAGCAAACAAACAAAAAACCACTTTCAAGATGCCTATAGTTAGCCTAAGGCTAGTTCCTTTCATGTCGTGCAGTGGGTGGTTGTTGTTATTATTATTTAAGTGTTTCACTTCATGTTTTATTTGCATCTGTTTCATTTTGGTATTCATTTTTCTCTGGGTATTTCCCCTTTTTAAAAAGACATTTTTGCTACCACCTGTGAGGGCAATGCAGCAGAGTTCAGCATCACTCAAGTTTTGCAATGGTTCATTAGTGAGACTGAAATTAAATTACTCAAATTAAATATGTAGTGCAGCCTAGTCCATATACTTGATGTAACTGGTATTTGGACTTAATTAGAATTTCATATTTTTCCAACACAGTTTTCAGTATCATTGGAATTATTATGCTTCTCATAGTATTCTATGTTTTGTATACAGACCTGTTCACTCTGCACTCTACAGAAGAGAGCAATTTGACCCCAATATTTCAGTGTCACAAATATGTAGCCTTTTCCGCTGCACAAAGTCTCTTGTTGCTTTGGAGTGTCAAATATCCATCTCTTAAAATAACCTCAGCAATTTCTAAATAATTCTTCCACTATGTGCACAGACTGAACAAGTGGGAAATCTAGTCTCTTTTCATCTGATAAAATAAGAACGAAAAGCAAGCCGCAGTGACCAACATCACTATGACCACTACCAAACACCACTACTCCTGTACTTCAACTAATTACACCAAGAGAAGTTACAAAAAGAATGTCATTTGAGCCCAGTGACAAGAAAGCAGCTAATACTTTGGAATAATCAGAGGTTTCGATAAAGGAAAAACTGGTGGTGAATTTGTGTAACAAGTTATTTTAAAAGTTAGATGAATAATAGAATTGTAGAATTGGAATGGATCCCAAGGGACATCTAGTCCAACCCCCTACAATGCAGGAATCTCAACCAAAGCATCCATGACAGCTGGTCGTCCAACCTCTGCTTAGAAACCTCCAAGGAAGGAGAGTCCAGAACTTTCCAAAGGAGTCTATTTTTCTGGTTTAAAATCATGGCACTATAGTTTACCCCTCACAGAGATACCACCCCAGCACTCTTAACAAACTACAGATCCCAGGATCCTTCCCAAAACTAAATTTCTATAAATTATAAGCACAGGTTCAAGGAATCAATTAAAATCACAAGTGCACTTCCATTCATTACTAGTAAGGTGGTTTATATCAATAAATGAGACCTGTTAAGTATTTGCTTGTATGCTCATGCCCAAGTCTGGAAAGGGGGACTCTTAATGGTGAACTTAACTACTTCCTCCTCAAGTGATTAAAACCCAATTAAATTTTAACCAAGATCATAATTGGTTTCTCAGTTCCATTGCCACTAGAGTGGATCACCTTCTCAATTAACTGGTGATGGATCACAGTGGAGGTTGTTGCTGGTGAGGCCCCCCTTCCTTTCTCCCTGGCATGATGAGCATTAAACAGTAGCATTCCAGGTGCCAAGGACCCTGGTTATCCATGGTGCCCAAGTCTTTGGAGATACTGCTGAAGTTCCCCTGAGTCAGGCTTGGAAAAGAACTCTGGAGCTCATTAAGCCTGCCTCAGAAAACCCAAGCAGAAGAACTGCTTGCTCACTTTACACCTACTGAATAAAACAGAGCTCTGTTTCTTCTTTACATCCAGTAAAGAGCGCTGAAGCCACTGTAGGGGCAAAGAACAAATGTGAGGGAGAAGCCAAGGGCCCCATGAGGCATGGGATCTTCATTACCACTTTTGTATTTTGTCCCTGCGGGGTCTTTCATCACTCCCATACAGAACAATGGCTCAATTTATTTATACAGGGGCAGGCAAAAGACACTGTAGAAGGTGGTGTAATGCTGAAAGATGACTCACAGAGTTGGCTTCTTTCCCCATCCTCACTGGTGCACCTTTACTCTTGATCAATTCAATATAATGCAAGCTACTATGTCTAATGGGGCCATAATAAAGAGGTGCAGGCATGATAAATTGTGGTGGTAGAAGGAATACAACCTCTCACATTTCCACCCTTGAATTGACTTGGAAAGCTTTTCCTGGTTTGGCAGGGGGCGGGGAGAACCTCAAATAATTTCCAAGTGAATCCAAAGCAAATTTTCCACAGTTCACCCATCTCAAGTTCATGGTGTAGACACTGTGCTCCATAATCTAGGATATGTATTTTCCAGGATGCTTAACAGACATAGGAAGGCCTCAGGTGCCTGAAGAATGATAAATCCCAGAATCCCTGGCACATGATGCACTGCATTAAAGACACCAAGAGGGAGAGAGGAAGAAACAGAGGCCTCAAGAGAGGACCTCCCATTACCACAACTGCCTGCCTTGAAAAAGACAAACAAGGTATTAGGGGGAGGTTCACAGGTAGGAGTGTGATGGAATGTTTAGACTCTTGTTCTGCTGCTTGTCATGGGGCCGGAATTTGCAACTGGGTTCGGAAAATAAACACATGGTACGTTTCTAAATATTCAGAGTGGAATCCAGTTTGTCTGTTATATTAAAGGAAGAGTTTTTGATGCCGTGGATACCACCGCTAACAGAAGGAAGGGAATTTTGGCTGATTCCTTCTTTGCCCCCTTCAGCCATCTTGGCCCTCTGAAAATCTGCTCCTGAGGGCTGGGGAACACCCCAGAACTGCCTAGAAGGTGATATGGGAGACTACAGAGTGATGGAAGAATCTGAAGATTACCTTTCCTGCTTTCCATCAGCAGAGGTCTGCATCAGACCAAAGACTCTTCTGCAAATGGAAGGGGCTCCTTCCATTTGCATATTGTTCACCAGTTATTTTTTTGTACACAAAGGTAAGACATATGATGGCCAAGCAATTTGGTTTGTTGAGCTCCACTTTGAATCAAGCAGATGAAAATATGTACATCACTATTTAAATCATGTTTTCACCCACACACTGTCTATCTTGGGAATCTCTTTTCAGGGAACACTAGCTTCCATACTAGTAAGTCAGGAAAGCTGCTTTATTTGGGGGGGGGGGACGACAGAAAGAAAACAGGATTAAAGACAACACAGCTCCGCCAATGCTGTTATAATTCACATAAGGCTTGAGGGATGTACTCTGAGAAAGCAGCGAAAATCTACTTCAGGCTACTTTGGGTAATGAATGCACTCAACTAATTAAGCTGTTAGAATTTTAATGGTTTAGCAAATTCTGCCTTCATTCATAGGAACAAAAACCAGTATGTTTAGAGAGGATTAGATGAAATATTATGTCTGGTGGATTGCTGCAGTAATCCCTTCCTCACTTATCTGTGAAATATTATTATTATTTTAAAAAAGGTGTCTTCACAAGGTCCAAACCTGGGCAGATTATGCCAGAATTGGATATCATTGGCCATGGGGTGGACGATCTAATTCCACATATGAAGCAGTGTTGGGACAATTAGGATTTTGTCAGCTATTTCAGCGAGCTAAGAGTACATTCAACAGAACATTTTATGGAAAGAGGTTTTATTTTATGTGAAAGATACCAGACTCTGTTTCAATTAAGGCACTGTAGAAAAATTCATACATAATTTACTAGAGTCAATTGTTAGAGAATATTAAAATAACTTTTAATAAATAGCCCCGACTAACTAGCAATAAACTGTATTAAGACCCATAAACAGTCTATGCTGTCCTTAGCATAGTCATATTATACCTTCACTAGGACTTGGAATGCTCAGAAAAGTTGAAATACTCCCACCAAATGATGATATTGTAGCTCTTTATAGTGGTATTATCCCTATTTTGTTCCTCAAAAGATATTCTCAAGAACTTCTTCCTGACTGTGAAGCAGGCCTTATGGAGATGTGCACACAAGTTGAGGTAATTTTAATATGTTTTAGTATTTTGACTTTTATATGTTTTAAAGTACGGTTGTGATTTCTTCTTGATTTTACTGGTTTTTCTTTTGTAAACCACTTTGAAGTTTTCAAGTGGTGTATAAATTTTATGAAATAAATAAATGAGCCATTATTTCCACCAGCAGTTCCTCCTAAATTTTCAGGTAATACTTTTGGAAAGAGGAAAAGTAGTCATAAAACCATATTTTGCATGCATGATTGCATCATAAATAATGTTAAAATGTTGCTTGATGATGGAGTCCTATTATCCCCAGTGCTCCAAACTGCAATACTACAGGAGAGTAGTGGAGATTGCTTCTGTTGCAAATATTTCTGATACAAATATTCCAAGTAAATTTCACATTTCACAAATTCACCATGTTTGACATTTATAGAGTCTCAAACATAATTCTCTATGAGTGCTAATGTAGCACAATTGTGAACTAGGAAATTCCCAGTCCAAATTCCATCTCTGCAACAAGCTCACTGGGTGATTTTTGTGATTATATTAATGATTTACCTTACAGGGTTTATGGATTCCTGCAACAATGCCCTGAATGCTAATGAACTATAAATGCTGTGTGTGTTGCTGCCACCATACAAACCTCTGGTGGTGAGGGCACTTTTGTTTGAAAGGTGTGAGTGAAAAGTATGAGTGAGGGCTATCTATCATACAGGGAAAGGTTTCCCTTAAATGTACCATATTTTTCGCACCATAGGGCGCACCGGACCATAGGGCACACCCAGTTTTTAGGGGGGAAATCAAGAAAAAAAGATTTCTCCCCGCCCCCAGCCCCAAAGAGCAGCGTACAGGCTGCGCACAACCTCTCCCTGCCGGAGGGGTTGCGCACGGCTATGGCACAAGCCAAGGCAGCAAGCGGGATGGATCCCGCTCGCTGCTTTGGCTTCCTCTTTAGCCCTGCGCAATCTTTCCCTGCGGGGAGAGGCTGTGCAGGGCTAAAGAAGCCATAGCCCCATGCAGCCTCTCCCTTCCGGAGGGGTTGCACGCGGCTATGGCACAAGCCTGCATTTGCTCCATAGGACGCACACACATTTCCCCTCAATTTTTGGAGGGGAAAAACTGCGTCCAATAGAGCGAAAAATACGGTATTTTTTAGCATCCAGCAGCGTCCATCTTTTCACCTACAACTGTCCCAGGGCACTGAAGTTTCTTCTCGCAGTTTCATAAATAGAAGAGTTGTATAGACCAGGAAGTTTACTTGTTGTTTTCTCATACCAGTTTTGCGTGGATGCAAACCTGCTTGCTAGAGTGAATTTGCTTTTTTTTTTTTTTTTTTTAAAGGAACCAAGAAAAGATTAATTCAGATTACAACTGCCCAGGGGGAGCCCAGGTGATTTGGGAAGAATTCAGCCTGCAGTCTGACATGGATTTAGTTCTTTTAAAATGGCTTTCTTATTTTAAAAAATACACAAGGAAAAGAAGAAATTAGATTATTAAAAAAGTAAAAAAATTCAAACAGGAACTTACCTTACAAGAGCAAACAGAACACCTGTCTTTCTTCAGTGTCCATACCTGGCCATTCCGTTTCAAGCCTCCTTCATGTGTGCAGTCACCAGTGCAGGATGGTCCAGATGGACACAGGCAATCAAATCCTCCTGCCAGGTTCACACAGGCGGAGTCATTCCAGCAAGTGTGAGTCCTCAAGGCACATTCATCAATATCTGCACAATACAGAAGAGTTTATTGGGCTTCAGCAAGTTGTGTGATCCATAGTTCTTTGGGAACATCAAGTAGTTACTTGAGACTGGATTTGTAGGCCTGCTTTGCTAAGAGGATATATACTTTCTACACCCACACTCTTAAAATGATTTCTTTAAAAGGTTATTTCTCAAGTTGAATCATAACCAAGTAAAAGAAATAAGAAACAACTTTTAGAAACTTCTGTTCTTGCATTATTATAACTCTTCCTAGATGCTTAATGGTTAAGAGATTATGTTGCCTCTCGAGGGCATAAAAAAATGATATATTTTTTTAAAAAAACAACAACGGAAGGGGACCAGTAGTTGTCTTTTTAAAAAAACATACTGAGTAGGAGTAAATTGCTCCTAAGTTGCAGGCTATTCTTGGATTTGTACAGGAAAAGGAAGTAGTAAGGACATAAGTAAGCTTTTGCATGAGCAAATACACTTCCATGCTAACAGCAGTTGTAGGGTTCCCATGTTAGAAGCAGGGCATGAAAAAATAAAAGCCAGACATACATTCTGGAGGAAAGGGAAAGTGCCGATGAATAAACCTTCAGGCAATTTGGCCTTAAGTGTGTTGGGGTTTTTTTGTTTTTTTTTTAAAGTAAGGGTTATATTATTTTATCACAAATAATCTAATTTCAGAGACTTCTTTCCTCCAATGCTGTACTGCTGACACAAGGAAACCACTCACATGAGCAATTAAATATGCCTACTTGGTCTCTTATGTGTTTTACTCCCCCAACGCTATACTGTTCATACGTAAGAGACACAGCTAAGATAATATATGAACCAGTTACTATTACAGATGAAATAAAACACCTGTCTTTAGCAGAAATAAGACAGTCCTCTCAAGCTGAAATTTAGGGTAGTAGCAATAAAAGTGAAACAGAAAATCCACCTCATATTTCTTGGTTAGAAGATGCACTTATTCTAACCCCAAAGGAATCCAGAGCAAAACGTATTTCTAATGTCTCTCTATTCTGGGCTTGTATTCAAGTGGCACGGACAAATTAGTGTGGATCTAATTACAGAGCATTAGCAAAGTAGCACTTGCTCTCTAGACAAGTCACTCACAATAATAATTCTACAACAACAGCTCTGTTTACAACTTTCACAGCTAGTGTGCTTTGCAGGCCAATTGAGGAAATGAGCAGAAATGATATTATCTCTTTATATGATGAGAAGAATTCATGAAGTTGAAAAGATTTTCAGTTCAGGGATCATCCATTCATTCACGCACACACACATTTTAGCTGAGGAAGCGCAAACTACACCAACAATGGAGAAGCATAATAATAAAGGTAAAGGGACCCCTGACCATTAGGTCCAGTCGTGACTGTCTCTGGGGTTGCAGCGCTCATCTCGCTTTATTGGCCGAGGGAGCTGGCGTTTGTCTACAGACAGCTTCCAGGTCATGTGGCCAGCATGACTAAGCCGCTTCTGGTGAACCAGAGCAGCCCACGGAAACGCCGTTTACCTTCCTGCCAGAGTGGTACCTAGTTATCTACTTTCACTTTGATGTTCTTTCGAACTGCTAGGTTGGCAGCAGCAGGGACCGAGCAACGGGAGCTCACCCCGTCATGGGGATTCGAACCGCCGACCTTCTGATCGGCAAGTCCTAGGCTCTGTGGTTTAACCCACAGCGCCACCCGCGTCCCTCCTAATAAGATACAACAATATATTTAACTGAAAGCTGCATAGAAGACAGAATTGTGACCCTACCTGTAGGTTAAAAAAAGAGCCTTTGAGGATGGGGGATTCAGAAGCTCAACAATATCACTTACACTGTGTCCTTTTTTAGCTCACAATTTGTTTTGTCTTAGATTGCAGTCATATTGTCCCTGAGACCCTAGGACCCATCAGATCTCCCTAAGGGGAGGAGGAGAGAAGAATCATAGAATCATAGAGTTGGAAGAGACCACAAGGGCCATCGAGTCCAACCCCCTGCCAAGCAGGAAACACCATCAGAGCACTCCTGACATATGGTTGTCAAGCCTCTGCTTAAAGACCTCCAAAGAAGGAGTCTCCACCACACTCCTTGGCAGCAAATTCCACTGTTGAACAGCTCTTACTGAAGAGTCCACCTTTGGGGAGGAAGGTGTTGAAGGTTGTGGAAAAGTTCCTGCAGAAGGTTCCTTTCCAACACTGAACAGCGAAAAGGAGGTGCTCACAAGGGGTGTTCTAGGCAAGGTTGCAGATCTTTCCGAAACTGGCATAATTTATTCCACTCCCATTAAATTCTTTGTGAGGGAAAAGTTTCTCAAAAACAAAGAAACCCCAAGAAACAAACAAACAAACAAAAAATAGCAACAGCCACTTAGAACAGGAAAATAGGAAAGCACCATCCCACCTTCTGCCCTATCTGGAAGGACAAAGGAAAAGGGAGTTAGTCCCCCTTTGTTCCCCTCTGCCTACCCTTTTGGATTGTCCTATTTGTTTCACTGGAGCTCAATGAGCAGCTCAAAAGTTTGCATGTAGACATTTCAGCAGCAAACAAAAATTACTGGTTCATTTCCTCTTAGAGATGTGGCAATGTTAATTAAATACCACAGAAAAGCAGCAAAACATATGAGCCCCATTTACACAAATCTATTTTTAGCTACAATGCTAATGACACAATTAGACTTCCTATTCTGTAATATATATATATATATATATATATATATATATATATATATGATATGAAAAATGATCTTACCATATATTAGCATAGCAAAAGATTTTCTTTTGGCTGCGATTTAAAAGATTACATGCAGTATGGAATGTGCAATTTACAACACAAGTGGCAAGCACAAGCAGCGATTCTATCGTCCATTAGAATGTTGTTGAATTGTGCACTCCGGGCATCAATAATAGGGTTAAATCTACTCCTTCACTGCAAGCTCCTTAAGTGCTTCTCCCTTAATTATGTTTCATGTCCCTCCCCGCCCCTGGAAAAGAAAAAGAGCCACAAGGGAAGGTCTATTTCTGGTTGGGAAAAGGACGGGAGGGAAAAGGGTTAAAAAGCCTCTCTGTATCTAGTTTTCTATATAAACGCAACCTTCCCCAGGCTGCACACACATATACATCACAATGCTCTGCTTAATGTGTAGTTTGAGTCTCAGTTTACAATAATGTTCCCATTAGACAGTTCTCCTTCCCTAGAAGACCTCTCTTGCAATGATCATTTTGCTGCTTCATTCTGACAAAATAAATAGCCATAATGTAGCCATCTTCAAGGACTATTAATGTGCACATTATTTATTAGTTTTTTCTTGATTTTCCATATAATAGGGAATGCAACTTGAAAGGAGCACTTTAGGTAATGAAAAGGTGGCCTGGTACCTACAAACCAAATACCATGTACTATGTTCCATCTGCAAGAGAATCATGAAAAGGAAAGCTATATACTTATAATAAAACTAAGGCCATGAATAAATTGATAAAGTAATTGTTTTAATGGGAAAATACAAACTAGTTACCTTAACTTTCTTCTCATTGTTTCTCTTTTCAGTAGGCTTTCACTTACACTTCTGGTTAAAAATGTCACTACAGCCATGCTAAAGAATAGATTAGAGGCATAGATTTTACAGTTCAAAACTAAAAGAATTTCACAGATGAGCATGGGGCCATATTGTCTACGAAGTTCCATGTAATTGCTTTACTTGCAACACAGACTCTAATTCTACTTCCGTGCAATTTAACAGATTTATGAGAAGCCAGATGTTGGCAATTATGGAAACCAACATTATTCATATTCTCAGTACAACAGACCTGTTTGCACTGCAAAACCCAACGTAATCTATTATACATATAACCAAAGGAGAAGAGGCATCCTATTTACATACCCCCAAATACTTCATGCCGAGAGCTCATAAACAGCACTGCCAAAAGCAGCAAACCTTGCCAATGAACAAATAATAAAGCAAAAAGCTCAACACCTTGTCATAACTCCGTTTAGGATCCTAATGCAAATTATAGTTTATTATGTTCTTGGGTTTGCTATTTAATATCAGCCAGTAATCAAAATATCAGGCTCAAAAAAGTGGCATCCATTCCAAGTTCAACTTGGAACACAATTAAGACTACTAAACAAGGCAAATGTTTTAAACCTATACATGAAGCATTGTTAGTGCTTCATGACACAATTTAAGGAGCTAGTTTTGAAGCAGAAAGTCCAAAACGAACTGGGTCTGGTCTACAGGAGGATTTTCTTGCCTACGAGCCTTCTCTTCTTTCCTTATAGTCTCACGCTTCCATTGTAGTCCTTAAATGGGGCCCTGCTTTTAATCCTTCTCAATTCAGAAGCATTACCATGGTAAGGGATCCCCAACACCACCACAAAGCTTGGTCATTTACCCCATAATGCAAGTTAAGTAATGCATTCCCCTTGCTCGTGACAGGAGCCAGTAACCAGAGGCAAGCACAGCTACGCTCACTAGCTTAGCAGGCCTTTGCCTAGCTTGCCTTACTGCTGAAGTGGAAATGGAGGTTTTAAAATATGCTCAAATGCAACAGAATCATAGGAACTGTAGTTGACCCTAATCTCCTCCTCTTCAAACTGGCGGAGTGATTGCGTTTGTGAGCCATTTGAAGTATCACTCTACTTGTGATTCCCAGAAACTGGTGTTCAGAGATATACTGTCTCTGACACTGGAGGGAGTGCATGGCCATCATGGCTAGTGATGGATAGTCTCAACTGCCATGAATTTGGGTAATATCCTTCTAAAACCATTAGCACATCTTGTAGTGAGGTACTATGTGTTTTGTGAAGAAGCACTTTCTTTTGTCTAGACAGAATCTTTCAAAATTCAGCTTCATGAGATGGGCCTAAGTACTATCAGGGAAGGAGAAAAGCTTGTTCTTTTCTTCTTTATCTACCCCTGCATAACCCTATACACATCTATCAATTCCCTCCACTGTACCATTGTTAGCCTTTCCCCCTAAACTAAAAAGTCTCAAATGTAACCTTTCCCCAAAGGAGAGTTGCTCCACATCAATCATTTTGGTTGCCCTTTCTGAATGCTTTCCAGCTCTTAAACAACCCTCTTTAGGTTATGAGGCTAGAACTGTACACAATATTCCAAGTACGATTACACCATAGATTTGCAGAATGACGTGAAATATAGGCCGTTCTATTTTCAGTTGGCCTTTTTTCTTGGGTGTCCTGGTTCCCGCCCCAAACACCACAACCGAGGCACTTAACGTGTGAATGGGAAGAAAGCTTTATTCAAGCCTAACAATGGTACAGGTCAGGCTACAGGGGCAGAACAGCAAAGGCACACCTAGACAATTCAAGAACAGCATCAGGACAGTGCCAGATTTCGGGTGGATCCCCTGCACAGGGGGTACAAAATAACACCTATATTTATACGGGTTCCTACTCAAAGTTGGGGCCCAGTCAGGCAGGTGATTGAGTTGCCGCAGCTATGATACAGTGCACTTGAGAGTATGCACAAAATGGAAGGCAAGAGAGAGGAGGGCATGAAAATAAATATTTAGGGGACACACCAAAATTTGTCCTCACTTGGGGCACCATATTACCAAAGTCTGCCCCTGATCAGGAGTCAAAGACTGGATGGAAGCTGCAAAGATGTCTCAACAAATGGCCATGCCCCACCCACCAGCTTTTAACAAGAGGCTTCTCTAAGGGGTGCCAACCAGTTCTCAGTGATGGAGGTTTTATTTTGGGGTGGTTTTTTGTTGCTGCATTTTGTTTGATTACATTTTATCATATGCTTCCTTAAATCTCTGAAAATCATATTTTTAATTTTTAAAAATAGTTTTTTTATATAAAAACTCTGCTACGTTTATTTTTACTTACTGCATTTATCGGAGAACCAGAACAAACAGAAAGAGCCATGCCTTACTCAGTTGCATAAAAAAACCAGGCTCTGAAAAGAGAGAGGCCTTATGAAAGATTGTATTACTTGGAGGTAAGTCTTACTGTGTTTGTTGGGGCTTCTTCCCAATGAAGTGCACATAGTCTGTGCGGTACCAAAATGGCTTTAGAACAGAGAGAGACTCATTTAAACTGAAAAATTCTTCCATTTTTCAAATGGTAAACGAGGAGTAAGAAAAGCACATAATGTTAATTGCACTTGTAATTAGGAAAAATTGATATAAACATATCTTAGGTAAACTGAATATTTTTCTTCCTCTTCTTGGCATGAATCTTAAATCAATTTATTCATGAGAAGAGCTCTACTGAAATCACCTGAACAAGCAAAGTGTGTTCAGCATCACAATGGATAATTTCTACTGACATGTAGCTTGATTAAAGATTGTGTCCAGGACTTGGTGTCCAAGACATGGATGGAAGGTAATGAAATACTTCTGATTTTGATGTAATTTGCATCTCTATTCAGACAGTTTCATGCTTGTCAAAAATGCAAATATCCTCATGAAAACTGAAGTGCACAAAATTCAGCTCAGCTCCAGTTTAGATTACTGACAACACAATCCTATGCATGTCTACTAAGATGAAAGTTCTTTTTAGTTCAATGAGACATACCGGTACACCCATGTTAGTTTCTGAAAGGCTGAAGGAATAATCACATGGAAGAGATGGAGAGCTTGGGTACTTCAAAATGGTGGTAGCAAACCCTTGTGTGATTCAGTCATTCAAACGTAAGCAGAGTGGTGCGGGATCCAGCCATAAGAAAGCAGCAATCATATACTAGTATGTGCAGAAATGGGCAACAAGCCTTCACTGAGTTACTGCTAATTTGGGTTGGCAGTGGATTCAGGCAGAGCACTTCGCTGGCCCAATCCGGCCCTCACATGCTCCTACTGCTCAGAATCTATCTCTACCCTGTGCATTTGAGAATGTAGTCATAATGGATCAAAGTGAAGTTGTTGCAGAATTTCACATATCTGCCAGGCGTGAGAGGACATAAGATCTTCCAAGTGATTTTTTTAAACAAAGAAACCACTTTTAAATGCTTAAAATAGCTGTTTAAAACTATTTTTTACTGGTAATCTTACTGTTTTACTGTAAGCTGCTGTGAGGTTGTAGTTGTTTTTACAGCCAAGTGGTGTATGAATTTTATGAGGTAAAATAAATAAACCCAATAAAAATCCAAAACATCCTGGTGTTGTAAGAACTATCATTTCCAGCATCTCTTTAAAAATACGTATTTTTCATTTGTCCTAAACTGTTCCACTGTAGCATAGTTTGTTACAGTTACCTTCATCATCCAGTCATTAGAAAGCAGCAATCATATATGTGCAAAATGAATAACAAGCCTTCACTTAGTTACATCACCATCATCAAAACTATTTCTTTTAAATCTAAATAATATGCCTTTCCATCTAAACCCAATCTACCAGTCTCTCTTCCCATTATTCTCTCTTTTAAACCTCTGCCACTGTCTCAGTTTTCAACTCTTATCAGCAACTGGTCCCTCCTCTCCCCAAGATCCCCAAAGTAGATCCTCAATCTATGACATAACCAAAAATATATGCTTATAATAAACATGCAATTTTGTAATATATTCAGTACATATTACACAGTTGATATTGCCACAATAACATTCAAAAATCTAACCAATAGTGGGCAGAAAGAGTGGACAATAGGCAGGAAGATCTTCAGTTTGGTCTTTCTCATATCTTCTGAATACTTTGTTTTTAACTGATTTCTACTGAGAATTTTAGTATTTTATTATATATTTTTTAAACATCTTAGAGGGTTTTTTTTTCCAATTAAGAGGTGTATAAAATATGTTAAATAAAAATGACTGCTGCAGAAGCGCAAATTATATGGAGTGCCAGGCAGGTTCCCCTATAACACCGTAGATGGCATCAGTTGCAAGAGAGAATTCCCTTCTCAGATTTCATGACTATATATTGATAAATTGATTATATCAAGATTATGCCAAGGAATGACATCTGCAGACTTGATAGTCAATGAATTTGTCATTTATTGTGTAAACAGTATGTTATATTTAAAACTTTTTTAGCAGATTCATGATCACTCATGAAGGAAATAGCTCTCAAACTAGCCTGATTTCTCAAGTAGAAATTTTAGCGAAGATTTAATGATATCAACTATATGAAATCCAGCAAAGCTGCATGATAAATATGACCCTTGCATTTCTTTTCTGGGAATGCAATATGTACATCCATCTGTAGAAAACTATTCTGATTCATTTACCTTAACGTTTCTAGCTTCTTTTAGACAGACTGGACATTTGCTCTTAGTATTTGATGGGAAAGTACCAGTTGCTATTTTTTTATTGCTATTTATTTGGTGTTATTACTGTATTATTTAATTTTGTTTCTATATTTTTAAGAGATGCAGCCACGTCAACTTCAATGCAAAGGAAAAGCAGTAGGCAGGCAGAGGAAAGGTATCCCAAGGGTCATCTAGTCCAACACCCTTGCAATGCAGGAATCTCAACTAAAACACCCATGGCAGATGGCCATCAAACCTCTGCTTAAAAACCTCCAATGAAGGAGAGCAAGTGAGTGGTGCAAGTGCTTAGTGATGGGCTCAGATGAACAGCCAGGAAGGGCCAGGGCACCTCCCAGCAGCCATACTGCTCAGCTGCTACTGTGCACCTGCCCCTGAGGCCGCTGTTTTGGCTTCAGCCATGTCAGAGGCTATGGAGGAAGAAGGACTGTGGCTGGAGAGTTGCCTCAGCAGGGAAGAGGCTTCCTTCAATGGCCACCACTCCTTTTAATTCTCCTCTCCATAGCCCCTGATGACAGTAACACAGAGCTCTTGGGACCTGGGTGAGCTGTGAGGGGATGGGGACTGACCCCAGGGTGTAGAGTTTGGAGGGTAGGAGAGTTGTGAAGGGATGGTGTGTTTGGCAATTTAGAAAGAGAGGGGTTTGCAACTTGGGTTGATGGGTAGGCAAGCAATGTAAGCCAGGGCAGGAGCCCCTGGTTATTTTATAATATTTATATGCTGCCTTTCCAGTGAATTGTTTGAGTTGTGCATGACTGTGCAATATGGTATGTATTGCATTTCACAGAGTTTTGTAACTAAACAAGACTGAGTGGGAAGAGGAGTGAGAGGTGGGTAGCAAGGGATGGATGCTAACAGAGTTGGCTTGTAGTTGGGGCTACAAAGATTAAGCTGTGTTCATGTGCACAACCTTGTGCATTATAAGTCAGGGGTGTAGAAACTGGTCACCAGATGTTGATGGACTACAACTCCTATCATCTCTTACCATTGGTAAGAGATCGACGTCCGAGCCCAAATCCTATTTACACATTTTTGTTTATACTGTATCATTTTGTAAATCTCTCTCATTAAAATGCCAGAAGCAGAACACAGTTTTTCAGAGGTGCCACTTTCTCCCCTCCCCTTTGCTTAATTACTTCTCTGAGTAATTTACCTCTGTGCTTCATTATAATTGCAGCAGAAGGCAGAGAAACAATGAAAGCAACTACTGCAAGTTCATTTACTTTGTTTCCCCGACATTTAAATGTTCCTGTGGCACCAAACTTCATCAAGAGTAATTCTGCATTTAGTGGGCATCTATTTTTGCAGGACTTTTCACACATAACACAGTTCTAAGAGTTATTCTGTCAGGGTGAGAAAACATGATAACTGTCAAAGAAAGAAGAAGAAATAACTACAAGAGTGCTAATTTCAACTTCAATGGTACATTAAGCTATTACAATATAATCAGATATAACAAATGTATGCTAGGCTTGCAACCAACATATGCACAAGTTAAAGCTATAAACATTGCTTTGACAAATCATTCTTCACAGGCAACTTGCCATTTAACATGCAATTTATTTCCTAGTTTTTAAAATGAAAGCTAGTAGTACATCTAAAAAGCAATAGCGTGCTTTTAGTGAAACTGAAACATGTACTATGTTAACTTTTAATACTCCTGAACTTTAGAATATCTAAAGCCATAAGATAATTTTTGAAATATGGTTGGTACACTGTTTCTTTCAAGCGGTGTTTTTTTTTAAGAAGAGAACTGTCTTTTAAAAGAATTGGATGCATTTTTATGAGTTCCCTTCTCTGTTTACTTACAGTTGATATTTTGCAGTGCATTAAAGTTAAGGAATTTTTTTTAAAAAAGATTCCAATCAGAAAGCTAGCAAAATGTGTTTGATTTTGCCACCTCAGATTGTTAATACATAGAATACAGAATATAAATAGTACAAAGTAACACATATACACAATGCAATGGAAAACAATTGAGATTTTTTTACCTTGTACCTTATAAAGTCTGGCAAATTGGTCACTTGTATGTTATGGCCAATCAAGCTGAGGCATCCACCATTTTGAAGGGAAAGGAAGATAATGCTGGCCAGTTTCTCCTTCTGATGCAGCCCCTCACCCCATTCTTTGTGAGAGGATTGTGGAACTTAAATGGGTCAGGATGGCAATACCTCAAGGACCACCTCTCCCCTGATAAACTAACCCGGACTTTGCCATCATCATCTGAGGCCCTTCTTCATGCGTCCCCCTTCCAAAGAAGGTGGCAACATGAGAATGGGCCTTTTCTGCAGTGGCTCCCTATATGTGGAATGCTCTCCCCAGGGAGGCTTGCCTGTCACCATCATTATATATCTTTAGCTACCAGGCGAAAACTCCTTTATATCCGGGTATCTGACCTTTAACGATTGCTGGCCTTTCAGAAGTAGCTTGGATATTTTAATGTGTTTCTCTTTCCTCTTGGTTTTGTTGTATTTTTATGTGGGTTTATTGTCTGTTTGGTTAAAGTTGCTTTGGGTTGCCAAGGGCAAGATAAATCTACTGACAAATTTAATGACAACAACAACTATAACAACCACAACTTTCCAGAACTGCATGGATAGTGGCAGAGTGTGCAGGGGGACAGGTGGGATCTGTGCTAGACTTACTCTCATGCGCACAATGCAAAACTGCTCTGTTGAATTGCAGGGCGAGAGGTGTTTGCTGTTGATTTATTTGGATGCTGGCAAGGAACAGAGTGGGAGTACTTGCAACCCATTCTTACCACCTTTAAAGAGTTATATCTGTCTTCATTCCAAACACATATGTATAGAGCTGCATAGAGTTGGCACTAAATCCAAAGGTTGGAGTCATCATATAATTACCAACACTTGAAAAAAATACAATCCCTAGGCTGGGGATTGTGGGTGGAACTAGCTTAGTCCAGGAGCAGACCCTAGCTAAGCTAAAACATAACAAATAGGCCAGGCAAGGGGGATCATGCCCCTTTCCTAGTAAAATTAAACTAAAATATCCAGGTCATTTTCCTCCTGGTTAATTAGCAATCCTGAATGATTAAATCACGTATTGTATTAGAGTTCTCTTATAAAGTAGGGCCTGAAATATGAAAACCTCAGCTGCTGCGCTGCATCAATGATGCCATTGATCCGTCAGTGGGCTAAAGTTTGTCACACATTGCAATCTAGTGAATTCTAGGGACCTCACCAGGCTACGCTACATCTCATTGGTTCCATTCTGGGTTTCATTTGGGAATTCTGAAGAGTGGATTTAACTTATCCTAAGATGTTTTCATACTTTTGGGAGCACAACCAAGTGGTTCTTTTAGTGCAGATCAAGTTACTGTTTTCTGTCACACTGTTCAAATTGAATTGCAGTAAACTACTAATCCGGATAAAGGCTTGATATGCAACTCATTATGATTTTGCTCTACAATGTATTCCTCATGTATGATTATGAAGTACTCTGGAGCCTCTGTGGAACCCTCCAAGCACCTGAGTGCTAACATCCCATTCATTTTTATGAGCCTTCAATCAGCTGATAATTTTCAGAATTGTAAAGTTATATATGATTAGACAAGATCTGTTCACTGTATTCATATTTTACTTCTATAGTTATTTCTGAAGCCAGTGGAACTATTACAAGCAATCAGTGAGCAATCCCTTTAGTCACATTTAAAAAGAAATTGACTGAAGTACTTTTAAAACATTACAATCTGCTTCAGTATTACATAGCTGCAACTGTTTCTAAAAATTAAAGCCTGTTGGAGACCAGTTTATATAGAAAGTAAAAACTGGTCTAATCTTTCGGCACCAGACTGCAACAGCAGATGGCTCAGCAATGCTATTTAATTAAAATAACCCCATTAATTTCATATTCCATTTATATCTTACACCTGGACAACAGTGTCTAACCTTGTGAACTTCCACATCGGTTGGCAGGTCAAAATGAGGGCAGTGGGGTTTGAAAAATAATAAAACAACAATAAAATGTTGCTGTGTGTGTTGTTCCTGTTCAGAGTTCCAGCCACCCAAACATGACCTCTTCCAGAATTTTCAACTATTTTCCTCCTCCCGTTCAGTTTTTCAGATAGCAGTCCATGACCACTTAGCATGTTCAGTACTCACTGGACTCTTTTTGGCTTCCTCTATTAGGTTTTTGTTCCCCCTTTACAAAAATGTACTTATACAAAACATGGACCTTCCTGAAGCCTGCCAAGACTTCCCTGTTCCATAGGAATGGCACCATTTTGACTACATATGGACCAGCATTCAGAGAAAGAGTTGTTTTTAGTATATCAGGAATGGCTATTTTATAAGCCTGAGAGCTGCAATCCTTCCCAGCATACTACAGGGAGAGTAGCCAAAAGAAATAGACATGCTTATCCGATGGCCTTGTGCACAAATCACACAAATGAAGTACACATTGCACACACACATCAGATCACATGATTGTGATCCCACACACACTACACATAGAGCCCCTATGGATGCACCAGAATACCACAGAGAACAGCACAAACTTTGCTGAAAAGGGAGGTAAAAGACAGGTGGAAAGAGATGTGATTTTCCTCCCCATCAGTGCGTTCTATAGGAGGGGTAATGATTTTCCTTCACATCTATCAATGCTGTGATAGAGAGGAAAATCACCTTCCTGTCAGGATGCATCAGATCCCATTGGAGCACTCCCATCTCCTGACAATGGTGGCAGGAACAAGAGAAGAGATGTGTCATTCACCACCAGCAGTAAAATGGGCTGGGGACTTGTGGGCTGGAAGAAAGGCTTGTAGGGCTAGGCTGGGGGTCTGCCACCCATATGATATTGAAAAGTACCCTTTTCACATATGAACCAAAGTTCAATAGGAACAAATTCTACATATTGTGAAGGATATTAAGGCTTGTCTGGAGCATATATATTTTTAAAAGATAAAAAGTACCCACTCTAATGACTACATTGTCCTAGATATATCCTCATAAAGGTCTTCTGCTTTCAGTAGTCCAAGGGCACCCTGAGGTGGAAAACTTATTTTTTTATATATACAATTCTTACCCCGCCTTTTCTCCCTTAGGAGCCAAAGGTGGCTTACAATGATAAAACAGATTAATATTCATATACCATTCTAATGTTTAAGATTATTCAAGACAGTGGCAAAACAACTAGACAGACCACAAGGTGCATAAGGCTAGCTCTTCTGCAAATCATCATCTGAGGGCCTGAATGAGCAAATAAATCATCAATTTATATTTAAGCAATTCAACCATGGGTGCATTTTCAGTGTTCCTAGATGAGAGTTCCATAAGAAGAGGAGAAGGAGTTTGGACTTGATATCCCGTCTTTCACTCCCCTTAAGGAGTCTCAAAGCGGCTGACAATCTCCTTTCCCTTCCTCCCCCACAACAAACACTCTGTGAGGTGAGTGGGGCTGAGAGACTTCAGAGAAGTGTGACTAGCTCAAGGTCACCCAGCAGCTACATGTGGAGGAGCGGAGATGTGAACCCGGTTCACCAGATTACGAGTCTATCGCTCTTAAGCACTACACCACGCTGGCTTCCACAAGTGGGAAGCCACCACAGGAAAAGCTCTCCCTCGGGTCCACACTCTCACCTCAGCCAAAGGTGTAACTATGATCTGCTTGTTGCACAGCGTAGAACCCTGGGTGATTGGTACTGGGGGAAGATGCTGTACTTGGGTCCCAAACTGTTTAGGGCTAGACCCTGAATTGAAACCAGTACCATACTGGCAGACACTGCAAGGTGATTCCCCCCCCCCCCTTAGTGCATAAGAATTCTTTCACAATATCACTTTACTGTGATATACAACAATAATAACGGGGTGAAATCACTGGTGCCAACTTTAGCACTACAGAAATGAATGAAACAAGTTGTTCCCGAGTCTGCATATATGTATATTAAATCTGTGACTGCTATTTTTGAACAGTAGTAGTTTTTTGTGTTTTTTTAGTAATCCTGATAAGGGTAGAAGTAATGGAGGATCCATTATAAACTCCGAACCCTTAGGGTCCTTATTGGGTTATTTCCATTACTGTGATTTGCAACATAATAACCTGGCAAAATTTGAAACATCCAATAATGACTTTAAGTATGAATGGCTTTCATGTGGAGTATTATCTATTAAAGCCATGAAATACTGTGAAATTCATCGTTTTTGACATAATCATGCCTGTGAAATCCACTGCTGAGGATTTATTGGGCATACATTGCCTCATAGCAACCATCACTTCAAGCCAGAAAACTACACAAAAAAATTAGTGGTGTTGGTTACTAAGCCTTCTAAAATCCTATTTTAACATGCCAGTTGTAGCCCTTTTCTTTGCATTTGAGAGAATCTCGCACTGCATTCCTACCAATATTTTTAAAAGTACAGTGACTGACTGATAGTGACTGATAGTGGCACTCCAAAGTTTCAGACAGGACGCCTTTCCAGCCATATCTGGACATATTTTTACATGTTCTGACAGGAGCAAAGCTGATTTCTGGTTTTGTTTTTCCTCATAGCAATCACAGACTGTTAACACTCAATTTACCTGAATCCACTTAAAGCCTCAATGTATACACAATGTACAGTACACAGCAGACATCTCACCTTAACCAAGATCTTTCTGCATCTCTCTCAAAGCAGGAGCCAAAAAGGAAACACCCACTACACAAACAAGTGGTGGCAGCTCAGTGACACTTGAGGTTCCCAAATGAAACTGGCAATGAAAGACAAAGCAGCAATGCAAAAACTGGGCTGGAACCTAGGTTTCGACACAGAACAGACCCTCTCCATCAGCTTTTAAGAGCGTGCAAACAAGAATCCAAAGTAGGTTACTGCTTCTCTCTTTCCCTGGCCAGGTGATGGAGGGAGCAAGGGATGTAAAGGTGGAGAAATATTTGAGGTCTTTTGAGGGTGTGGGGGAGGAAAGGCTTGTGGTGGGAAATTCGGGACTGCATGGCAAAGTGAGAAGCCATGATGGCTTAAGGGTTTTCGTGTGGCAATTGGAGACTATTTATCCAGCCTCTTACCCTAGAAACGGCCTAGAGGAAAACACAACACCCTCCTCCAGAGAAAAAGACAAACAATAATACACACAAAACCATGCCCAATAAAAGAGGATGAGAACTCACCTTCATTGAACCCTGAATACAAACCCCCCCCCCCAAGCAAAACAACCTTAGAGTCTCCCCTCTCCAGCACCATAGGCAGGCTGGTTTGGGGCATGTCCTGAACAGCTACTGTCACAGTCCGGTTCATGGACGATCGAAGTCCCGGCAGGGGACGTCAGGACCAGGAGCAAGATGGCGGGGTGGGAGCAGGAACAGGGGTCCAGAAGCCAGGAGTCAAGAAGCCAAGAGTCCGAGGGTCAGAGAGCTGGGAGTCAAGAAGCCAAGGGTCCGAAAGCAAGGAGTCAAGAAGCCGAGGTTCAAGGATCAGGAAGCAAGAAGCCAAACACAGCAAGGCAGGAAGCGTGTTGCTGTGGCAAAGAGCTGAAGGGAAATGCTGACCTTATATCCCTTCCCAGCTCTTGCCACCAGGTGCTGTGAGTTACCAATCGGCCTCACCTGTGAGGCTGTGTGTTGCCTCTTGAGAACAAACTTAGGAAGCCCCCAGTCCTGCAAAGTCCTATTGGTCACAGGGCCTGGCTCCTACACGCACACCTGACAGCTACAGCCACTCAGGCAGATTGCTGACTGCCTCAGCAGGGACTAATCCAGTTGTAAATACCTGCTGGAAACAACAAGCTCTTAGAGAAAGCTTTCTTCTACAAGAGGGCAGGGAAGCGGTTGTTAGTCAATACCTCTCCCTTCTTTGAGCCAGCTGCCTCTCTCCTTTTTACCTCCTTTTGCTGTTTAAATGACTTTGCTAACAGTCCTGAGCAAAACCTAACAAGAATGTTGTTCTTCCTCCATTACCTACTCGGTCTTCACAAAAACAGGTGGCACATAGCCCTGTCAGCATTTGCCTGCTTGATGTGCAAATGTGCTGTGAACAAAAAGTTCAGGAAATAACTTACATGCAGGGAGGTTAAGAAAAATCAAGCTCAGCCACAGATAAATATAAGAACCACGCAACAACACACATGGGATCCAATCACCTTCCAGCTACCCACTATATCCCCACCTCTCTCTCTCTCTCTCTCTCTCTCTCTCTCTCTCTCTCTCACACACACACACACCACGTATTACACAATCTATCTCACTCGCATATTATAAGCACACATGATTGACAACCTCACAACTCAGTTAAAACAACATGCTCTATGTGGTGCTGTCCTTGGGCTTGCTCTGAAAGCTCCGGCTGATGCAAAATGCTGTGGCAAGACTGTTGAGGGAGACAGGCTCTGGCCACCACATAACCTTAAAACTTATATCCATATGCTCCCACACACGGCTTTTAACAGCTTGGGTCTAGAACACATTAAAGACCACCCAGTTCCTTATATCCCTGCCTGATTACTGACGTCCTGGGGGGGGGGGGGAGCCACGGTCACCAATCCCCCGTGGCTCTGATGCATGGCTCATATCCACCAGTATTGTGGGCCCAACTTTGTGGAACTCCCTTCCGGGTGAGATCAGACACAGTTGGACATCCAGAGCCTAGTGAAGAGCTTTTTATTTCAGCAGGCGTCATTTCTGTTCTTATAGTTAGTTTTCAGCCGATTTTGCCTCTATTGCATTGGTTCCGCCTACTGTACACCACTTAGGAACAACTGTAATAGAGTAATATAGAAATAGCTTAAATAAATAAAACTCATACTGCATACTCTCCAATATGCACACAAGAAATGCAGATACTAACTGGAGTTGTGAACCTTTTCCAAACTCTTCATAATTAAATTTGAGCTATTGGCACCAGCAGCCAACTCTGTTCTGTTGTTCGCTGACTTCTAACACTAGCAGACACCTAAACTTCTGTAAACAAGCCCAGCCTTAGGAGCCTGGGGGGGGGGGGGTTGCCTCTCTCTGCGTCCATCACTGCCCATTAGTTCAACACACCTATCTGCTTCTGGCTGGGCCTCATTTTTGTTCCATATCCACACAAGCACCCATTTTTCTTAATTATTTTTTCCTCACAAAGGCAACAGAAGAATCAAGTGTTCTCTGTTAACTGAAAGAAAAGATAACTGTGCTTTTGGTCACTTTACGATAAACTACACAAAACGTGTTGAGAGTTAACAAATAATGGTAAAATTAAACAAAATTCCAAATGTGGTCAATGGAGGGAGGGGGGAATGCTGACTTACAATGTGTTGCAAAATCATTGTGCTGGAAACGTTAAAAGATTTGTAAGTTAATGCTTTACATCCTATAGATTTTGCAGCATAAAGAAACATAGATAGGGCCTGTTTTGTCTTAAGTGACCTACCGAGTATAGCTAAGGGAGGCAAATCACCAATATGACCTCCAAATGCACATTTTCTGTATTACATTCAGAGATTTGATGGTTCATCTCTCTTGTAATAATATTTAAATTATATTACACAGAACAGTGCTGAGCTTAAACAAATGGTTGGTTACATCCTAAGTTTAGCGTTAAATGTTGTCTTTGGACATGGTAGGCTGTTCCTAGTAGTAAGGATATGATACCATGCAGAACAATAACATAACTTCTCTGCTGTTCTTTGCTTACCAACACAGGACTCCCCGGAAAGTGAATAGGTTCCATTGTCATGGAAACCGCTTCTGCACTCACAGTGGTACCACCCTGGGAGGTTAACACAGCGTGAATGGTTGTGACATTCAATGATGCCCTCTGCACACTCATCAATATCTGCCTCAGAGAAAAACACAAGCCAGCCAGGATATTAATTTCCTTTGACACCAACATTTGCGATACTTAAACACACACACACTTCTAGAGATAAAGAAACAAATATAATACATATTTTAATGAATGGGTGGGCAACCTATCAGCAGCACACTGGAATTTCACCATTCCTTATCCTAAGTTCACTCTCTGCAATCCTGAGGACTAAACATTTACATTCTTTAAAACAAATGAAGAGAAGTTCCACGAGGGTTTTAATCAAGCCCCCGCCCCAAGCTTTGGTGACAGCCAGTTGCCAATCTCTTTTAACACAGCAGAAAAAGAAACACCTTGTTTTAAACTCTTTAATCCCCTTATCTACATATATTGTTAATTACTATAAGGATTTGGAAGTGCAATTAAACGTTTAAGTAGGAATTTTTTAAAAAAATATCAACTAGAAAACTGCTCCTTAGTTTTGTGTGGAAGCAGTTGGTTCATAGGTTGAATAATTAGATTACATATATACCAAAACGGAAAGCTATGATTATGGTAATGATTGAAAAGAATGTGCAAACTCTGTGAATTTAAAGTCAGACCTTTGTTAGAATATGCAGATTTGCAGGGGGGAAGTTAATTGCTGCTTATCTCCCCACCCCACCCCCTCAGTGAAAAAGGGGACCTTCTGAGGTGTGTGCATGTGTTCTGTTTTCTCCCACCAGTTTTTCCTGGGTTCAGCCATTTAAATCTCTTCTGCAATTCTCATGCTGCAAAATGGATCAATTAGACTGAACCAAGGAATTTAAACTGATGGGGAGAGCTTCCTGTATCACACAGGAGATATTCAGGAGAGACAATCCTCTGCAGGAGTGGCCTGGCACCTTCCCACCTCTTTTTTTTAGTTCCAACTGACAAAGCAAGCCTGGGATCATGGGAGAGTTGCAAAGTCCCTTGGTCCCTGGAGCTGTCTCTTGATAGATCTGGCCATGCAAAAGTGTCATTTGGAGGTTTTAATGCTCAGTAGTTGAGATAGCGTGAAGCTAGGAATTCTTGTCTGGCTCAGATTTTACTTCGTCTATGAGGTACCGGTAAATATTATGAGACCCTGAATTCAGTCTGGAGAACGATAGGTATCACTTTGAATTTCTACACCTAAATAAGAAAAGGGGGCAGTGGAGAGAGCGAAAGAGAAAATCTGAAAATATTACCTTGTGTTGCCATTTCACAAACTGAAGCACAGTTAATATAGCTGGGCAGGATAAGAAAATTAGTACTCTTTTGGCCAAATTGTAGCTGCTAGAGTAAGAGTCTGGCAGCAAAGATAGATGTTCAGTATTGCTTTTGGTTTTTGGTTTTTTTAGGTGTAGTGTACTGTAGTTAGTAGTGTACCGTAGTGAGTGTACTGTAGTGTAGTGTTCTGTAGTGAGCCTAATTTCTAGCAAAATTGTCCTTAATCAGTAGTTGTTGTTATTTTAATGCCTGTTCAGCTTCTGTAGCATAGATGGGGAACCTATGGTCCTTCAGATGCTGGACTCCCATGTTCTCCAGTCAGCATGGCCAATGTTGATGATGGGAGTTGTTGCCTAGCAGCATCTAGAGGACCACAGGTTCACCCCCGCTGCTGTATAGTATAAGTTGTTTGTGATTTTGTTTTTAATATTTGACCTCTCCCAACCACCAAAGTAATACGCTGCTGCGGGGAAGCAAAATGCCCTGAATCAAGCAATGACTCTGGCATCACCCAAACATGTATAAGTGTACAGTGGTACCTCGGTTTAAGAACAGTCCGGTTTAAGAACAATTTGGTTTACAAACTCTGCAAAACAGGAAATAGTGTCTTGGTTTGAGAACTTTACCTCAGTCTAAGAACAGAATCTGAAAGGTGGAAGGGCACCGGTGGCGGAAGGCCTCATTAGGGAAAGTGCGCCTCGCTTTAAGAATGGTTTTGGTTTAAAAATGGATTTCCAGAACAGATTAAGTTCGTAAACCAAGGTGCCACTGTACTAGCAAGCACTAATACAACATTCACCCAATCAGTATACGATCACCTTCCTTTCACATTCTCTACCATCAACAGGTAATCAATCCATCATCTCAGATCTGACAGTGCTCATTCATTCAGCAGGTGAAGAGGGCGTTTTGTGTTTGCTGGGTCCATAAAATGTAAATACAAAATTTTAATTGTCCCTTATCAACTTCAACCCTGGCATTAAAGCTAATAAAGTTCTAACAAAGATGCCAGGCTAAGAGCAACCTTGGATTTTCAAAAGAAGTGGCAAGAGGGGATAGTGAAGTGACTCCCTCTTCCTACAGTTCCAAATCTGATCCAGAGGGAGGAAATGCACAGCTTCCAACATAAAGAACGTAACAATCAGAACCAAAACCTATCAAATAGCATACAAATTCATGAAACACCATTTAACAGTAAAATGCAAAAAAAGCCCTGCTATTTTTGTTTTTAATATTTTATTTTGTAAACTGCTTAGAGATGTGATAAAGCAGCATAAAATATATTAAATAAGAAAAAATGAATTACAAATTTAGATGTGATGGGATCCTGTAGGATCCAAAAATGCATTTATGTGTCCTCTTCTTCCTGCTTAGTGTCTAAAGGATTTTCCAAACTCTGGCAAACATGCACAAAAAGGGAATTCTATAGTTGTCTGTTAGCTGCACATCTCTAAATACTTTCAACATAGACATGAGCCGCATTTTAATGGTTGAAAATATCAGATTTCCTGCTTTCTTGATAACCCACGTTTCTACTCTTATAGCTTGTAATTTCAAAAACATTGTATCAGGACAAGTTAGAGAATATGACAAAAGAGGCAAATATATTTTAACAGCAGGTATGTGAGCAGCTGTAGATGCAATGAAGCAAATAAGAGCATACTTTTTATTTTCAAATTGGCAAGTCAGATCTCCCAAAGTACTCCAATAAACATGTGTTGCCTTTACAAAGGTTCCCACCCTCCAGTTCTTCTGCAATGTGGTGCTGATACAGAGCTCATAATCTATAATAAACTTGGCAGATTATTATTGCACCTGGAAGGTAGTCTCCTCTGAGATTTTATGCTGTATGTTTTGGAAGGCAATGTTTAAAATTATCAAATTAATTTTATGTTAACCTTCAAGTAATTAAGAGGCTGTAAAATTTTTGAGGCTGTTCACAGGGAAAAATGTCTGAATCTTCTGTTTAGATAGAAGTATTACAAAATCCTCACTTGGATGATTTGCAGGATCACTGCAGGGGGTGTCACCAATAATAAATTAGTGTCTTTCATTTTTTTAAAAAAGTGCTGTTTTCATTCACTGGGAATTACTTCTATCCAAAGAGGCAAGGTTAAGAGCAATCTGAAAATAAATTCCTTCTCTTCAGATTAAGTGCCAGTTTACACATGACTGGGGCATGTGATTTTGTTCATGTGTTGCTTTATCCACAGACCACAGGAATGAGTCTTGGATTCAAGGACCTTTAGTTGCAACAGAAACTAGGGCTTATTGGTGCAATCTGTGCAGCAGCATCACAGTTCTCATTGCAGGCTCCATATGCAACAGCAGTGAGCACACAAGACAAAGACTCCAGATGAATGACAATTGGTCTGTTTTTAGCTTTTGGTGGTGGTGGTGATGGGGATTGAGCTCTGTTGTCAGGGACTCCAAAGAGTGTGTGGTGGAGGCAGAGGACCAGGGGAGTGAACCAGGAGAGAAGACCAGTGATTTATGGGTGTAACACCACCCAAAATGCAGAAGCCAGGGGAGGAGGGAGAGTCAAGGTAGTCAAAGGTGGAGGAAGGTGTGCAGGATGTGGCAGAAGAAGAAGGGATAATTCAGGTGAGGGATGGTTCAGTAGTTTCCCCACCATCCTGCACTCCACGGTTTCCTAGAACCAGAAGGGACTTGAAAAGGAAAGAGCAGCAGCAACTTCTATGCAGGAGAAATCTCAGGTTTCAGGCACACAACCCATCAGAGGAGGATATATAAACTGGAGGAGGGGAGGGGCTGCAACTGCCATAGGGCCTAGACCTGTGGACAGCTGCCTAGAGACTGGAAGCATATGAGTGTGTATCTGGAGCACGGTGGAAGTTGCTGTGTTTCTCTTGCCAATAAAGAGTTAACTATCAGATGTGTGTCTTCCTTATCTGGGATGGGCCATGACATCTGTTGATGGGTTAATTGAACTGGTTGTTATGTGTTTGTTATGGATTTTTACTACTGCTAGATGTGATTTTATTGTTGCTAGGTGGGTTTCATTATTTTATTTGTTCAGGGTCAAACTTTGATTTATATTCTCATTGTTTTGTATGTCACCTAGACACCCACTCTGAAGCTCACTGCACAAATAAATTAATTGTTAGGATAGCTGTAAACCTCAGAAAAGAGGGCTTGTAATATTATAAATGGAAACAGGTTTCAGGCAAGGTTGATGATGGCACCCACATTCCATTTAATACAACCCCTGTTCAACTATAACATTAATATGTGAGTGAAGAACAGGAGAGAAGGAGCAGAAATCATATACCATGTCAGAGCATTTTTTCAGCAGAAACTCGCTGGAACTCAGTTCTGGCACCTGTCAGGTGGGTGCCATTGCCATTATAAGAGGACAAAGGAGGTGTTCATGGTGAGTTCCAGCACCTCTTTTTCTAGAAAAATAGCCCTGACATTGTTCATTGCTGAAACCTGTTTTAAACTGTGCTACTGTCTGTTTTACATCACTTCATCTCAATGTGTACAAGTTGCAAAAATCAAACATGTGTCAGAATGCTTTATAAATCCTAGTTCTATGGGAATTTCATTGTGCATTGACTAGAAAAATAATTGTGGGTAGGGTAAAAATTAAAAATGTGCACTTTAAAAACACCTTGCATGATTTCCAAATATTAGGTGAGCTTTTAAGGGGTTTGTTCGTAGACTTCAGTGCTGCCATGGGTGCTGTTGTGTGCTTGCCTTTGGATAATCTTGTAACGTTACCTTTTATAGCACCAGTAGGGCCAAGATATATCTGGATCACCAGCTCTAAGTCTTATTATTTATTTCTGTATATTTATTTCTGCTTTGCAGATTAGCCACCAGCTTCATTCAGATCACATTTATATTACAAAATGCCCTAATAAAAGGAAAACCCTTCTGTTATTTAGCTCCAATTCATTGTTATTTTTAATCTTGCCATAGTAACAAAAGGTAAAAATGGTCACTTGGTATTCACTCTAGAATAGTCCAATATGATAATTTGACATAGCAAGCAAGCAGCCACACTGTAATCTCATCATTTATCATTTTGCCTTATGATATATTTAGCCTGGTGATGCTTTCAATTCTGCTCTTGCAGCCTCTACTGCTGCTCTTCCTGTTAGCTGCATCTTGGAGAAGTTAATTTCAGCTTACGAATGCAGCACAAAGCTAGCTGCCCATTACTATGGTTTGTGTGGCTTAAAATATTAAGCCTTCTCCAAGACAGTTTTCCTAGAAGTGGAATTTATCATGATCTATTCATGTGCTGCCGCTGATAGAACAAGTTAAATCCTATTGAGTAAGTTCAGCTGCAGACCATTTACACACAAACTCCCCTTTTTCTTTCTTCCCTTTGTATTATAATTCCCTAGCATTCTGATGTAAAGATTGCGTCCATGGAT
This sequence comes from Podarcis tiliguerta, assembly GCF_965153285.1. NCBI lineage: Eukaryota > Metazoa > Chordata > Lepidosauria > Squamata > Lacertidae > Podarcis > Podarcis tiliguerta. The sequence continues at coordinate 76,015,827 of NC_139534.1, forward strand.
CAGTCTTCATCTGACCTCTCTAAATTCAATTTTCATTTTTTCATTTGCAAAAATCAATAGAATTTTCCTGCAGTTCATTCTTGTGGCCCAGTAACATTGAAAATATATTTGATTTAGATTTATGGAGATAGATGTTAACTGCTTGGTAGATTGCTCCCACAACATTTAAAACGTGAGGAACTCTGGGTCCTTGTTAACTTCTCTGAATTATGGAGAAAAGGGTCAAACGGTGCAATGTTATGTAAATTATTTTAGGAAAGTGAAGTATAGGACTGGATTACTTTTAAAGTAGATCACTGTCACATGTCAGAATTGCAACATTATCTATCTGATGAAAGAGCTGAGGTTAGAATTGAAAACTTAATATCTATTTGGAAGATACAAGAAGGGTTGTTAATGTACCCTTCATGTCAAACTCCAGCACTTACACAAAAGCTAAAGGGGGGAGGATCAATGAAAAGGGCCTCAAGCTAGGCATATTTTCATTCTGACTAAACCAAATACAGACAATATGTCACTGCTGAGCTGACACATAGTGGAGGGTGATATGAATGGATTCCTTGCTTCATCAAACACAGGATAAGAGTGATTCAGAGAACACAATAATAATAATCCTCTACAAACTGGAATGAGCAATACAGTGATTATTTATGAATAATACTTTTGATACTTGTACATACCACTTTCAGTATTCAAAGCACAACACATACAGCATTATTGTATCCATTACAACAACTTTGTAATGTAGATTCGTATAATAACCACAATTTTCTCTTTTGATTGGTCCAAAATACTACTGTTGAACTGAATCATGACTAGATGAAAGGAACATATCTTGCCAGTCCTAGCTTGACTGGCTGCCATTTTTTTCTATGCACAAACCAAAATGTTGGTGCCTACCTTTAAACCTGCATACGGATTGAGAGACAAATACATGGAAGATGGCCTTTGCCCACATGGAGGTGCCTGCATGGCAGGGTTAGCTGAATAAATGGTTCTGTCAGTTGTGACACCTTACCTATGGAACACTGTTATCTAATTTCTTCTGGGTGCCAAAACAAACCTTTTTATTTATCCAGGCCAAACTAAATGATATGTGAAATGCATGATCATACATGGACTGCAGTACATGAGAAAAAATATCAATTAACCATTCTTCCTAGCTGCAGTAATGATGAAAATCACAGCATTGGGAGAAAAGTTTGCCACTTCACTGCACAACAAAAAACCCATCCTGATCACCCATCCCATCGGCAACTTAAAGTGTGCATATGAAAGAAGAAAGAATTGTACGTGAAATGTTGTCATTTAAGTCTGGCCCTTAAATATTACTTGAACTGATCCATAATCCTATCAATCAATCAATCAATCTAATCTCTGCTGTGGGTTAAACCACAGAGCCTAGGACTTGCCAATCAGAAGGTCAGCGGTTCGAATCCCCACAACGGGGTGAGCTCCCGTTGCTCGGTCCTTCCTCCTGCCAACCTAGCAGTTCGAAAGCATGTCAAAGTGCAAGTAGATAAATAGGTACCACTCCAGCGGGAAGGTAAATGGCGTTTCCGTGTGCTGCTCTGGTTCACCAGAAGCGGCTTAGTCATGCCTGGCCACATGACCCAGAAGCTGTACGCCAGCTCCCTCGGCCAATAAAGTGAGATGAGCGCCGCAACCCCAGAGTAGGTCACGACTAGACATAATGGTCAGGGGTCCCTTTACCTTTACCTGTACTTCCAGTTTACTTGATAACCCCCCTCCCCAGGAAAAGCTAATGTTTGAATAGCAGCTGGTTAAGGAACAACATTAAGCAGATGCCATGATTTGATTTTCTCTGGACTGTGTGTCGATATGGCAGCTACCTGCAGTGGAAGGCTCCTGGACTGATTCGGCAGAAACACCAGTTTGTGAAGAGAGGATGTGAATTTACAAAGGGGAATCTTGGACTACAGATTTGGACTATAAAGAAGAAGAGTAAGACATAAAATCCACACAGAAACATTTTATTTGGACTTAAACTCACTTGCAGAATGAACGCAGAGGCTGTTGAAAATAATGAAGGATTAACTTCAGAATGTATTAAGGGAATTATTGTAATATTTTGAAATGCAGTAGAACTATGAGATGATTAGGATTCCCTCCGATCTCAAAGCATGGGAAGTCAGCTAAAAATTAATAATTTATAATTAGGCATAACACTGGGATTTGTTTGATTATTGGATAATTTGTATAATTTGGAATATATAGTTTGGTTTGATTGGAAAATTTTAATAAATATTATTTTTTTAAAAAATCAATCAATCAATCAATCAATCAATCCACTTAATATGCTTTCAATGCTCTGCTGTTTTAAAATATTTTCAACAGTTGATTATATTGTTTTGTTTTGATTGTTTCATATTTCTGTCAACAGAGTGGTACTGAAGGATAGGATTTAAATATTCTAAAGATTAAAATGATTAAAAGTGTTGCAGACAGGACGCAGCGGCTGAATGGAAGTAGCTTGCCTAAGATCACACGGTCAGTTCATAGCGCTACCTGAGTTGTGGTGTGGTCTCTTACAGAGAAACGCAAACATCCAGGCTCTGCCTATTATGAGCATCCCAAACAGCAGGCAGTAGCCACAAACCGGTGGCATCCTCACCAGTGGTAGCCAGCAAAAATTCCTCAAATCGAAGTGTTGGATCCTGTGCCAACCGTGTGGCTGACAGCAAAGGACCTGATCCAGGCCTTTCTGCTGCTTCAGCCTGGGAGGAGTTAGGGGGTTGGCCTGGATGAACCTTGGGAACCCTTTGAACTCTACAATTCTATGAAGAAGTATTTCCCCCTGTTCCTGTCTTCTATCTTGGCTGGTGTGAATGGTGGGGCTGTGCAACTGCCACTCTATCAAGCCCCATTGCTGCTGGCCAAGGGCTTGGATTGACGCCTTTGCCACAATGCTCATTGACATCAGTTTACTTCAGAGGCCCTTTTCTACTCACTTGGGCTCCACACACATTTTCCAGGCTTCTAAATCACATATGGGGCCTACATTAGTAGAACAGCTTTCTCATTTGATATCTCTCTGACTCATGGATGGCAACAGAGATGGCAATGGGGGATGGGGAATGGAGCTAGCGTACTCATTATGCCACCCCCCATCACATAAGGTATTTAGCATGCCTGAAAACAGGGCTCATTTGCTGTATTAAGGTAACACAGAATTCATCTCTTGTCCTTTATTCTTCCCCATGATTCCTATTCAAATGCTTTATGAATAAGGCAGCTATTCACAGATTCTATTGCATGTTAAATACTTTTTCTATCATGAACATAGGTTTGCTAACAGGTTGAACAACGTCACCCTGTAGTGACTTTTTTAGTACTGTCAAGTGCAATTTTGTTTTGTTACTAAATAGGAGAAGAACTGAATTTTGAGGAGGCTGCGTCAAGATGCCAACCCTGTCCTTTGAGAACAGGCCCATTCTGCTAAAAAAAAAACCCAAGCACTTTAGCAGTTTGCATTATTTATAAAGTTATTTATGCAGGCATGATAGGACAATTTGCCTCAAAAAATAAAACATGATGGTTTCAGAACCTAGTAAAAAACAAAGTATTAAAACAAGTCATTCTTTTAAAATGCTTCATCATCTTCCTGCCACACTAAATATACTGAAGGAAAGTTCTGTTAGGTTGTATAATACCAAGAAAATATAAAGTTTTAATGAGACAGAAGTGGGTTTTTCAAAATCACAGCCTTTGTTCATAAAAATCTTAAAGAGTGTTGCTGCTTGCATTAAAATAAATCGTATGTCATTTCTCTCTGACTTTTGGTTGAATAATTAATTAAATTATAGGACCAGCAGTAGCAGGTGATCGGATCCCAGCCAGGCTAGGATTCTGCAAACATCAGCTTCAGAATAATGTAACCAAACTGAATAGAGAAGAAGGGAAAGCTCAATCACATAGAAATCCTTTGGCTGCTAATGAGCAAAGAATGGGATGGAAAATCCAGAGATGGCTCCGATTATTTGGCTCAATAGCTTTCCAAATACTTATTAGAATACCTCAAGCCATTACCAAGAGACAACACTAATATTTCTTAACATTTCACAAATGAAAAAAGAGGCACTCTTGTGCGCTTAAGGTGCTTCCTTCCTGTGCTGCTCCTTTTGCCAGGCCAACTCTTTGTCCTCCTCCTTGATAGTGGCCTGAGGTAGAAAGAGGAAGGATTAAGGGTTTAGTAGGGTTGGCAAAGGGTAGAGGGTTTGGTGAGGTGAAGTAGGGAGTCACTGAAGGGGATAAGCAAGTTTGGCAAGATTAGCGAAGGATTGGAGTTTTGGGTAAGGTGTATGTGGGGGTTTGACAGGGTCGATGAGTTAAGCAAGCAGGGACACAGCCCCTAGTATTTAAATATTAATTTAAGTTGTTCTCATATTTGATGGCCACCAGGACACATTCTGTATTGCTTAATGCACCTTTAAAGATTATGCTAAATTAAACAGTAACTTCAGGATACAACAAAGCTTCACCCTGATTTTGCTATCCAGTTCCTAAGGTTGCTAAAGCTTCCAGTTTATCCCTGCCCCCCCCCCTGCATTTTGCTATGCACGCTGATAGAGAAATGGTGGATATTGGCAGATATCCCACATACATAATAAAGAATCCTAACACTCTCCATATTAAGTTTCTCTATTTTTTAAATAATGAAACATTTATCGCTCTTTAAAGAGCTGAAATTAAAGAACAAAGGGACAGATATATTTTTTGACAAAGGTAAGCAGGCTGTCACTGAAGAATTAAATGAAAGTTTGTCAAGAAGGAAACTAACTGTTTTAGAAACAGAACAATCTCCTTAAGTGGGACATGGCAGGCATCCAAAATCTTAACAACTCCAGCTTACAAAAACATGACTACTATTATATATGTTTGGACCAATGTTGGGGTCCACATTCAATTTCTTCTTCAATAATCTGCTGTCCCCAAAGTTACAAAAATGTATGTGTGGTTGTTCAACTCTTATCCCCTTTCCCCACTTCCCTTCCTTCCTTCCTTCCTTTCCATTTTTCTTTTTAAATAGAGTCAACCCCCAACCCATTTCATTAAACCATTCTGAGTTGGTCGACTTTGATCAGAAAGCAATTCTCCCAACTGGGTGCTGCTTCAGACATCAATAATTCCAATTAAGCCAATACAGAGATACGACTACATCCTTTTGCTAAGCAATTTTAAAAAGACACAAGTGAAATAAATGGAAAATCCTGCAAGAGAAGCTAAGGGACTTGTCAAGTTTTATTATTATTAATAATAATAAAGCTTTTCAAATATATGGCACGTGTTCAAAGAAATGTATTTTAGTTATATCATAATAGATTGTTGTGAAAGAAGTAAAAAGATACAGCTATATTTTATCTTGTTGTTAAGCCTCCATTTTCCCTTCAGTTTAACAAACCCTTAATATTCCTGCTTCGTTGAAAGTGAGGCCTGATTCCTATATAAATGGACACCACAATTTCTTGCGGCTTCATGCATGAACACACTATTACTTGCACCACACCCTGTAAATATTTCCATTAAAAAGGCTGTGTGTGGGGCGATGGGTCACCTCTGACTCTGATTTTTTATTTATTTTGTGATGTCTATGTCACATATACTAGTCATAACTTGATCTCATAGTTTCTGAGCAATGAAGTAATGAACAAATGTGTATCATTATATACATACCCTCAGGAATGAATTAAAAGTGAAAAGGGAACAAAGTTCTCTTTAAGGAGCCTGTGAATGATTTGTACAGTGAATGTTACCGGAGTATGAACATCCATTTCCTGAACATTTTTGCCTATCATAGAAAGGATTAATACATCCTCTTCACAAAGTAGATATGCTAGCAAGAATTCACTGAAAGTATTTTGTGCAATATTCTCCTTTTGAAAAACAGACTTGGGAGTAAGGCACATCTTCTTGAATGTCATCCACAGAACTTTCTAATGCTGTTTGCTTGTTGCTTCCTATGTAAATGCAGCCAATGTTTGTTCACATCTCCTTCTCTTACCTGCAGGCAACACCCCTCTAATCAAAATTAGCATTGTGTCCTATGATTTATTTGTGTCCTATAATTTACTTGAGCAAACATCTACAAAGTGATAAGAACCCAAAGCATATGCCAGTTTGGGACAGTGCTTGTTTTTGTTCGCTTGTTTGTTTTTACTTAAGAAATTATTTTAATACTGCTTTTTGGTCCCAAAATTGTTTACACAGAAGATGGAAAGAAACAAACAAAATAAAAAATCAAAACCTTTAAATAAAATGAATGAAAAGAACAATGTGTGATAGGGATGGCTAGAGACTGCATTTTTCTGTGTTTCTGTATTTTTCACTTGCTTAGAGACTCCAGTCCACAGGGCCCGTTGGTAGAGGATGGCTGCGAAGGGACAACACAAGCAGCTTCCCCTCCCTGTGCAGTGACCTGATAAGGCAGAGAGGAAATAGCTAGGATGAAATGTAGCTTTGGGGCTTGAGGCTTTAGAACTTCTTATAACTCGTGAGGGAGCGGGAGCAAAAGACAAGCAGGGGAGAAAATGCTTGGAGAAGGCTGGCAAAAGGGAGGGGAACAAAACTACAGCAGGGGCAGTGAATTTTGTTTCACCACCTGAGATGCGCAACAGTGCCTGCAAAGCTCTTGAGAGATTTTAGGAGATTTCCCTGTCTGCCTAAACACTAGCAGCGAAGGGTTGAGCTTCACCTCCCTTGGGAGCAAATTCCACAACCAGGGTGTTTCCACAGAAAAGACTCTGTGTTTTTCTCCAACCGACCGAACCTTTCTTGGTGGAGAGACTTAACAGTCCTCTAAATTTGATCTCAACCTACATGCATTTTCTCCCTGCTTGTCTTTGTCTGCAGGTAGGTTACCTAGCAAGGAGTGCATTGTAAGCTGCTGATAATATTTCTGTTATTAGTGCCAAGCTTTCGTGTTTCTGAAAGGTTCAGTGAAGCAACAGATGATGTGTTGGGGCTGTGCTGCTCACCTGACCTCCTTCCTGTTGTGTCACTGCTGTATACCAGGATAGAGAGGGAAAGGGCCAAGGCAAGGGCACTATAGTGTAAATGTACCGGAAGGAACAGTGGATTGCTTCCACCAGCACTTTTGCATCACACTGACCTCACCACTGCCTCATCCTTCCTTGTCATTACCCTACAGCCAGAGGGAGGTCAGGTGAGTGGCAAAGCCCAAGACACTGCCCATTGCTGGTTTGATGGCCACATTTTAAAGTACACACACACACACACACACCAATAACAGTGAGTTGCTGGATTAGATGCAGTATCATTTTTCTATCTGCCTGATAGAATTATATAAACTTAGGACTGCTAAAGTTTGGTTCCAGCCCAAAAAGTTCTTCAACCAAAACATTTTGGAAACTGAAAAAAACAACAACAATCTAGCACTTGAAGTACAATCACTTGGCAATAAATACAAACACACATCTTAATTATATAGATAGCTCTAATGCCACTGATCCATGGCTGCTGGGAGAAGGTCACAGACATTAAGATTTTGCCTTCAACTAAGTATAAATCAGTGATGTCTTCCTGTAATTTAATAACCAATCCACAATTCCCCTTAGTCTGCAGTACGCTCTGTGTAATTGGTGGCTAAGAAGGTGATGCATCATTATAGGGTTAAGGGGTTGAGCAAATATGGGAGAATACTAGCTTATTTCTACTTATATTGTAGCTATGCTGAAATGAATAGAGAACTGAATCCTGATAGAATTAATGCTACAATTGTTTTCTCAATGAAGGAATTGCTAAGCTTACATTGCATTACTTTTTGGGTTTTGTCTTAACTCTATGCTTAAACCAGGGAGTCTCTCCCTCCCTCCTTCTCTGTTGAATACTTTTGTATTTAACTGCAGCATAAATAATTACACTGATGTATGCAGATGATGTATGCTACTAAAGGACCACTCCTCTGGTGCGTATGAAAGCCTAGCAACTTTCAGGGCTGCCTCCTTGAAATTTTCCTCTCCATGTAATCATGAGAATTGGTGCTCATCACTTTCCTGATTAGTGTCTGATGCAGATCCTCACTCTCCACCTCTTTCTCGGCCATCCAGACCCACATGGTTGCCGGCAAATGCCCCTCAGCTGTAGCAACCATGGGGGAACTACCTCCCAGCCAGTAAGCCAGGTTCAAATGTACAAATTAGGGCCCAGGTCTCGCAGAATTCTTTTGCTGGCTGGCCGGACATTGATCACAGCCATGACCAGCCGGATTTTGCTGATTTCCTTCTTCCTTCCAGTGTGTTTTCCTTTTGTGTTACGTCTTTTTAGATTGTAAGCAATTTCAAGTGATCTGTAAACTTCTCTGGAGCCCTTTTTGTTGGAAGACAAGAACAATTAAAAAATCTACAAATAAGTAAGACATATCCTTACACTCAAGCATGTTGTCAGTTGAGACATGTCTTTCTATTCATTATTTCCTGTTTCTAAAATACTGCTTATCCCTATTTTGTGTTTTGCCTCTTTCACTCACTTTCCTTTGTTATCCAGGAAACTATTCATTTGCCAACACACAGAAGTTTTAATCAAATATTTGCAGGAATTGTCAGGTTTTATTTTGAAGTATTTATATACGACCCTTCATAATATTGGTCAGGGCTACCTATCTATACAGGTAACCTTTTCTGTCTACATGTTGAGAAGCCTGAATATTCCTAACCCTGCTGTGCCACTGAAGGGGGAAGGAGGGGGGGAAGAGTGGCTGACAATGAAGATTCTGCTCAGCAGCCTCTTCCAGCTACCCTTAAGCTTTCCTATGGACCATGAAGCTCTTCTTTCTTTTGTATGGTGTGCTTGAGTATGCTGCTTCAGTTGACTCCCCTTGATTGATTTTGTCTGGGTGGTTGCCTAGTCCCTGGCCACCGCTGATGTTTTAAAGGCCTGTTTCACGCTTCCTTTGTTTTCCCTTCAGCTTGTTACACTATAGATGCTGAGTTCATATGGGAGGCACAGATGAGCACTTTGGAGTCACCATGTTGTGAGCTTGTCAGCTGATGGGCTTCCATTGTGCTGGCAGCAATAATAATCTTAATGCTCTGCATCCGATATGATGAAGGCTTCTGCAGTGCTTATGTGAGGTTATTTGCCCAGAAAAGCTGAAGATGAATGAGGAGAGATCATCTTTAGGGAGGCATTGTTTGGCTGACTTACATGCAAGTAAGCTACTGGGGCTGTTTTAGCCTCTTTAATGTGCCAGTGGGAGATATTGGATCAAGAGAGCAGTAGGAAAGATATGAACAAGTCTGCCTCTAACAATGCTTTAAGGGAGATATATTTCACAATAAGCCTTTGCTTGGTTTTTATTGCTCATTTACCCATTTTTATACTTTCCTGTTCTCATTCTCTCTCTTCCCCCTTCAATATTCTACTGTTCCAAATGTAGATGCTGGTAAAAAATAAAATAGAGTGGTTTATACACACAGGAAAGGAGTATTTCTGTGGAACTAATTTCTTATATTTCAGGGTTTTAATATGTCTTTCTCTTAAGAATCAAATTCAAAGATCAATGTATGGTAAGCTCCAAAGCTTGTAGCAAACAAGCTGCATTCTTTATATGCTCACGGGCATCTACGCTTTATTCCAATGCCTTGTTAAAAATGATTCCTTTGCAAATCTTGCCAGTCAGTAATAAATAATAAGGAACTAATAACATATTTATAAAGAAAAAAAAGTAAAAGCAAGGGTAGAATGCCACTGCCCACTTATTGCAATGTCAAACCATGGGGCTTATGTCTATGTTTATCTGAGTGAGCTGCACTGCGCTATTAAGCTTCTGGGCTTAATTCAGTGCTTCTTAGTTAAAACACTCCTGGTCCAACAAGAAGCAGGGGTTTTCCAATCTTGGTCTTGAATTATGTCCCTACCTGCAGCTGGATGGTTTTAAAAAAATGGTTAGGGCTGACCAAAACTATGTTTCATTTGGCAGTAAAATAAAACAAAAATAGAGTGTCAAAAAGCAATACCCCTTCCCAATGATTTTTCAACCTCTTTGCAAATATATTTGTCTATTCATTTACATTGCCCCCCACTCCCATTTTCAATTGCCTTCACAATGGTATCATGTGATTCATTATCATTTTAGATTACACATGTGATTAATCGAGGAAAGAGAATGTAGCTATCCAAGGATACAAGATTTTGATATTCAGGGGGAAAGCAACACAATGTGAATGTTTATACAAAGTGTTGTCTGCGAAAACCAATGTTAAATACATGAATTCACTGAATGTGTCTTTCCCCCACCTTTACAAAGAATAGCTGCAAGGTGCCCTGATCAGTTTTTGAATGATTGATGTCAATGTTACCTTCTCTCCCAGTGGGAACAGCAGCTTGGGGAGTGGTGATCACTGACACCATGACAAGGGGAAAATAGTTAACAAAACTTTCCTGCAATCCTGATCCAGGATGTTAAGTGCATCCACTTATTTTAGGCAGCATCCAGTTTGGCCCCCCGTTATTAATCCTTATCATCTTCTGAATAGGAAGCATTATTATAAGGTAATAGGTCTTGTGCTGATCAAGGTTCCAGCACCATCTGCCCATCTTGAAGGTATGTTTGCAAAATTTAAAACACTTTCTCAAACACTTCTTCCCTTTTAATATTCTAGTATGTATGTAATGGTTTCAACATTTTATTTAAAGCAAAAGAAAGTATGTTGCAAAGTTATTCAGTTTTATATATCCAGTGGCTTTGTAAACCCATCACTGAGAAGTTTCTGGCAACTTGATCTAATATTGGAAAATTAAACAATATATTAGAATGACAAGGGGAAAAATACTCCTTTTCATTTCTGAAGGCTAAAATAACATCTTGAGTGAAAATGTAATTGCCTAAAAGAGAAGTTTCCCTGGGTCTACTAATCTTACCCTTGAAATACTGGTACAGATGAAGGCAGAAGGGGAAAATAGATGGGTGGGTTTTTTCCCCTTTCAAATTATTAATGAGGATGCTTCTAGCTGCTTCTAGAGCCAACTTTGGGGTGGGTAGGTGGGTGGGTGCAGAAGTAAAGAAGCCCCATTGCACAAGGGGCAGATCCTCTGCACCCCTAGTTTGAATTCAATATAACAACTCAAAGTAAGCATCAGGAGTGCACTGCTAATCCTTTTGCATTTTAATAGCAGCTTGAAGAATCCCAGATCTGATGCAATATATGTTCACAGGCAAGGGAAAGGTGGGCATGGTTTGCCCCAAATGGCCATGATTTCTGTTCTCATCCTGAAGCAAAATTCTTAGCCTGAAGCACTATTTCTGGGTTAGCGGAGTCTGTAACCTGAAGCGTATGCAACCTGAAGCATATGTAACCTGAGGTACCACTGTATATATTTGCCTGAGGCAGAAGAATAAGCAACTGTATAAAGAAATCAACCACCACCACCACCACCACCAAAGATATACAACAACCACCACCACAAAAGATATGCTATCCCGTCAATACTGTCTTTGTGGGGCAATGTGATGTGACGCCCTTTGGATCTCTGTGGATAGTGTAGTATGGAATCATACTATGGGGTAGGAAATGCCTAATCTTATTCTAACCTTAAGGGAATTATATTGTTTCTGCGAAGTATACTAAACGTGCAATACCTTTGTGAAGCTGTTCTTTTCACATGTGGGGTGCGCAAAACCACAAGGAGGCTAGCATTTCTGTTAATTTGGTTTTGAAATCATCCAGTGTGGTAATCTGTTTCGTGGCTTTTTGTTTCCTTCTTTACAGTTTAAGGGAAGTGAATATAAGAGAAGCAGTGCAGTATGCATAATTGGCTTACTGCTACAATGGAGGCCATACCCCTGACACCGAGAACAATTGCTAGCTGTGCTGGTTGATGGTTTGAAATTGAAAACAGTGTTTATCATTTCCAGGAGGAGCGCAACTATTTCTATGTGCAGTTAACAACTTGGAACCCATTTATTGCCTTCTTTATAATTTAAATTTGCTACTATTTTATTAATTAAATTTAGGGAGTTTTTTTTATTTCTCTGCGAGTTCAAAGTGCCGTAAAAACAATAACCTGCCTTGCTCATGGAACAAGATTACAGATTCTGACTATGCTACCAGTCACTTAAAAGTACTAAAGGGGGTTATTCCTCACCAAATACCTGTGCTGGGTATAGTATTGTTAGTACAAAATTTGAAACTTCAGGTGAATCAAGGTCAATAAAACGGTGACACATGATAAAATAGTCCTGTTTCTTTATTTCAGTCATTGGCAATAACGTTTATTAAAATACTTATAATATAGTACAAAGGCACCAGAATTATCAACAGTATATGTTCAACTAACAGTGCAAGCCTACGCACATCTACTCAGAAGTAGTGCTTTTTCCCAAGAAAAACAGGTGCTGGAACTCACTATGAAGTTGTTACAGTAAGTTGGTAGGCGACTGGGAAGCCCTGAACAGATGCAGATGCCCTTGGTTCTGACACAGGTCAATTAAATTCGCCTGCACCTCCCTTGTTCTCAACAGTACAGGCCTGGCTGGAAAGCTTAAAGCATGCCACTGCTATACAGGTGACGCATTGAAGAAAAGGAAATATGGATTGGCCCCACCCCATAGCTTGACCAATAGCAGCTAAGAGCAGCTAGGAGCTCGGTGGAGTCATAGATTGGAAAAAAGTGTAGACTCACACAAGCTGACCGGCTTCCATTTTGACTTAAAATGTTCGTTTTGGGCTTCTCAGAAGTATGTAAAGGCAAAAGGTGGGCGAAAGGAGCACTGGCCCACAATGGAAACCACCTGAGAGGTGCCAGAACTGTGCTCAAAAGTAAGTCCCTGTGAATTCCATTGTCATTACTCCTAGGTAACTCTGTATGTACAATTGATGTGAGCTATGAGTCCTCATTGGCCTCCCCTGCTTTAATATGATCAGAATTCCTCCGAACTATTTCTCATATGCATTTTTTTTAGAGTTAAAATTACAGCATGAAGTATTTACTGTGTTCAGTGTTTCAAAGGTTAGCCACATCAGATGTAGACATTAGGATTCTGAGGTATTATTTTGAAAGCCCATAATCCTCTCCTCCATTTTTTAAAAAGTTTGTGTTTCTTGCCTTTCTGATCAACTCAGTGAAGACATTATATTTTGAACATTTGAACATAAGTAACTTTGCACTTGTAAGTAATTTTAAAAGACAATGTATTTTATGGGGAGCTGCACTGTCATGGAGAAAGGGCTGTAGATCAGTGGTACTCCCTTGCATGCAGAATATCCTAAGTTCAATCCCTGACATCTCCAGGTAGGGCTGGCAAAGACTTCTCTCTGAAACCTTGGAGAGCTATTGCCAGGAAGCTAGCTGGACCAATGGTCTGACTTGGTATAAGGCAGCTTCCTATGTTCCACCACATTTGTTGTTGTTGTTTAGTCGTTTAGTCGTGTCCCCATGGACCAGAGCATGCCAGGCCCTCCTATCTTTCACTGCCTCCCGCAGTTTGGTCAAACTCATGTTTGTATCTTCGAGAACACTGTCCAGCCATCTCGTCCTCTGTCGTCCCCTTCTCCTTGTGCAATCCATCTTTCCCAACATCAGGGTCTTTTCCAGGGAGTCTTCTCTTCTCATGAGATGGCCAAAGTACTGGAGCCTCAGCTTCATGATCTGTCCTTCCAGTGAGCACTCAGGGCTGATTTCCTTAAGAATTGATAGGTTTGATCTTCTTGCTGTCCATGGGACTCTCAAGAGTCTCCTCCAGCACCATAATTCAAAAGCATCAATTCTTCGACGATCAGCCTTCTTTATGGTCCAGCTCTCACTTCCTCCACCACATTAGCAATGGCAAAATATTAAAAGTAAAGGAAGCAGGAAAGAGGAATGGCGGCAGATGAGGTAAGTGAACAGAGGCCCAAAGCTGCTAATTGCCTTATTTCCTAACTGGTTAGCTGGACCTGACTGCGGGCAAATGGTTTTCTATCTGGAAGTCACCACTAGGTGACACATTTTAAAGTGAATCATTGTGGCAGGTTTTGTTTTTTTATGTACACTGAAGCCCTTTCATATATTTTTATTGTAGTTCACATGATTAACAGTGCACCCCCTGCCATCCTCTACACATCAACCACACATTGGGAGAAAGTGGGCCGTGGGGTAGCCTACCCAATGAGTTTTCTACTCCTTCCATTATCCCAAACCCTATATAATCATGGTTCCAGATCACAAGCAGAGCCTAGCGTGTTGCAGACATTCCAGAGCATGGCTTGCATGAGATGCCTGGGGGGGGGGGAGCAGCTGGCACAACCAGTTCACAGCTCTTCACAAGACTTTTGGACAGATGGGAGGGAGTGCCTGGAGGCAGCTTGAATCTGTACAACAAATGGCGGGGGATCAACCATTCTTCTTTACTGGTAGTGGGGCCCTCATCTCTCCCTGTCATCTGTTCATCTGGCCATCTGATTCTAGACATATTGAGTACACAATGGACACACAAAAAAATAATTATAAAGAATCTTTCGAGCTAAAGTGGAGGATTATTTCGTCAGTATGGAAAAAAGAACCTAAATTAATCATTTACTGCCTTCTTTTCTGCTAAATTGGAAGCTAATTAGAATCTAGCCTTATAAATAATTATTTTACCTATATTTGTATGCAGCAGCTGTTATATATGATCTTGATATCTGTGTACACTCATTCAAGAGGGTATATTCTTTATATACTATAAGAGAAAAGGACCGTATAAGTAGGAAGTGATTATAGGCCAATTATACATCTCTTGATTATAGTAAATTGGGTTTTGCCATATTTTAGTTACTTTATTCAGCTACCAGCATTCTCTCGATAAGAATGAAGATTGAGTACTATAATGACAAAAGAGCTCATGTAATTTTAAGCCAAGATTACACTGAATTTCAAATGATAAGTGAATGACAAGGAAACATTTCCCATATTACTGACAACTCCAAGCACTCAGATGTGTTTGGGATCAGGCTCTTGAATACATTAGTTTCTATGGGAAGAAAGTAATGCTGAGAGCTATTTCCAGGCAGGGAAAACACAAATCTGTTCCATAACATCTTCCAGATTATTAAAAAGTGACTGTGAAATCTTCCTAAATACTCTGTGGATCTGCTGGTAGAGTATAAAAGATTCTATTATTTCTTGTAAAGGGAGGTTCTGAGGCAAGTATCAAATAAAGAGGGGCAGCAAAAGCAAAAAAAAAAAAAAAAGCTTGGGAAATCTAAGTTCCTTAAGGATAGTTTTGTACCAAAATTGCTAAAGCAAAATAGCTTACATTTCCTCAAAAAAGAATGCCCAGACATTAATGACATACCTTGATAAGAGAAATGGTTATGGAAGATGAAGCAAAATGACTTTTCTCTGAACATTCATTTCTGTTTAATAAATGGTCAGGCAATCCATTTTCTTTTTATTTATCTTTGAAGGCAAACACACTATAGGTTCAATTTCCAAATAAGGGCTTCTCACCAGGAGGAACAAATCATTGATTTGAATGTTTAGCTAGACACTTAGATATACTGCATGACCAAGGAACTGCCAAAATGCCAGTTGGAATTTTGACAAGAAAGCTTTTGACATGCTATTGAAGTCTCTATCTTTTGAAAACCACTTCTTCACAATGTGTGCTTAGCTGCTCATGCACAAAGGAACAACAGACAAAAATTCATTCAGCAAACTTAGTGCCATAGCCTGACTAGAAGTCAGGTAATTTTGATTGTCTTGTGCATCTCCAGCTTCACTTTTCAGGAGAAATTTAGTTCATTCAAGAGAAACTTAGTTCATGTGCAAGGCTATTTTCCAGCACAGCAGTGTGTTGTTTCTGTTGCATTATGATGACACTAGTACTTCTAAGTGACTATGGCCCTATGTTTTGTTAATCACTATTTATGCTTCTCACATGCCTTCTTGATGCATGTGTCATACAGGGACAACAACAATTCAACTCAACCTTTTGAATGAAATGCATTCACATTCTTCTAGTGTTGGTACAAGATCTTCTAGACACATCACTGTCAATATTTTTAAAAATGTGTTGTCAGGGAAACAGAGGCATTTATTCAGGACCTTGCAGTAAGTATAGAAGATCCTTGCTTTCAACTAATTTATTTCAAGATATGCACGTATATATAGTTAAATATATAGGTGTTCCTCAAAAAAAAAACTCTTACCAGACAATAGAAACAACTAGCCTGTTTAACTTAGCATCAGAACAGGTAGCATAATATTCTATCCCATGATGTTTTGTCATGAAAAACCTCACAAATATCAGGGTTTTCATATTTAATTTTGGGGTGCATTATGTTGCTGGAGGAGGGAATTTAAAAAGCCCAGGACGGCGGGGGGGGGGGGGGGGGCTTAAAAAGGCAACCACAACCCAAAAGGGAAAAGGTCCCATGATTGTCAAGTATTGAACACACACATACAGCTCCTCCTAAATAACTGTGGTATGCACTTTCAAAACTAAATTAGAAAAAGGAAAAAAATGGATGCCCACAGTAGTACCCAAAATACTACCCAAAATTTGTTGTCTTAGGTGAGCAACTGCCTCATTTGATCTCAGTGATGTGCAAACAGTCTGGGCCCCTGGAAATCAATACGATCCTTCATTACTTCCTGCCAAATTCTCCAAATGTCTCAGGAGAGTTTTGAGAATGCAAAAGAAAATGCTCAAAGGGATAAACTGTTGGAATACCCCATCACCTAGTTCCACTTTACCCTCTGCTAAGGAAAAGTACTCACCTTGGGAAAGTGAGTAGCAGGTGGTAAAGCACCATCTTGCAGACATCTCCTCCTTCCAAAATGAAATACTGGCTGCACCTTTTGCCACTGGGAATAATGGGTCGGAACTACAAATAAAATAAAACTGGCCAGGAATCATGGGGTGTGGTCCCTGACAGCAGAAAACACCCCCAGCATAACATGTTGAGCTTGTTCTATTTTCTTTGAAGACCTATGCCACCTGCTATCCTACACCCTCCCCTAAAGTTAGGGTTTTGTTTTGTTTTGATGAAAGAGCGTGACAGTGTAACAGTTGGCCACAGGTAAGGAGGATGGAAGCAAAACTGAGGTTGGCGGTCTATTTGTAGCAGGCTGTGTCTGCCTCAATTACTCTACTAGTCTAAAAATGTCAGGAACAATAAAACTGCAGCATGTAAGGCCTGAAGTCTGAAAAGTGCTCCATATTTTAACTAACCTTTAAACATTCGTAGTCCCAGTTACTACATAATATTAACATTACAGGACACAAGTGTCACCTTCCTTATTTTTCATTTTACAAATCAATATACTTACAGGACTCTACTGTATTCTGTATGCCTTCCTTAGACTAGAATCTATTATATTTAAACAAAATTTAGAGCATATCAAATCAGAGAAATTCACTGCTAAAATCTAAGACTGTAGGTCTGTCAGTTCAATGACAGAGGTTTTGATTTTCTAAGTATAGTGCAATAGAGTTACAACTAAAACATTCCCTAAGCCAGTACGTAGACGCCATGATTTGATGATTGCAGACTTTACTGGTTTGATCCCATGTGTCATGGAGAAAATCAACACCAGCTCTATAAAACTAGGCAGTAAATAACAAATTATGCTTTCTACCTTGGAAACCACAATGAATTTAACATTTCTATCAGGTTCACTATTTATTTTTTCAACCAAATATTGTGACCTTCCATTAAAAATTTAGCTTTCAAGATCACCTATGAGCTCCATGTTACAACACAACCATAAACAAGAATAAAAGAGCAAACAAATCAATTAACAGCAGATATATCAATAAAACAACTTGAGTCAACTAATATCAGTTACTGTTAAAAGCTTGGGCAAACAAAATGGATGCAGTCTGATATCTAGAATATAGAAAAGTGAAGAGGAGAAGATGGTGAAATGCAAACAGGGGACACAGAAAGGGCTGAACTCCTCAATGCCTTCTTTGCCTCAGTCTTCTCCGATAAAGAAAACAATGCCCGACCTGAAGAATTTGGAGGAAATGATTCAGCAGAGGAAACACAGCCCAGAATAACTAAGGGGATAGTACAAGAATACTTGGCTAGTTTAGATGTATTCAAGTCTCCAGGGCCAGATGAACTGCATCCAAGAGTATTAAAAGAACTGGCAGATGTGATCTCAGAACCACTGGCAGTCATCTTTGAGAATTCCTGGAGAACAGGCGAAGTCCCGGCAGACTGGAGGAGGGCAAATGTTGTCCCTATTTTCAAAAAGGGGAAAAGAGAGGACCCAAATAATTACCACCCAGTCAGTCTAACATCAATACCAGGGAAGATTCTGGAGCAGATCATTAAGCAAACAATCTGTGAGCACCTAGAAAGGAATGCTGTGATCACCAATAGTCAGCATGGATTTCTGAAAAATAAGTCATGTCAGACTAACCTGATCTCATTTTTTGACAGAATTACAAGCCTGGTAGATGAAGGGAACGCAGTGGATGTAGTCTACCTTGATTTCAGCAAGGCATTTGACAAGGTGCCCCATGATATTCTTGTAAAGAAGCTGGTAAAATGCGGTCTTGACTATGCTACCACTCAGTGGATTTGTAACTGGCTGACTGACCGGACCCAAAGGGTGCTCATCAATGGTTCCTCTTCATCCTGGAGAAGAGTGACTAGTGGGGTGCCACAGGGTTCTGTCTTGGGCCCGGTCTTATTCAACATCTTTATCAACGACTTGGATGATGGACTCAAGGGCATCCTGATCAAATTTGCAGATGACACCAAACTGGGAGGGGTGGCTAACACCCCAGAAGACAGGATCACACTTCAAAACGACCTTGACAGATTAGAGAACTGGGCCAAAACAAACAAGATGAATTTTAACAGGGAGAAATGTAAAGTATTGCACTTGGGCAAAAAAAATGAAAGGCACAAATACAAGATGGGTGACACCTGGCTTGAGAGCAGTACATGTGAAAAGGATCTAGGAGTCTTGGTTGACCACAAACTTGACATGAGCCAACAGTGTGACGCGGCAGCTAAAAAAGCCAATGCAATTCTGGGCTGCATCAATAGGAGTATAGCATCTAGATCAAGGGAAGTTATAGTGCCACTGTATTCTGCTCTGGTCAGACCTCACCTGGAGTACTGTGTCCAGTTCTGGGCACCACAGTTCAAGAAGGACACTGACAAACTAGAACGTGTACAGAGGAGGGCAACCAAAATGGTCAAAGGCCTGGAAACAATGCCTTATGAGGATCGGCTAAGGGAGCTGGGCATGTTTAGCCTGGAGAAGAGGAGGTTAAGGGGTGATATGATAGCCATGTTCAAATATATAAAAGGATGTCACATAGAGGAGGGAGAAAGGTTGTTTTCTGCTGCTCCAGAGAAGCGGACACGGAGCAATGGATCCAAACTACAAGAAAGAAGATTCCAGCTAAACATTAGGAAGAACTTCCTGACAGTAAGAGCTGTTCGACAGTGGAATTTGCTGCCAAGGAGTGTGGTGGAGTCTCCTTCTTTGGAGGTCTTTAAGCAGAGGCTTGACAACCATATGTCAGGAGTGCTCTGATGGTGTTTCCTGCTTGGCAGGGGGTTGGACTCGATGACCCTTGTGGTCTCTTCCAACTCTATGATTCTATTCTATGATTCTATGAATCTTCCACAAATAAGGATGCCAACACATAGAAGGCCCTCTCCCCTGTAACCACCTGCCTAAGCTTCAAGAGTGGCGGCATCCAGAAAAAGGTTTCAGAAGATTGTTTTAATTTTATATACATTGGTCCTAAGACAATAGCTGCTGTAGCACTTCTTAACGCTTAAATTCAGGGATGGAAGCAACATTTTTTTGAAAAAGATCACACAAGATACATTTCAATAACATACAAAAAGTGAATATGAGATTCTATTAAAATAAGCATCTAAAACTTAAAAAGAATCAGGTCAGCATTGATCTCTCTAGAATTGTTTTGTTCAGATTTTGATATCTTAGTTCAAAAAGTATTCCAAATCTGAAAGGATTCAGAAAGCAATTATGAATATAGTAAGTGATGGAAGACAAAACATGCTCAATGCCAAGAAAAGTGTGTGAGAGGGGAAATGACATCAGAGGCTATATATTAAGAACAATAATTTTTCATTCTTATGAGTAACAGAACAAGAAACAATTGTTTCAATGTTAAGACGATAGGATAAAGTGCCTTCCGAATTACAACAGTAGTTCACAGTAGAATCAGAAACCTAGGAATACTAATAGGAGGTGAATAAGTTTCCAGCCGCCAAATTGGATAGCTCTTTCAGCATACAGACCTCAGTGACCTGTACTGTTTAGGAAAGGCTTGGCTGCTTTTCTTTGCAATTCACTTTATAATCATGTTATATGGCTGCCACATCAGTTACTGTCTACATCTACTTGAGTGAAAGACAGATTTTTCCAGACTGGATAGCACTGTTCCTGAGCCTTCAAAGGGTATGATTATCCAGTGCATGTGGAGTTACTTCCCAGTTAAAAGGCCAACTTTAAAGTTTGACTCTTCCTCCTGTTTGCTCTTGTTTGCCAGATGTTTGTCAGCCTCTTGGGAATGACTATAAAACTTTTAGTCAGCTTTTAGTAATAGTAATTACTATTTGCACTGGCAAATAGTAATCTTGCAAAGACTGGGCAGGACAAATACAAAATTAATTAATTAATTACATAAGGATGAAGTAGGCCCAGTTCATTCTTCTGGTACATGGCAAGATGGCAAGGTGTCCCAGATTTAATTATCATTCTCTTTGGTGTCAGGATAACAATGGCTAGGATGGGAATTCATCATTTAGTGGGAGAATTACAATGCTGCTATGCCACTTCAACTCCCTGCACCCTAAAAAAAATCTGTTCTAGAGGACTTGTGGGCCTTCCAGGACACTGTGGTAGATAGCTTGCGGGGATGCAGAGGAAAGGGGGAATTGGCAAAAATTGGGGGCCCTTCTCTCATGTTGGGAAATGTGCCTCTGAGGGATCAAACGTCATTTCAAATATATTAGATTAAACCCAGGACGATTTACATCATACACTGGAAATGTGCCATGGATTAGGATGCTGTGATGTGACATGCTGCAACATCAGGTATGGCACACAATTTCCCCTTTGAGAGTGTGTTGGCCCCCATGAGAACTAAAATTTGGGTTATTTCCGCACATAACACCATCATCCAGGCACAGGTAAATCAGTTCTATTTTTAATGGAGGTATTTGAAGATGGCCTGATCCTTCTACCTCACCCCTCACCCTAATCGATTTCCTGTTTAAAGCAAGCAAACAAAAACCCCTGAATATGTTATCTGCCCACAAAATCCTTGGTAGTGTGAATTTGAATGAGTGAAGATGTGACAATTTTCTGCCTTGCATCCTCGGAATCTATCTCCAGATGATGGCCACCTCAAGGATTCTCTTAGATATCCCTTCAAGGAATACAACATTTAAGCATGCAATCCTTAAAGTCTCTTGTTAGCATTATGTAGTAGTGAGGAAGCTACACTAAAGTGGAAACAGAAAGACTAGCCTTTGTTCCTGTACTGTAATGTGTTCATAGAATCATAGAGTTGGAAGAGACCACAAGGGCCATCGAGTCCAACCCCCTGCCAAGCAGGAAACACCATCAGAGCACTCCTGACATATGGTTGTCAAGCCTCTGCTTAAAGACCTCCAAAGAAGGAGACTCCACCACACTCCTTGGCAGCAAATTCCACTGTCGAACAGCTCTTACTGTCAGGAAGTTCTTCCTAATGTTTAGCTGGAATCTTCTTTCTTGTAGTTTGGATCCATTGCTCCGTGTCCGCTTCTCTGGAGCAGCAGAAAACAACCTTTCTCCCTCCTCTATGTGACATCCTTTGATATATTTGAACATGGCTATCATATCACCCCTTAACCTCCTCTTCTCCAGGCTAAACATGCCCAGCTCCCTTAGCCGTTCCTCATAAGGCATCGTTTCCAGGCCTTTCACCATTTTGGTTGCCCTCCTCTGGACACGTTCCAGTTTGTCAGTGTCCTTCTTGAACTGTGGTGCCCAGAACTGGACACAGTACTCCAGGTGAGGTCTGACCAGAGCAGAATACAGTGGCACTATAACTTCCCTTGATCTAGATGCTATACTCCTATTGATGCAGCCCAGAATTGCATTGGCTTTTTTAGCTGCCGCGTCACACTGTTGGCTCATGTCAAGTTTGTGGTCAACCAAGACTCCTAGATCCTTTTCACATGTACTGCTCTCAAGCCAGGTGTCACCCATCTTGTATTTGTGCCTCTCATTTTTTTTGCCCAAGTGCAATACTTTACATTTCTCCCTGTTAAAATTCATCTTGTTTGTTTTGGCCCAGTTCTCTAATCTGTCAAGGTCGTTTTGAAGTGTGATCCTGTCCTCTGGGGTGTTAGCCACCCCTCCCAGTTTGGTGTCATCTGCAAATTTGATTGTTGCTAACCTGAGACCTGGATCCAGTCCCCACCCCTGCAAATTTGCAGTTTGAAAAGTGGAATGACCTCTCCTTCAGAACAGGCAGCCATCCTGAAGCAGGAAATGCCCACTTGGAGCCTTTTATAAACAGAAATTCATGAACATTTCCTATTTTTTTCAGGCACCTAGTGTTAATAATGTGGCAGCCTAAGATTAAATCCAAGTCATGAATTTCATATATTTAAGTCAACGCTTGTGTGGAAATACAACACTGTTCCCATTTTTAAAGTAAACATATAATAGTAGGAAGCTGGTACACACACATTTTTAAGAGCCACAGTAACTAACATGAATTCTCTGTATAGAATATATACTCTACTTTATAAATGTTTCTGAGGACAATAGATTGCTCTGCTGCTGTTGTTTTTGGTCTTGACTGTCATATGGGAATATTTAATCATTTGCAAATTGGATATAGTTCTTTTCTCCCACTGCTAACACCCATTATCCTAAACTATAAACTGTGTCAAATCAGCTATGAAAGGCAGTCATGATTCCTTCAAGATTATGAAAGACTAATAACTCATATACCCCATAAATATGAATACATTATTGAGGTTCTTTTTCCCCCAACACAAAGGAAGATAATCATTGCCTTTCAACTGTGATGCATTTTACTAGAAAAGTATTTATGTGAAATAACTGAGCATTTGCATGAATTAAGGTCAAATCCTACCCCCAACTACTCAAAGAAAAGGCTCTTTGACTACCATTTTGCTTAAAGGGTATATTTAGTGGTTCTTTGAATATTATAGCAGTTACAAATGGCTTTAATTTCATATCCTTCAATTTAAGGGCAAGCACAAACAAAAGGAGGATATAAAGGTGATCTGTTTGGCTTTGTTCTACACAGTGGCTTTAGGTTTTAGCTAAATATAAGGTGCTGTTAACTAATGCAGAATAGAAAACATGACGTTGTGAAAATGTATGGGGCTATAATTTATTTTTCAGCAGTTATTTAGCTCCCACAATTGTTGCATGCCTATTATGTAAGGATCAAGCAGTACAGTAGCATACTAGGTTTCACCCATATTTTTAGGGCAGAAAGTGGTTGCCTGATGCTTGACAGCTGACAGATTACATAACACCAATACAGCTGCAATGACTGCCTCCATGCTTCTAAGCCCAATTCAAAGTGCTAGCGTTCACCTATAAGGCTCTTTACAAGCCAGAGGGTGATGAGCAGGGAGAGGGCCTTTTTAATTGTGGCTCCCCATCTGTCTCTCTCCAGCGAGGTTTCCCTGATAATTTCGCTGACATCTTTTTGGTGCTAGGTTAAAACTTACTTCCTCTCCTCTACTTTTGATGAACTAAGACGATGTTGTTTTGCTATTAGTATGCTGCCAATGCTTCTTGTGGCTGTTATGGGGTGGATTTTGTGTGCATTACCATATAAAAACACAAAAATACATACCATAATTAAAAACAAAAGCAATACCCCACCCCACAGTTTAAAAGGCCATAGATAAAGAAAAGTAACGAAGATGTGTAACAAATATAAAGACCAACAGACACAGATATCTATCTATCTTATGTTTATGTTTTGCAAGTTGACGAAATATTTATAATTTTATTTAACAAGAATTATATATCACTTAATTAAAATATATCTTGCGGTTTACATGAAATATCACAAACTATTCATTAAAAAAAGCAATATAAATAGACTTTCAAAACAGTATATATTAATAAATTTATCCACAGATAAAAGCAACAGTTTTAAAAACATATGCAATCAAATTACCTCTCTGGTTAGGCTTGTCTAAAACACTATTTTAACAGGTGTTGAGAACAGTGCAATGAAGTTGCTTGCCTAATATTAATATGCAGGGAGTTCAAAAGCACAGGAGGCACCACACTAAAAGGTAAGATTTCTTGCAAAATGAGCATTACGTGGCACTTTGTAGATCAAAGCAGTCTAGTGGGCACATATGGTGTAAGGCAAGACTTCAAGTAAACTGGTCCCAAGCTGTTGAAGGCTTTATATGCTAGTAGTAACATCTTGAATTTGGCCCAGTAACCTACTGGCAAATGGTGCAGATCTTTGAGCCAAAGTGTAATAAACTAACAGTGTCTCACTCCTCTCAGGAATCATGCTGCACTGCGCTACAGCATTTTGCACTAACCGTGGTTTCCAGAATAAGCACAAGGGAAGACCCAAGACAGAGTGCATTACAGTAATCCAATCTTGAAGCTACCAATGCCTGAACTACAGGGCTAAGCTACCTTAGTTCAGGAACAGCCATAGTTGTCATGCAAGCCAAAGTTAATGGAAGGTGCTCCAAGCTACTGGAGCCACCTGGGCCTCCAGTGACAAAAAATGTTTTTTAATTATAGCCAGTTAGATCTGTGTGCATAAACACAAAGCTAGGTTTTCCATAAATATTCATTCCATTCAGATATTTGTTTTCCAGCTTTTTCATCTCCGCTTCTTTCATGCTCTGACATGTCTGAGACTACGTAAGTGTTCATCATGCTAAATGCAGCTTTAACTTTTGACTTCTGCCACCACCCCACCATGATGTCCACTATTGCCTCAGTCTCCTCTTCATGCATTAACACTTCCACGCGCCTCAAGAAGGGAGAAGGGATATGCTGAGAAGCCCTGCCCGCAACATTCACATGAACAATGTCACTGTCGGTGGCAATGGATCATTTGTGCACACAGTTGTATGCACAAAGGCTCCATTGCTAGACAGCTGCACAGGTACCAAGGCAGGGTTCCTTGGTGCATCTTGCAAAGGAGCGTTATTACCTGAAGAGTGCTCATGTGTTACAGATCAAAACTAGCAACTTAAATCACATGTCAAGATAGAAGCCAGTGAAGTCCTGGAAAAAATATGCTGTTCACGTGAAAGTTGTGCTAATAGTTTGAGCTGCAATCTAGATTAAACTGCGTTCACGTAAGTACAGCAGGTTTGCTGGGTAACTTCATTTATTTAAGAACAAAGCTATAGATGATACGAACTCACTTGGTAGTAAATCCCTTTTTTCTTCGAAATATTTCACTGTATCTTTATTTTGCTGCCTTTTGGAGTGCGAACTGCAGTTCGCATAGAAACAGTTGTTACATCTTTGGGCACAGTGAACAGCTTGTGTGAAGACTCCCAGAACTATATCACCCTTGGATGACACATTCTTTAACATCATTGAAATGGGCTTTGGACCTGGGGCACAATCTTCCCTTGAAAGAAGAACAATATATCACTGAATATTTTATTTGGAATCCAAACTGTGTTAAATATTTTCGTTTGTACAACTTGTCCTTGGATCATAGCCTAAATTAAGAAGGACAGTTATGAATAAAAAAGCACCCCATATATAATGCTGAATACCTACAGAGGGAAATATAGGAAGGAAAAATGTTTTTTTGTTTTGTTTTAGTGGCACAAACTGTCCCTTTTCTTTCATCAGTTCTCCATAACATGCTCTGAAGACAGATTGAGATATCTCAGTGGCTGACCTCAGGGAGGCTGGAAAACAGACAATAATCTTGTTTTCAGCTGGAGATCAAAACAGCCTTTGAAGAGATGAACTCTGAGCTTTATTTTCTTACTGGAGAAATGCAGTTGTTACCCAGTATGTCAGAACAGCAAAATATCTATGCAAGATCAAAAGAATGGATACCTCACACACCAATGAGTATCAACTGTATACTGGAAGCCCACAACATATGTGGGGATTACATTCTGGCGATCACGCCTAAAGCCAAAATCATGTATAGTCAAAACAAATTGGTTCAATGGTCCTTTTTTTCTGGATGCCCGCCCAGTTCTTTTTATTTTTTGCTGAACACATAAAGCTGAATGTGCACAAGTCAAACGTGTGTAATTCACGGGTTTACTTTACACATTTACTAGTTAGTAAGCCCCATTGAACACCGCGAGACTAACTTCTGAGCAAGTATGCATAGCACTGTGTTGTTAGCATCATTTGGTCACAAAGCATCATGAGGAAATTGCGTAACATACTCCTCCTCAAGATGTAAACAAACACTGAATGGATTTTATGAAGCATCAAATTGATACCTTGGGTTAAGAACTTAATTCGTTCTGGAGGTCCGTTCTTAACCTGAAACTGTTCTTAACCTGAAGCACCACTTTAGCTAATAAGTCCTCCTGCTGCCGCCGTGCCACTGCCACGCAAAGTGAAGCAAAGTTGTTAACCCGAGGTACTATTTCTGGGTTAGCGGAGTCTGTAACCTGAAGCGTCTGTAACCAGAGGTACCACTGTATATAGTAGTGTTATATCCAACTAGAAACTCAATAACTGAGTTGTGAACCAAACTGTCTGGGCATCGTGAACTATCCTAACCATGCAGTCTCCTGTTTAGACTTCCGAACTTAAAAATCAGTGTCTTTTTCTTTCTTTCTTTCTTTCTTTCTTTCTTTCCTTTTTTTTTTTTTTTTTTTTTTGGTCAACCTATTTACAAAACTGCCACTAAGGACTCATAAAGTACTTATTATTGGTCATAAAGATAAAAAGTCTAAAACAATCCATAGAAAATTATAAAGGGACTCTGAAACAAATTATAAAACACACAAGCAAAGAAGAAGAAGCAACATTCACACATGTTTAGGATTTCTACTTAAGACCCTAAAAAAGAGATAAACCAAAAGGAAAACATAAGACTAATATGGTTGCAGTTGTCAGCATGTATTATTGGTGGCATAGCATTGTTCACCCCTCAATCCTGCTCACAAAAAACGCCAACAAAATTGTCACATATATTTATCATGGAACTCAGTTTCAAAATTACAAATAAATCATTCATTCACTGTATTTCTCTAGTAGTAGAGATTTCATTGCGTGGACAGGCGGAGTCCCCTGATCCCGAGCGCCCCCCCCCCCGTCATGTAGAATAACGACTCAAGACAATGTGCTATGGGATTAAATTGGCCACAACTTTATTAAATTTCAAATGTGGGTAGACCTTGGCTCAGGCATTGGGCGTTCTCCCTCCCCAGTCCCCAGCCGGGGACCTAGGGAGCATCAGGGTTATCCAGTGGGGGGGGGGGATGGGCCAGCTCTGGAGAACATATGTTCAAGCAGAGATAGCCGCCCCCGTTACGCCACCGCCGCAGGGGAGAGCAATGACGACCTTTTGGCGTACGGTCAAAGCCTCCCTTCAGAAACCCCTTTAACGGGGAACCCTGGTATCGCCGCCGCAAAGAGGAAGATGGACTAAAGGATTCCACCCAAGGCCTGATACCGCCAAAGTTGTAACGTTTTGCTATGGGAAAGGCAAAACCTGTCAATGCAGGGAAATTCCTTTCCGGCCCTTTGACAGCGACCTTAACGTAGCAGCGCCCACATACCTGTCAACAAAGGTAAACCTGTGAAGAAAAGTTAACCTGCAAAAGAAGACATTAACTGAGGGTGGGTAGGGTGGGAGAAGCTCTGGAGCCAAGTGAGGATTCCCAGGTAAGATCCTCCCTCTATTGTGTGGGCAGGTAATCCCTCCCCTACCTGGCCTGGTTTCCTTGGCAACGCTTCCCCAGGTGGGATTGTACAACTGACTGAGGTAGGCGGAGACCTCCAGGTATCCCACCTGGGGGAAGGCAAAGCCAAGCCTATGCTGATGGAACCACTCCAGATCTAGGGGCTGTGCACGTCCACGCAAAGGGCGCCCCCTGTTTTGAGGGGGGAGCGGTCATTGGCACAATATATGCACTTTTCTAATTATCAGCTTCTAAGACAGGTTACTTTTAAGTTTATTGCCTCTACCACATAGGTACTGCTTAACCATTAGCTTTTGATAAGATAGAAAGATACATTAGATCAGTTTTATTCAACATTCTCAGATCCGTAACACATTCTCAACAGTACCTGCAACATGGGACCCCCTTTTAGTTTCAATTTATTTATATTTTATTTTTCCATTTACATTCCTAGTCTACTCCATCCCCATGTCCGTTACAGTACAATAAGAAGATACAAAGCACACTTGTAGCCATTTGTAATAGGATACTTCCAGAATACAAGTGAGGTAACCTTGATACTTAATTAAAGTCAGAAAGGGATGTATCAGTCATACAAGACATCGCCACTTATCATTCTGATATAGATGTAAGAATATGTCTGAGCACAAGTGCATGATTGACTAGAGCCAGCTAGGCAATAAATAATACTAGAGATTCTGACACTGATAAGGCTATCACACAGTCATGATTTTAGCTTAAAACACAAGGCTGTAGAACAAAGAAGACAAAAATTAAAAAGGTAAAATTGCCTGTAATGTATTATCTTCTCTGGACCATATTAAGCTGTCTATGACAAAAGGTGATAGCAGAAGAAACATAATTATATTAATCACTGGGTTGCTACATACTGAGCTTTTGACACTGCAAGAAAGGAAAATGACATTTGTGTGAACAGTTTTTGTCAATATAGAATCACAGAACTGTACAGTTGGAAGAGACCACGAGGGTCATCTAGTCCAATCCCCGGCAATTAAAGAATCTCTTGCAGCCCAATGTGGGGCTCAAACCCACAATCCTGAAATAATTTAACATCACATTTTACTTTCAAATGCTACTTAGAAACAATGCTAACTTATGTTGTACCAAATTGTGAACAATTTCCCCAAATTCTTAATCCCCACAACATTTTGGTTACATTTTTAGGCTTCACTTTCCTTTATAAGGTGACTGAAAATAAAATAAAATAAAATAAAATAAAATAATAATATATTATTTATACCCCACCCATCTGGCTGGGTTTCCCCAGCCACTCTGGGCGGCTTCCAACAAAATATTAAAATACAATAGTCTGTCAAACATTAAAAGCTTCCCTAAACAAGATGATTGTTCTTGGCTTTTAAAGAAACAAAGCATTTTCACACCACTAGCCCACCTCCCCCCGCACATGCACACACACTGGTTGGGATGCTTCCTGGGATGTGTGTGGAAGGACTGCATCATGAGCAGCTCCCACAGGCATTCCAAGAAGTGTACCAGCCAGGAAGACTTCCCATGGAGCTGCAGACAGTGGTGCAAGGATTTCTGTTTCCTTGTTTTCTAAGCTAAAAGGTCCCTGCAAGTTATTACTATGAAGGTGGAAGAGAAAAAGAGACAGCACAATCTTACGCAAGTTATGTTCAATGACTCTGAGTCTCAAGTAAGTGTGCACAGGATTGAATTATTACTCTTGCAACCATATTCTGTACCAACTGGGTTGGGTTTCAGAGTTACAAAGTTACAAAATTATTTATTATTCATTTCTGTCAACCAGAAACAGTGGTGTCTTCAGGAGGGGTCTTTGTGACATAATGAACACATGACAAAGGGAGAACTGGATGTAATATTACAGTCGGTATCTTAAATAGCCTAACTGTACCACTGGGTTGGCTTTTTTAAAAAATGTACTTTACTTTGGAAATGTCAATAGTTTCAGAATATGGCTGTCAGAGTTCAGCCTTATACCAGGAGGTAAGATCATAGTATGGCACTCAGATACTGGCTTCCCTGGTACAAATTTGCTGTCAGGTTTAATTCAAGCTGCTTGTTCTGACCTTTGAATGGACTGGGTACCTTAAGAATCATCTTGTCCCTCACTTCTGAGAGAATTGTTTTATTTCATGAGGCAAACAAATCCAGGAGGGGATGGAAGGAAATTGGGAACTTCTGTCATATGTGGTGGAAGTGCTCCCATGTGTAGGTTTACTTGCAGATTAAAGGAAATACCACAAACACTGTCTCAAACTGTAAATCCTAATTCATTACTTTCCCAATGAGCAAAATAATTTGCTTCATGAGAACTTAACTGTATTTCTCCTGCTGACAACTCACGAAGCATGGCTGACTCCACAAAATGTGGCAACTGGAGCTATCTAGTCAGTTAACAAAGCAAGGTTTTGGGAGGGATGTCATGACTACTGAACTGGACCCAGTGATCGTCACCTGAGGCCCTTCTTCATGTGCCTCCTCCATGGGAGGTCCAGAGGGTGGCAACATGAGAACAGGCCTTTTCTGAAGTAGCTCTCCACTTGTGGAATGTTGTCCCCAGGAAGGCTCACCTGGCGCCTTCATTACATACCTTTAGGTGCCAGACTAAATGCTTCTCTTCAACCAGGCATTTGGCTGATTAACATTCTATGGCTTTAAATTTGTTTGTGGGAAGTGGGGGTTATTGGCTTGTTTTTGCTTTTGTTTTATTATGCATCTTGTGTTCTCATTTTGTTTCTTTCTGTGAACCGCCCTGGGATCTTCAGATAAAGGGTGGTATACTACTACTACTACTAGTAGTAGTAGTAGTACCACCACCACCACTGCTGCTACTATTAACGTAGTGACATCTAGCTTCACTTCATACTCAGTGTGAACATGGAGTCATGGAAAGAGGCTCCATCCAAGTCCTACAGAATTTGAAAGCAGAGGTCAGCATTGTGCATGTGGGTGGGTGGTGGTGTCATGTTTGTAATATCTGATAGACATTATAAGGATTATGTGAGCTATATACCGTATTGGCCTGAATATAAACTGCAGTTTTTTTCCAAATTCCAACCGTGAAAAGTTAAAGTGTGGCTTAAATTTGCAACCTTACAAAGATTGGCTTTTACGATATCACTGTTGAAACAGGCATATGGTAAAAGGGAATGGGTGTGAGTGTCTGTGGAATTTTAGGGGAGTGGCTTATATTCGGGTATTGTCTTTATTTCTCCCCCCCCTTGAATTTTAAAGGTGTGACTTATTTGCGGGTGCGGCTTCTATTCGGACCAATAAGGTACAATGTTCATTTGTGTATTTTGCTTGTTAGTGTTTTATGTTATTGTTTACTGGAAAGCAATAAAAATAGTGCAGGTGGTGTATGTGGTTTGTTTGTTTTTTAAACTGCTTATAGATGGTAACCAGATGTGGTTTCGCAAGACAGGGCACCTGATTTTTGCCAACCTCCCTATGCAATGCAGCACACACACACCCGTGCCCCTTAAAGCATCTCTTGAGGTCTGGGGGACCCTCTGGACCAGTGTAGAATGTGGCACAGATGTCTGCCTCAAGCTAGCAAAAGCACTTCTCTTGCATAAAGTCACCTTTAGATACAATCCATTTGTTGAAATCCTGGATGAGAGACCACAAACAATAGTGGGGTAGAACTTTTGGTATATATCAGTAAACATTATTAGGGTTCTACAGTGTTACATGCACTACTAAAATTTCTATCATAATCATATTAAATAGTAAAAAAATTATTTCCACTGAAATCAATGGTATGTTGTTCCAAGTAAATGCACCCTATTTAGGATTGGTGTGACGACGCTTCAGAGTTCATTGCAACTACCTTCCCATTATAGCACAGTAAGTGGATTCAGAATAAGAACCAATCATTCACCAGTGACTGAAATGCAGCTACCTCTGGGGTGAAATTGTTTCTATCATTCTGTGCCAGCAGCAGTGTACAACACTTTAAGAGGAAAAGTGAATACTGAAATTGTGAGAGAAGGCACACAAAGTAATTACCAAAGCTGGAATTGGATCTAAGTTCTATTGGATCTTTAATGACCACAAGTGTTCAGGGCCTCCATTTTATGTCTCATTCAAAAGATGGATGAGTATCATTCCCAAAGTGCACAAAGACTAGGTTGGCAGTGTACAAAGAAGAGCTCTTCAGTACGATCAAATAAGAAAGGGAATTTCACTCTTTCACATGAAAGCCCCTACAAGATGTATTTAATACATATTTCATGCTGAAAGAAAAAAAAATCACTATTGAAGACTATTTAAGATGTTGCACTTCTTAAATAGTAAAGAACTCATGATATTTGACTGCACAGGTTACTAAATTAGATAGTCCATTTCTAAAGAAGAAATGATTGCTGTGCTTAAGTGAGCTCTCTGTTCAGGCGAAGATCAAGGTCTGAAGAGATTTTGCATCAATATAAAAAAAATCTCAAAAATCTCTTTGATGCTCACTTCCTTGTGTTAAGGAAGTTTGTTACATTTAAGTGATATCAAAAAATGAAGTGGCTAGAAGAAGAATCAGTCTAGATAAACTCAACTTATTTTACTCTTACTGCATCAGAAAATAGCAAATTAATATTTGATGTTTCCTAGTTTATGAGACAAATGGTTTATTGAATACAACTGTCTCATGATTTCAACAGACTTTGATAGTGCCTAATTTGTACTTGTCAAGATAAGGATAGATAGATATATATATTTATGGAGCTTAGATATATGAGTATGTCCAGATTTTATATGAAAGATTTGTTATTCCTTTTTGTGCATCTCACAACCTTATGAAGCTGAAGAACTTTAATGCCTAATTATCCTATATAGACATAGAAAACTTCAAAATTAGTTAACTGTCACAGAACTAACTCTACATATCTCACTGTTACAGACATCATTATCATTATGATAGACAGAAGTATACTATTAAGCAAAATGTTGACTGACTGTGAGCCTACAGATACTAGCATGCTTTCAAATGCTGTGTTTCACAAAACACCAAGGCAGAAGTAGTTTTTAAAAAGCCAATGCTAGAACTACTAGCATTTTTTTAGAGCTAAACCAAACCAACAAACAAAAAGAAAGAAAAGGCTGTTTTTTCACCACAGTTTTAAATCCCTCAAACAGTGTCCTCCCCTTTTAAGCATAAAATGTTTGTTTCCCAGTGCTGCTTGATTTGCTGAAATGAAACTGTCACAGAAAAACTGGGGCACAATTAGAAGTGGCAGTCCAATTGCTCCCATCCAGAAACAGTGAGAGAAAATGACTGGCTTTGCCTTCACTGATGTCATCATGCAGCTAAAGATAATTAGATATAAATTGTCATTACATTAAGACTTTTGTGGTCCCTGATTGGCTCCGGGGTAGCATAATAAAGAAAAGAGAAAAATTTTGGTTGCAAATAGGCGGTGGGCGGAGGGAACAAAAAAATTAATGGTAGGATGTGCCCCCCATGCCCTGGCCCAGAACCTCTTCAACCGCTCAAAAACATGTTTTGCGGTCCTAATGTTCATAGTGAAACACTACAGAGCATCATAAGGAACTAGATTCTCAGTTAAAAAGCAGCTAGGTAAAATTTGCAATCAGGGCCAGCCCAAGACATTTTGGCACCTGGGGTGAACCACAAATGGGACCCCTCCCTGGCTTGAGAAGAAAGAGTGAGTGGAGATCTACACCAGGAACTATGAAGATATACATCGAGAACAAGATGGGAGGAGATCAACAGTGATGCTTACTCATTAAGAGGCCAGTGTAGAGGCATGGTGGGGATAGCTTCCAAAGAGGGATCAGATCCAGCCTCCACAGAGCATGCCACAGTCATCACTTCTACCATGGCAGTGGCAGTGAGCAAGGTATTCATTGAAGACTGGATCTGCTTTCCCTGTGGATCCTGCTGCCTGAAGCAGTCGCTTTACTTGTTTCATGGGTGGGCCAGCCCTGTTTGCAATCTTGCCTCAGCTGCTGTATACAAAGGCAAGTCCACAGCTGCACTGTAATGTTTAATTACCGTACTTTTTGCTCTATAAGACTCACTTTTTCCCTCCTAAAAAGTAAGGGAAAATGTGTGTGCGTCTTATGGAGTGAATGCAGGCTGCACAGCTATCCCAGAAGCAAGAACAGCAAGAGGGATCGCTGCTTTCACTGCGCAGCAATCCCTCTTGCTGTTCTGGCTTCTGAGATTCAGAATATTTTTTTTTCTTGTTTTCCTCCTCCAAAAACTTGGTGCGTCTTGTGGTCTGGTGCGTCTTATAGAGCGAAAAATACGGTAAATCGGATCTAAATTGCAAAGGCCACCATTAGTAGTAAAGTCTTCTTAGCAATATGCTACATTATGCATTTGCACAATTCACTTAAAGCTCCAATATCATCTTCACTTTGTTTTCTGCACATGCCATCAACATAAATCCTGAGCATTCGACAATCACTAAATCTGCATGGAGCCTAATATCATCACTTCTGTGGGGGTGGCTAATGAACTACTGATCATTCTTACTAGAAAATAAAACTACTTGCATTTTGATAATGATTTTTAACTGTCACAAGCTTATCTTACACCTTTCTAGATGCTAAAGCAGATTTCGACTATTACAAGTTGAGCCAATAGAAAATGTTCTGCTCTTGCAGATAATGTATAAAAAATTGTTCTGTGCCACTGCAAAGGACATATCTGAATGCAGCATAATGAACAAGAGGTCACTGAAAACAAATTGATTCACTATAGGTATTTGTCCATTCACTATGCATTTCTGTAGGATAATAGATGCCTGGGTGCATTCCAGCCATGGATGAGAATACAGTTAACATCATTTTATTCTCTGGATAATTCTACAGCATGAAGAGTATGTCACTGTGGGTTAAAGTGTAAAGTTTCATCTATTTTTAGTTCATATTAAGCCGACAGATTTCACCTGAGATGCACTGTAAAAAGAGTTCATGGTGGATATAAGATGTGCCCAATTTAAGCCATCTTCTTTAATCACATAAGTCAATATAGCCAACTGAACAACAGAAAGAAAGGAACAGAACAGAAAAGGAAAGAAAAGGAAAGAAAAGAAAAGAAAAGAAAAAAGAAAAGAAAAAGGTTTGTAAGCCAAAGCTCCAGTTCGCCCCTTGGAATTGCTCACCAGAAGTGTTGTAATGAAAAAATTAGTATGCATTTGAGCCTGATTATCAGTCAGGCCCACCTGGTGTCTTTTCTGTGGTCTTTTTGGTAAAGTGACCTTTTTATTATTTCTTCAGGCTTTTTAAATATATTTAATTTGAGATATCTAATTTGTTTTATTTTTTTCTGCAGTTAGAAAACAAAGGGTTTAGCTTGTATTTTCATGGTTTTAGTTTTGCATTTTAATTATATTATATGTTAATATTGCATCTTATTCCCTGTTCTTTAAGCTGTCCAGAGAACATGTATTGATGGGTGGCTATATAAATATGGTAAAGAAATATAAGTTGGGCACATGATAAAGGTATGCATTCACACAATTAAATCTACAAGTAAACTACGTTGATCAACTAGCGGTCTTTCAAATGATATAGCGCATTTTCTAGCATATATTAAATGCAAACCGGTCCTATTAGCATAATCCAGTAGCATCAGACAAAGGATGTGGAATAACTAAAACAGTCCCAATTTTCTCTCTTTCAATAATTTAATTGCATAGTTCATATAAGGAGATTATCACTTTTCTGTAGCCCAGGTACTCCTTAAAGATAACCATCTATTTCAGGGGATGGGGATCTGTTTCCCACCCAGAGATATTGCAATTATTGTTATTATCTCCATAGAGGTTTCTTCATTTCTATCCTATCTTTGAAGATATCCATGTAGTATGTGCAAAGTATCTCTAAGCAACTTCTGTGCAGGTATGTAAAAACAAATAAATGCTGAAAGAGGAATAATCAAAGCTCTCAAGTAAGCAGCAGCAATTCCCTCTGTAGATAGGTCATCTGGGATTGAGGGGAAGCAGTTGTCATCTGAAGCCTCCCCTCTTGTAGATTTTCTTTTCTGCTGGGGGGGGGCGAGGTGGGGAAAGGGAGGCAGCGGGGGAGAGAGCAGCAGCAGAGGCACATTCTGTCAGCTGTCTGCTGGGAAGCACCACCCTGAAAGACTTCAGTAGCTCCACCACTGGCAACGCATCATCTCCAGGGAGGGACTCCTCTTAGAATAAGAGTCTATTACTTTCTTTTGAATGGCCTCATGATAAGGTTCAAGTGAGAGGTAGTGTTTGGCTTGGCTTGTGGTTTTCTTTTCTTTTGAATATGTTCATTATTTTGTGCTTTTAACTAAAACCATTGCTTTATGTTTTAACTACAGGTATTTGGATTATGCATTCTATGTTTTTCTATTGTAAGTTTCTCCTGTGAACCGTCCTGAGACCTGCGGGTATAGGGCGGTATATATATTTAATAAATAATTTAGTAGTAGTAGTTGTTATACTAATTCTAATGAGAACAATTCCATTTCATATATATTTCCATCATCTTGCTTGACTTATGAGGGAGGAGGCCTTCTTGTTTTTTAAAATGTTAATTTCTCTGTGCGACCTATGGGCATTTACTGTGGGTGTTCATCTGTTTTGGAAAGCTGCCTGTGGGAGTAGGTTTATTAAGGTATTAAGCATTTTAATAAATAAGTCTATCAACCAGACACTGCTATGAGGCACTGGACTGGTGCTCAGTTGCATGTTTATTATTTGGTCCTTGTGATTTCTGATAGCTTATACTGCATCTATTTAAAGGGTTGTTATTACTTATGAAATATTTTGTTCATAGTATTGAAATGCTTTGGTAGGTTGTATTTGTAGTAATCTGTTATTCCTGGTATAATTTAATGGCTTATTGCTATTCTGCTATTGCGAACTGCAATACATTTATGGAAAAACAACAGACAAATAAACCTGATGAGGATGATGACTATGTGTTTCTCCCCTCCTTTCCAGCATCTGGACAAGCCCGTCTACTGCAGAGAATCTCAAAAGCACTTTCACTATTGTTCCTTGCAGCCTTTGAAAACAATTCTCTACATTTTGCACAATTATCCAAGCTTACTCTCTGACAAGCATGCACAAGAGTTTGCACATCCAAGTCCCTGCATTTTTCCTCTCATCAGCACATGAAAACATTTATGCATCTATCAGCTGATCATTCTTCTCCCCCCAGCTCCCGCCAATTGAATTTCTGTCAGCCAGAATTGGACATAAGAAACTTCTGGCCATCTATAATATTTGCCCACATTCATGTAACTACTATATATATATATATATATATATATATATATATGAAATCCAACCCGGCAGAATATTTTGCTATTAGACATGGGGAAGATTTCAAAGTATGCTACATAAACCATGTCCTGATAGGAGCACTCAGTTATAGAATAACCAATAAAAATAAATATCAACAAATAAATCTGTATATTGATTGGAAAAGAAAAGCAGCATTTTATAAGCCAGGATAAATCACTGATAAGAATTTGGAATGTTACCTTTTTCACAATGATTTCCCGTGAATCCAGAAGGGCAGGCACACTTATTAGGGGCTACACATGTCCCACCATATCTGCACCCTTCTTCACAGAATGCTGGAAAAAACCAACAACCATTGATTACAGATACAGACTTTTTCTCTTTTTATGCACTTGTGAAACAATAAACGAAGAAAAACAGAATTCCTTATGGCAAAATAGCCCAAGTCTAATCTGCTGCAAGCCAGCCAGCAAAACGTTACTGCTACAGGGAGAAAACTGAAAGCCTCAAGGCAAATTGACAACAAAATTTTAATGATTATCTGGCATGGACGTTTAAGGAATAATACATACCATTTTGGAGCAACACTAAACCCAAAGGGATATCTGCAATTGGGTGCTCTTAGTAACCTTTAGAGGATGTGGTAAAGAGCAAAGGAATTCCATGTTTCATTTTGATGATTTAAGAGTCAGCTACAAGTGTGATATTTAATCTTCTATGTAGTAATTCACTAGCAGAAATGTTCAATGAAATAATGTATTCATGGACCACAATCCAGAGAACTGTGAGATTAACGCCATACAGGTTTTTTGACATCTACTTTGAAAATGTGGGAGACTTTCAGAAATTGGTTGCAGCATTGCATAGGATGGGACTGTTTGGAGAGGGGGAAAGAAAAGAGCCCCCCCACTGGAAACCTCGCAGAGTATTTTTCAATGAACACCACAAAACTGGTTCATGCTGTGGAACACTGTGTGTGAACATTATATTTTTGACCTTCTAAACAAAATTATGCTTGGGTTTTTATTATTTTAAAAAACCTCTATAATATATTTGTGGAACACTAAACCAATTAACAAATTATAGTTAACACATGTACTGAGGTAGGAGTACTGAGTACTGAAGTAGGAAGGAGAAGTGAACAGGATGTGGAGAAAAGGTAAAAGAAATTAGCTTTTGAATACATTCCTTCCATTGTTTGTGCAACTGGTGCAAATAAATTTATGCCTGATTCAAATGTTATGCAGTTACTTCTCTATGGCTAAATTCCACATAGCTCTGGTAAAATTTGAGTAATGGAACCACATGGGATGGGTGGATCACAAAATGTCCAGATAAGGAATCCCACAATTCCATTATTCAAAGGTTATTTGATCAACATGGATTTAGCCATGAGCAAGTGGCAACTACATTGACAAGAAACATTGAGCCATAGTCATGTATCCTATTATACTACAAAGAGGAGAACAGTTAAGTCTTGAATGCAAAACTGCCCCTTTTCCCCATGGATGCCACTGGAGACCTTGTAAATGATTTTGGTTGAGGCACCCAGAGTATTGCACCCTCATAAGGAATATAAATCAAAGACCTGGTTCTCAAGGCAAACAGTGGGCTACAGAAGATAAACCACAGTTAATATTTAAAGAGTAGCTTCTGCCTCAGAGTTAACAGCAGAACCACCAAATCATATTGTAAGACGCAGTCATGGAGGGAGTGTTGCTAAAGAAAAGCTTCTACTGGTCTGACAAGGGATATAGAGACGTGAAACAGAATAGGTGCTTCAGATTTACTGTGTGATATACCACAACCAAGAGGGCACAACCAGAAGGGCACAATATTGGCCATTAGGATTTTAATTATTATGTGTAATTGCTTATTGGTGAACAGAGCAAATGAGAGTACCAGCTCCTCTTTCAATAGACTGCTTAACTGGTCCATGCTGTTCCAATGCTACACATTATGGACCACTATACAGAATAAAGAATACAAATGAGAGTTAACTGAATAGGAAACCTTAATTTGAGATGAAATTTTATATTGTAAATATATCAAAAGCAACAAAACTATTAAATGATGGTGATCCTGCTTGCTGACCCACATAAAAAGACAATGCATGGATCAGTTGGCATGGCAACAGGTAGAGTTAAAGCTACAACAGTTAATGAAACAGCACAAGGCAGCCATCTTCCACTTACACAACATGATCATTTTGACAGCAACCAAAGCCAGAGTAGTCATGACAGCCAGCTATATAACGTTTCATAACATTACACCCAAGCTCAGTGTGGTTTTGTAGATAAATTACAACTGGCTAAGCTAAAATAGAAGAATGCCATTTTCTAAAGATAGTCATCTTTTTGATGCTTCAGACATACTATAGGAAGTCAGGATAGCAAGGCCACACACACCTGAGATGCCTTTAAGAAGATTGTATCTTGACTCTGAAAGTGCCCTCAGGCTTTTTAGGTTTTTCTAATGTGGAACTAGTACTTTAGTCCTCTGTTTAGTTTTTCTAATGTTTTGGTGTGTACTAGTGTTTTTAATAAGTTGAGTGATAGCGAGATACTTCGTACTTGAAACACTGAAACTTCTGGCTTTTACAAAGGTGGAAAGGAGCCTACTGTGCTGATAAGAGTCATATCGGCTGCTCCAGTTCCCTCTGCCTCTGACCCCACCCACCACTGACATGCGCCCCCTAAGGGGGGGGTGTCCCCCTACAGAGGAGTATGGCCCTTGAGTTGAAAAAGGTCTCCCCAACAGTTTTATGGTATGCACCTCCCTGGTTATCAGTTCAGATGAAGGTTGGCCTAGAAATATCTTTAATAATAAGCAAGCACACAGATCACATTTGTCAAGTCTGCAGTGATTATGATGATGCATCCCTAGTTGTTGTTGTCGTTGGCTACAGACAACCTGTGAAATCACAAAAGTATGTGGCAGCTGAGTGGATATAAAGGTGGGCCTTTTCTTCTTCCCCAATAGAACACAACAGGTGGCAACTGCTACGATATTCAGCATTGCCCATTCTCCTTTCACTTGGAGGAGGCAGATTGAAAGATGGATGAAGGCGATCAGATCTTTTCTTTTTTCTTTGTGAACAAGCAAGAATGCATTGTGACACCTTGAAGAGTAACAAACTGTATAATGGCACGAGAGTTGTTGCTGCTGCTGCATGTAGATAGTGAAGCCAGAAGGAAATTAAATGTATAGAGTACTGACTGGCAATTGCATCATTAACACCAACTGTTCACAAGAGCAGTTCACAGTTGCTTAGAAATTTTGCCAGAGGTGCTAAGGCAACTTGCCTTAGATCAGAATGGTCCAGTATAATGAAGAGTAGAAGAGAAAGTTACCATATACTGAAACCTAAATGATATTACAGAATAACTCCCCCCCCCCTCCCCACAGGACAGCTAATTCTGATCAAATTATTCCTTTCTCGGAAAATGAAATTGCTTAGTACTTGACAAAATTCAAGTTGAAACAACGAAATCTTTATTAGCCTCAGAGATATCACTAAGTAGAAATGATATTGAATTAACATTAAAATGCAATACTGTATGGAGGGAATTAGTATTCCCAGCACAAGAGCTGTTGAGAGCAACTGCTACGTACAAAGAAGGAAAGAGAAATGAATTGTCAGTCTTTTTATCAAATCATGATGAACTTATCTCTGGCATATATTTCAAGATAACAGTACATCTCAAGTGTCAGGTGTCATTTAATGTGTGTGGTAAGCACATGGCACACATATAGTGTTATATTTAATGCTGTATTTCCTGACAGAAGGCTTTTTGATATAGCAAGTGGATGGTTATATGAATTGAAGAAGAGGGGGTTGTTTTATCTGATCCTGCTTTTCCTCCAAATCTGTGCCCCTCCAAATCTGCTCCAGGGAGTGGGGAAATAGTTGTGCAGGAGAAAGGGCAAACTTGCAAAAAATAGCTTCCCTCCCCCTTCCATTCATGAAGGAATGGAATCATTCCACCGGATCAAAGAGCCATCCACAAACAAAATAACAGTATTGGATACAACACATCATGAAATAGAGCAGATGTGAATCTGGGGTTAGGGAAATAAGAGTTCCCTATGCGTAGAAATCTTTTTTGCTGTTCTTTTATCTCAGTGTGATGCAATTCCTTGTGATCCTGTAAAATAAGAAAGACACCTTTGAGGGTGTGACTGCTATAAGATACTGTAAATTCAATGAGATACTGGGTTGTTGTTTTATTGAATGGGTTACAGTGATTTGGGATTATGCAGCATGATACCGTATTTTTCGTCCTATAGGGCGCACCGGCCCATAGGACGCACCTCGTTTTTTGGGGGGGGAAATGAATAAAAAAAATTTATTTCCCCCCCTCAGCTGTGGCTGCCGCCCCAAGCCTTGCGGACACCCGCCAGAAGCAAGGGGAGCCCTCTGGAGGGCTCCCCGTGCTTCGGGCGGGAGGCTGCCGCCCCAAGCCTCGCACGCTCGGCGGGACCTCCCGTCGGGCGCGCAAGGCTTGCAGACAGGCGCCCGAAGCACGGGGAGTCCTTCGGAGGGCTCCCCGTGCTTCGGGCGGGAGGCTGCCGCCCCAAGCCTCGCGCGCTCGGCGGGACCTCCCGTCGGGCGCGCAAGGCTTGCAGACAGGCGCCCGAAGCACGGGGAGTCCTTCGGAGGGCTCCCCGTGCTTCGGGCGGGAGGCTGCCGCCCCAAGCCTCGCGCGCTCGGCGGGACCTCCCGTCGGGCGCGCAAGGCTTGCAGACAGGCGCCCGAAGCACGGGGAGTCCTTCGGAGGGCTCCCCGTGCTTCGGGCGGGAGGCTGCCGCCCCAAGCCTCGCGCGCTCGGCGGGACCTCCCGTCGGGCGCGCAAGGCTTGCAGACAGGCGCCCGAAGCACGGGGAGTCCTTCGGAGGGCTCCCCGTGCTTCGGGCGGGAGGCTGCCGCCCCAAGCCTCGCGCGCTCGGCGGGACCTCCCGTCGGGCGCGCAAGGCTTGCAGACAGGCGCCCGAAGCACGGGGAGTCCTTCGGAGGGCTCCCCGTGCTTCGGGCGGGAGGCTGCCGCCCCAAGCCTCGCGCGCTCGGCGGGACCTCCCGTCGGGCGCGCAAGGCTTGCAGACAGGCGCCCGAAGCACGGGGAGTCCTTCGGAGGGCTCCCCGTGCTTCGGGCGGGAGGCTGCTGCCCGCAAGCCTTGTGAGCCCATGGGAACTCCCACAGGGCTTGCAAGGCTGGCGTATAGCTTCCTGAAGCCTGGAGAGCGAGAGGGGTCGGTGCGCACCGATGCCTCTCGCTCTCCCGGCTTCAGCGAAAGCCTGCATTCGCCCCATAGGACGCACGCACATTTCCCCTTCATTTTTGGAGGGGGAAAAGTGCGTCCTATGGGGCGAAAAATACGGTAACTTCATGAAGCCATGGCATTGTATTGACCGTGCATTTTAACCTTTTGCAATAACTGAATGTGAAATATATGATCCTACAAAACAGTGGTTCTGGCTAAAAAAAATATACCTTTATATAATCTTTGTAATGTTTTCATTTGGGTTAGCTGTTTTGTCCACACAGAAACCATCTTCTGCCAGCACTGAAAGGGTGGGGTGGAGAATAGAAATCAGCTCACTCACTACACAGTTAATTGAGAAAAAACATGTTTGTATCAACTGAAGCTCTAAGTCTCTAATGCAATAGCCTATCTTTGTGCTTACACTTCTTAATAAGTCTCATAGCTGTTTGCGTCAAAAGACTTCTGCTGTGTTTCAAACCCTTCAATAACACAGTTTTCTTAGGGAACAACATAATACTTCAGAACAACACAGAGGATTTTCAGTCCCTCATAGCAGGTTCCTGGTAATCTGAGAAGGCTAAACTAAACTTGATAAATCCCTATAGAGTCTTGTACTGCTAATATGCCTCCATTAATACATTTTATCCTTGTGCCTGTTTACAGGTATAAATTTTGTTAGAATAGTGCTTACTGAACCTGCAATAAATCACTTTATTGAGTAAATTAAACGTGAACATTAGTAAAATAAAATCCCCGGGAAATCTGAATGTGCCAGTGCCGTAGCACCATAATCTTCAAAATGATTTCCACATAATTTTATCCATGAAGAACAGAATCACCACCACTATTTTCAATGTGGATTAACCAATGATAAACAAAATGCAATTTTACAGCGATATTTCTTCCTTCCCCGTTCTTTCAAGCATCTTTCCAGAGTTGAGTGTGAAATGTTGTTTCTTCCTCTGCCTCCTGGCTCTTTGGTACAGACTGTAAAGGTATCATGACTGAAATTGCTCAGGATATTGCTCCTGTCTGGATGACTAGACAATGGAATATAAGTGGGATGAGGTGGTCATTTAGATAACATTTGAAGCCCTCGACAACTTTTGACTAAGTTAATGCCAGCATTGGCTCCCTGGTATATTCCTGAGCTTAGGGTGAGAAAACAAGCTGAAAGATGGCTTGGGCGCTAACGGAGGAAATGTCTGATCAAATGCAACCGAACTCTGGTGAACGCTCATCACTGAGCCTACCTAGTGGCAGTGAAGACAGTGAAGAAGGCATACTTGCTGCCCCCATTGCAGCCTATGTCGTCCAGCAGAGCTTTTCTGGGGTAGTGCCAGGCCTCTTACAGTCGGGCCCAAAGGAGGTGGTAGAATTGTGTTCTCCCCTTCGGAACCTTTTCAAAATCATATAAGATACAGTAGGCCATAAAGATCAATAAAATACATTTCATCGAATTAACAGTCTCACACATGAGATTC
Source organism: Podarcis tiliguerta (assembly GCF_965153285.1). Taxonomy (NCBI): domain Eukaryota; kingdom Metazoa; phylum Chordata; class Lepidosauria; order Squamata; family Lacertidae; genus Podarcis; species Podarcis tiliguerta. The sequence goes on from NC_139534.1 coordinate 76,059,693, forward strand.
CAGACTGTATACATCTATTTTTGTCAAGGGATTAGATAAATTACCGTACCTAATAACAACCTATTTTGCCAGTGTAACACCATGCCCCTATCTCTTTAAAACTATTTGCCCATCCTTGTGCAGTGAAGTTAAAGCATAAACAGAAGTCTGTTCATTTTCATCTTTCAGCTCTTTTGGAGCCAACAAACATATTCTGTCAGAGGCTTCTGACAGGAATTATTTCAAGTAGACTGACTTTTCTCTCCTCCCCCTTCTCCAGATGTCACAATGAAGAAAGCACAAGTAGCAGTCAGCGAACTATGCTTCATTTAAAAAAGGCTTTTAGATATATATACACACTTCACAAAGCCACTGACCTGTTCAGTTTGGCAGAACATTGAGCTGCAAGCAGGCCATAATTATATTTGGTTGTGCTAAAGGCTTTTCTACCTGTACTTATGTTTATAGATTTATTTTATATATAGGAAGGGTGGAGACATTGAACCACATACCATTAGCAGAAATGTGCCTTGTTTTTTTCAAAATGTACCAATATATGTCTTGAGGACTCTCTTTAGAGATCTAGCTGACTGCACAGAAGCTGCAGGCAAGGGCTGTGTCTGTAATCCCACTGCTTTAAGTTTCCACAGTGCACCATGTTCTTCCCCTGAACAGGTAAACATTATCAAATAAAACAAAGGAACATGAATTTCTCCACTGAGTGCAATTCTGTAAGAAATTAATCTGTGCTTTGTTTTAGTCACTGTAATAAATATTACATACTTTGCATGATATTTGAGTGTAGCAGACACTTGATTACTGAGTGTTGCAACTCTGAATATTCAAAAATATATTTTATTGCTTAATTTAATTTATTCATTTTTAATATCCATGAATGGCTGCTCTGCCGAAAGTACTCAAGATCTTAAAAACTGAGATTCACAAAATGTGAAATGCCTTCTCCTCTTGAAGGGTATGAAATTATCAGGATAGAATCCTAAGGCATGTGATGTCCTTTCCAGCAGGTAAGTCCTAGGAAGAATGAATGCCCCTAGGAAAGAGAACATCACTGGACAACATAGGATCTGTAAAGGTGGCTACATCATTGTTGCCCCGTTGTAATTTGTGATGGAGGGAATTCAGAAACTGGTGCAATTTTATTGCTAGGTTTCATAGTATACAGTGTTAGAAGAAGAATCTGAGATACGTCTTGTGTGGGTTTGCCCATCCTGCAGGATATATGTGGATCCTTTGTTTAGCTGCAAACTACTACTCTAGTTTCCAATCTCTAGTGTCCCAAGTTCTCAGTCTCCCCTTCTCTGTCATTCTCCATTATAATGCACTTTCTTTTTATTGTCCCCATTCCCGCCACCTCTCCCCCCACTGATACATTCTAATAATTGAAACTTATAAATATTTATTATTTACATTTCTAAGTGTCACCTATTAACCTAGCCCTCTAGATGGCTAACAAAAAATATTATTAAATAAAACAGAACACTCAAGTTGTACAATACCAAGTGCAAAACTGATGTTTTAATATGTGTGCAACTCTTATCTGAGAAGTTCTAAATTCTTCCTCGATATAATGGGAAAGGTAACTGCTAAATTAATACTGTTGCTGATCAAATTCCATTTGTATCTACATATAATCCTTGACAAGCAAATGCATTCAACCCTGAAATGTTACTTCAACAGACCACTAATGTAGCTGTCCACTGGAGGTGGAGTTGGTTCCTCCATATAACGTTGAAATATGAGGGGTCTCCATCTTGAACTGCCACTATTGCAAAGGTCCTTTTGCAGCATTTCAGAAGAAAAGATGCAACTGAGCAAAAATAAAGTGACAGATTGGGGCCCTTTTGAATTCTTGTATCCCAGGCAACCAGAAGAGGAAGAACTGTGTCTGTAGAAATAGTATAGCTTTGACTGTGGGTATATGATTTCCTGAAGCTAACTCGCATCTCTCACCCCTGGCTCCATGAAGGTTTGGCGCTAACTCACCCAAATTACTGCCAGAAACAACATGGAAATGGCACAACTATACACCATAATGAGCAGAAATGATTTAGTTAGGGTTTTCCCAAGGACTGAGTTTAATTTGACAGATAATTAAATTAACTCAAGTTCATTATTTGACAAGCACACCTTAAAACCATTCAGATTTAATAGGAGATTGATGGTAAGAACATAAAGAAGCACAGGTGGATCAGGCCAGTGACCCATCTAGTCCAACATCGTGTTCTCATGTTGGCCAATCAGTTGCCCATGAGAAGCCCACCAACTGAGTTGGTTTCTGAGCCTAAAATCTGAGCTGAAATTACTCACATCACTACAAGTTACAGTAGAGGATGAATAGAGCTTCTGCAACCTCTGCACACATTCACATAAGCACAGAATTGAGTATTAAAGTTAGCAATACCCACCAATCCAAGGCCAGGATCTTAGTCTGTTGCAATTATGTGCTTGTTTCTCACTGTAGAGCTGTGTCTAATGCACAGCAAGCAGTATATCTACAGAATGCTTTCAAACCACATGTGTGGCAAATGATGTTTTCGCAAACACAAGAAACATGAGAACATCTTACCAGTGATTATAAGAATCACACATAGTTTGGTTATCTACAGCAATAAAAAACTAATTATTTTGCTTGGATTCCAGCAAGGAAGTTAATTTCCAGAGTCAGAATTTATCTCTTTGATAATACTGTTGTGGTTGTGGTGGTGGTTGTGGTTGTTGTTGTTGTGGTTGTTGTTCCAGCAGCAATCCCCTCAAATTCCAGGGAGCAGGCAAATATCTAAGCATATTTTATTGCATAAATTCTCTAAGTACATAAGGAGATAAAATATGTAAATATTTGTGATCTCACAAGGGTTTTGTTCATGAGCAAAATATACAGATAAAAATATGTCTTAATGTCTGTTGCTTTATGTTTATCATGAGAATCACATTACATCAGTTTACTAAAATGTATATAAGTATAATTAAAATTAATTGAAACAATAAAGCACAGAAATACTACAATAAAGTACTTACTGTGATAAATTTCTTTTTTTGAATTTTTTTCCTACATCTTACAAAAAACTGTATCCTAAAACTGTATCATGTACTGTGATGCCCTTCAATTTTAGCAGGATTTCTTTTACTTCAGGTGACAGAAATACACACTCCACACTTTACATCCATTGCAACAGATGGCGGTGTGTGTGTGTGTGCGCGCATGCGCGTACACACACAGAGAGAGAGAGCAATCCATGTATACCACTAATCACTGAAATGTACGAATGCAAAAGCAAATAAAATTTTAACCCTATCCAGGTTATAATGCAGATATCTTATATCAACATTATGAACTCTAAAGTAAAAGGTAAAGGGTCCCCTGACCATTAGGTCCGGTTGCGGATGACTCTGGGGTTGCAGTGCTCATCTCGCTTTATTGGCCGAGGGAGCCGGCGTACAGCTTCCGGCTCATGTGGCCAGCAAGACTAAGCCACTTCTGGCGAACCAGAGCAGCGCACGGAAATGCCGTTTACCTTCCCGCCGGAGCGGTACCTATTCATCTACTTACACTTTGATGTGCTTTCGAACTGCTAGGTTGGCAGGAGCAGGGACCGAGCAACGGGAGCTCACCCCGTCGCGGGGATTCAAACCGCTGAGCTTCTGATCGGCAAGCCCTAGGATCTCTATAACTGTATAATACCTCATCTTGTATGATAAACATTAAAAACTTTAAAAGGCATGTTATCAGGATAATTGTCTACACAGTTTAAATAAATAAACGAGTCCTCCCTCAACATAGATAATTTCTTTAGAATCAACCAAAACTGTCTTTCATGTTGAGTTTATATATAAACCATCACATTAAAACATATGTATGGCCCATTCATGAAAGATTAATAGAAGCATTAAAATTATGTTAACATGATGAGAACTTGCAATGATATATATAATGGAATTATATTATAGTCCTAAAACCACTTCCATTAAATGCTACATAGTCTTAAAATTTTGATTATTTTTTTTGCTGCTAAGTAACAGCGATGTCCACTGAGAGACAACACTCTCTCTGAGATATTTACTGTGTTATTGCTTTAATGAAAACTTCATGACATCCTCAAATAATAATGTTTTATTAAACGCTGAATGAACGCTGAATAGCCTCAGTGCTTTAAAAGTATGCCCAGGATTTCAATAAAATAAAATTGTATGTAAAAAATTTAATTGCCTCTATATATAGAGAGAACCCTGCCATCTCCACACCACAAAGAAGTAGGAAGGAATTTTGCGAGACTGGTGTAAAGAAAGGATATTCCAATGGATTGTACAATCCAATGTACAATGGATGGAGTCTTCCTGTGGGTTTGAGATATGTAAGTGTGTCTTGCATTCAAATTCAGCTGGAGATTTGTCATTAAATTTAGACAGTAAACCGATTAGGGAGGGTGATCTTTTCCTACACAGCATTTATTATTTGCTCTAGTCTGCTAGGACAGTGCAGCCTACCAAGACAAGAAATATAATAGCTCTAAGGCTCCATCTGTTCTATATGTTTAAAGCAGTAAAATATCTCTTTAAACAAAGAATCCTGTTCACCCTCTGAGCAACGGGGGGCCCTGGTTGCCTCCAAAAAAATAAATAAATGGGGGGGGGGGGGCAAAGTGCCTTGGTCCCTAGTAGTCTGCACCTATGGGTTCTATGGGTTGTATTCAATGTAGCATGAGCCGAAAGCTCAGCCGGCTGATTTTTACCTTTCCCTGCAGCCCCTCGGGGTACCTATGCAATATTGAGGGCTATGTATTATGGGGGTCCAGTGGGAAGAGTGAGTCACCCGAAATCAGTTTCAGAGCACAAGATTCCTCCACTCGATTTCCCCCTCCCAAAATGCAGTCCTCAAAGACATTCAGAATCTGATTTTGACAATGAAACTTAGAGAAGTTCAGAACTAAGAATTAGTTTCCACAGAAGTATCTGGATTACATGGAATATAGCATTATATCCATATAGCCACTTCTAAACTTCTCTCACACTATAAAGAAAATGAAAATTGGTACTTACTGTAAATTTCTATTTACGGATTGAGCTGAAGGACATTCTGTCAACAGACGCCAGGAACTTTAAAGTCTTTTGACTCCCACTCTCCAGAACAAACGAGCAGAGCATAAACTCCCCCCCACCCCCCAACTCAGCTACACACACAAAAAAAAAAAAAAAAAAAAAACAAACAAACAAAAAACACTGGGGGGGGGGGATTCAGAATAAAGGGCAACACTGAATACAAACTAGACCAACACATCTGACACTAAACAGAATGTACAGTATGCGTGATGTAGACCACAGCTGTAACTCAAACCACCACTCCTCCAGAAAAAAGAAGAAGAGGAGGAGGAGAAGTTTGGATTTGATATCCCGCTTTATCACTACCCTAAGGAGTCTCAACCATAAAGAAGGCTGATCGTCGAAGAATTGATGCTTTTGAATTATGGTGCTGGAGGAGACTCTTGAGAGTCCCATGGACTGCAAGAAGATCAAACCGATCCATTCTTAAGGAAATCAGCCCTAAGTGCTCACTGGAAGGACAGATCCTGAAGCTGAGGCTCCAATACTTTGGCCACCTCATGAGAAGAGAAGACTCCCTGGAAAAGACCCTGATGTTGGGAAAGATTGAGGGCACAAGGAGGAGGGGACAACAGAGGACAAGATGGTCGGATAGTGTTCTCGAAGCTACCATCATGAGTTTGACCAAACTGTGGGAGGCAGTGGAAGACCGAAGTGCCTGGTGTGCTCTGGTCCATGGGGTCACGAAGAGTCGGACACGACTAAACAACAACAACAACAAGGAGTCTCAAAGCAGCTAACGTTCTCCTTTCCCTTCCTCCCCCACAACAAACACTCTGTGAGGTGAGTGGGGCTGAGAGACTTCAGAGAAGTGTGACTAGCCCAAGGTCACCCAGCAGCTGCATGTGGAGGAGCGGAGACGCGAACCTGGTTCCCTAGATTACGAGTCTACCGCTACACCACACTGGTTGGTCCGAGAGCAAGGAGAGGTGGGTGGAAGGTCCTCCAGTTCAATTCAGAAATAGAAATTTCCATTTTTACCACTGTTGTGGAGACCTCAGACCAAGAACTGTACAGAAAGGCATCAAATGAAGAATCAGCCGCAAGGGTGAAATAAATATTTTTGAGACCATCTTTAACAGCCTTTGGTAAAACATCTCTCGACTCCCTTCAGCCATATATAAGCAGATTGTGAGAAAACAGTTGAAGTTGTTGCTGCCCTTTTATTGAAGGTGCTTGTATACTTGCACTAGGATGTTTAACTCTGATTCTACGAGTGCCACCACAATGGCTTTTAGGATCAGGTCCTAAGTACTTTTGTCTGTACATCATAATCGTCTTTTGGAGATCAGCCTTCATCAAAATAAAAACAGCATAGAACCTTTGGGACTCTTGCATAAATTACATAATTTTATTATTATGTAAGCTTTCATGGACTCACTAGTCCATGAAAGCTTATGTCTGGATAAAATATCTTAGTCTTTAAGGTGACACTATCTTCTGTTACTTTCGCTGCAGCACACTGCAGCAAACTAACACAGTTCCCATCCTTCCAGAGCAGTTCTTCTGAGTGCAAAGAGAAAAACCCCAGTGCAAAGAAAATGCAAGTATCATGCTCTTTATCAGCTGCCCTTCACTTCAGTGTGGCTTAAGCAGGATGACCCCTCAATGGATTATGATTTTCAATCAAGATTAAATGCTTCTAAAACCATAAATGGGATTTTAGAGAAAGAGTATTTCTAAAAGTAATCCTTACAAACAGAATGAAGCCACAAACCTATGACTCTTAGAAACTATTTCTAAATTTGCTGATTTAGCAAACATCAGTTCTGTTTTGCTATAGGAAGATGCTTAATAGATAGGTAGATAGGTAGATAGATATTGCTTCAGTATGCTTATTGCGGACCATCAAATCCTTCTCAACAGGGAGTAAAGCAACAAGTACCCAGCGTCAGGTCAGCCTCAAGTGCCAACTCTAGCCACACACAAAATTCAATTGAGTCACCAGTGATTAATTTCAAAGAAAACCTACTACCAATTCTGGGAAGAGGGCAAGAATCAATAATATTCTGTTCAATTTCCGGCTGAAGTAGATTCATGTTTTCGGAGCCAAATCAAGCCCTGTAAGAAGTGTGATAAGTGGAAATGTTCAAGACAGAATCAGATTGTTCTCACTTCCCTTTAAAGTAACGCATTATATAAGTCGGAAAGTTGATATGTGTGCACTGGTCCCAATTTAGGCCTAAGTATATAAACAGGATCAGTATAATAGTTTCCCTAAGAGAAATTCAGTATTTATACTATTTCAGTGGTTATGAAAGATTGTCTTGCATGCTCATTTACAGATCACAGTGGTTATGAAAGATTGTCTTGCATGCTCATTTACAGATTTCTAGACTTCCACTTTTTTATACTTTCACATCAAGGTCTAAAGCTCATGGACTGTCATGCTGTCACAACTCTGGCTTAGCTCAGACCAAGGAGGAGCAAATAAACTATGACATCTCCAGAAGCCCACATGTTAGAACAAAACCAAGGGTTGACTTAGCATGATGTGTTAATAAGACTATTACCGGTAACTTATATTGTGAGAGAGAAACTTAAAAGATTGTTTCAACTTCACAAATGAAAACAGTTTCTCTCTCTTTAAGAACTGTGGTCTAGTCTTGTGTGACAAATGGTAGATGTATGACAGAAAAGACTTAGAGGAAGTTACAGATTGCTTTCATTCCTGCTCTTGAGAAGAGGTCCTAGAGGAACCAAAATATAAGTAACATGGAACAAAGGAACTGTTGATAGACGCGGCCATTTCTGTGTATCATGTGGCATCTTGTAAATGCTGAGTGAATTTGGTAGAGTACTTAAATCATAAGAATTAGCCTCAAGTATTATTCAGCTAAATGCTTATTTTATTTTTATTTATTCCTTGTCAGACTGATGCTCAGACTTATCTCTGTCCACTGGCAGATGCTGTTATACTTTGTTTGATTTGTGTGTGATTTTTTTTTTAAGTTAGCATATTTTATACTTTGTGTTGATCACTTGACTAGAAGAGCAGTAAACACATTTTAGAAATAAACAGAATGAAACATGTATTCTGCTCACTTCCTAGCTGACAATGTAAATATATCTTTAACATAATGGGAGACATTATAAGTCCACACTGGCAGTCCCATCTGAAGCTGCAATAAGCACAGACAGCTTGTTCATTAAAACCAACCCACAGCTGCTGGGTAATGAACTGTGCCCAAAATATCTAAAATATTTTTGTGCTAATTAACTCTTTAATTTGTCAGGAGATGGCTTTTTGCAAGTAGCACATGTTGAGCTTACTATGTAGTGATAAGGAACTCAAGCAAACTGCAACAGGCCTTAAACAAAACGGGTTACTTTGGATCGATGGTTCTTTCACATAGCAGTTGAGGTCTGTTTCCAACAGTTCCACCATATTAGTTCTTTCCATTTCACCCTGTCCCAGGGCTTAAACCTACTGAATGTCACAATGTCGAGGTCTCTAGTCCTATCTTTTCCATCTCACATATGACTTCCAAAATATGGAGAGGAAAACCCTGAGAATTCTTAAGAGCAGTAAGAAAAACCTGCCTGGTGCAAGAAACTAATCCATTAAGCTTAACTTTACAATCACAGTTCTATTCCTGTCTGTTATCCAATAATTTCTGCATAATTATGTGATACTGATAAAATCCCATATTTTAAATGTAAATACACTTGCACAACTTGTGTCCCATCAAGCCCAATACAGCCCTGTCAGACAATCAAACCAATTATTACTACTAATAATTGATGCATATCTAAAAGCAAGAAAAATTAAATCTACTGAAAGCAATAAAAGTGAAGAATCTTATTTCCCAAGTACATTTTCGAAAAGCAAGGAATCACTATTGCAATTATCACTTTCTCACACAAGCAGAAAAAGTTGAACCGCTGGTTCACCAGAGGGGATTTCAAGTTTTAATTATCACATTTACATGGGAAAGGACTTCCTTTGTGTCTTTAGTGCTACCAAAGAGAATAGATTTTTATTTGTTTTGGCAGATAGTCTGAAAATATAGGCTACAATCCAGAAAATGTTAACTGCTGATTGGTTCAATTAAGTTTCTGCACATCCAGCTTTCCCAGGTTTGTGACCATAATTCCTAGAATCCTGTATTATTGTATGCAAAGAGAAAGCACAGCTCGGTTTGTCTGCCATATTAAGGATAGGTCACAATTTGGGCAGCTCTGAGCATGGCCGTTTACTTGAAGCTGAATGAAAATATTTGTTGCCAGTTCACTATCTATCCATTTCCATGTGATCTGTTAAATACAAAATATTGAGAAGATGAAACTGTCACCTATGAATAATTTAAAATTGTGTATCCTCATAGACATCCTATTATGATGGCAATCATATGCATACTCCATCTGCCCAAATAAATTTATCAAGACAGATGATAGCTTATTCCAAAGTAATTTATCTGACTCTTGAACTTATTCCAAGTACCCTAGCTTATACATGTGTCAGTTGGCGGAAGAGTAAAGAGAGAGAAAGTGATCATTTAGGCAATTCTTTTTAAAACCTGTAATGTCACCAGCAACAGCATTAATTTCTGTATCTGTTCTCAAAGAGTGAAATTAAGTATTATTACAAAAAAGGAAAACTGAGAATAAGTTAAATCCATAGTCAGAAGGCTGACATGACTTTGTTCAATCTGTTGTGACAGCAGGTATGTTATGTTTCAGCATCATCACTATAATCACCAGAGTGCTTCTCAGTTATATAACTACTTTCATCTCAGAACACTGATGCATATTAAAAATCATTAAACTTTAAACAGCTCTTCTGTGAGGTATGTACACATTAAAGGACTGAGCTTTTACTATATATGCAAATATGTTATGAACTCTAAGAGTAGGTTACTTGTTTTTTTCAAAGCTGTCATTCAATTAGAAACACTAAGGGCTTCTCCGGATTGGTGTTTTATTGCAGGTGTATTTTGCAAAATATTCTTGACACAATAACAGGGTATTAGTGGTGGATGTATTCTGTTTTATTAGTTGTGCCATGCTTCTGGAAAGCTACCACATTATACTTGTCCATATCACAGTGCAGTGCAAGAAAGCAAAATCAATTTTAAAAGCCAGCAATTTTGTGGTATGAAAAGTTACGAGATTTCAGCAAAGAATTACAGAGTACTGTGTGCACTACTGGAAATTGAGCAGCATGAACACACCAAAACTTTTGTGAGTGTAACTAGTATTCAAAACAGAATCACATATGAATGCTCTGATAGCATTATGAGCACAAATGTGCAATAAAAATTATTTCGGGGTGGCGGCGGGTTATGTATGCTAATTGGTAGTTATTTATGCTAACTTTTTTCATGAGTGCCAAGCTCTTGAGAATCAATTCTCTCTCTCTCAATAAAATAGCTGTTGCTGATTCTGCTTTCTCACTATTTCCATTCTAGGTGAAAATAGATGGATGAAGTTGCTTTAAACTTTTTTTAACGTTGTGTTTTAATGTTGTAGCCCACCCTGGGAGCTTAAGGTGAAGAGTGGGTAATAAAATAATAATAAATTTACATTTTTCTAGTGAAGTTGTTCTTACTAATCCAACACTGAAAGCCAGTGGTTAAGCATTATAAACTGTAGAAATCATCTAAATATCAGTAGCAGTGCTATTGACAAGTTTTTAATTCCTTTCTTGCATCTGAAGTCCACCCCCCACATGTTTATATTTATATGCTCTGAATATATTGCAAATTATGTGTTGTCTTAAGCGATGATTGACTTTCTCAAAGATACTGTGGTGACTACCACACACACCATTTTTTCTTCTTACAGTATTACCTGGCAACATAAAAAAAAAATGTGAGGAATCTGTCTTAGGTCTAATCCTTAAAAAACAGATCTATAAAAAGAAAGCACTTTGCATGTACTCTTTATGATTTATATTTTGGTCAATTAGTATCAGATGCAGATAACAGCCAATTTATATATGGCATTCAGAGGTAGAACAATGCAATGAATATTTCAGTGCTTCAGCCTCATATCACTAAAGCAAGCATTTATCTGAAATGACACCCATATGAAAATCATAAAATTAACCATGTCACAGTGTCAGCTAGAAATCTAGGGCTATCTTTGATGCTGGCAAATTCGACAATTGCACTACCTCTGAACTATTATATTATTAATCTATGTGGTTCATTTCAATTGATATAACAGTCCCCTATGCAAAATACACCACATGCAAAACTTTTGGCACCACTCAGCTACATATGGCAATGGGCAGGGAAGTCATATGTCTACAGAACAGCTCAGTCATCCATAAGGAATTGGTGGATCAGGGCAAATGGCCAAAACACACGAGGTAAAATCAGAGAAAATAATTTGTTAATACACAGCAGCCCTATTCAAAGTTTTAAAAGAATGTCCAGGGGCACAAATGGTATATGGGTCATGAGTCTGTATGTGCCAGCCCCATCCTCGTTCCCCCCAGCTTACTGTCCCCACTTACCCCACCCCTAACCTTCCTACATTGAGCAGGAAAATCGGATGGATGGGTGTGTGTGAAGCATTCTCAACTGAACAGACTCAGGACACTGAAAACACTGTAGAAGGGACCCCTGATTATGCATGGTTCCCAGTTGTGGGCACAACTCTAAGCATGTTCATCTCAACGTGTTTAGGTTCTCCTTTCAAACCTTGCATTCAATGTGCAGATGTCAGGAAGAAAGGGGAGAGGGACAGCACACATGGGGATGGTGTGGGTGGTGTGCATGACCCTGCGGTCCCTACACAGTTTGTTCCCTTGCAGTTTGACTTCAGCCCCAAAGGCGCACTCCTGCAACCAAGATCTTTTGAACATCACTATTGGGGTAGCACTTGGGCCTAAACATTCAGAAGGGTGTTCCATCTGAAATTTATCATTTGTCTCTCTAATTCAATTCTGAATTCTTTTCTGAGTACTTGTATACAATAAAATGAGCAAAGTTAAGATATTTGTGCCTCTATCTGATTCTCTCCTCTAGACATGCAATAAAAAGGACAGCAAAGCACTCTATATCTGCAGAGCTATAACAGCATGCAAAAGAATGAGAACAAGCTGACCTCATAAAATGGAAAATCAATCCTCTTATGAAAATACGCTACTTCATATGCATCTAAGCATTCCTTCTATCATCATAAAGAAACTCTTAACATAGGCAATGCCAAGTTATAGAACCATGCAAAAGTTAATGGAAATATCCTCATTCAAGCCAGTTTTATTAAGATCAGGTACAAATGGCTATTGTAGATCATCTGGAAGCTTCTCCAGTTGTTTATTTAGATAATATGAGAATTAGCTGGTTATTGTGTTAGACTGCTGCCAAAATGAAAGCAAATTTGTTGGACCAGGTATGTTGGTGATAAGCCAGGGGGACCTGAGTTCAAATCTTCAGTAAATCATGAAGTCACTGCTGACTTTGCTCCAACAGCAATCTCTCTACCCTTCCCTGGGCTTTGTGGAATAAGAACAAGAGAGAAATACAATGGACAGGATGAAAGCTGCTATTTGCCAAAGATTTGGGTATATCCAGTGAAGTTCTTTTTTGTCTCTACAACCCACATGCATGCCTAGTGGGGGGGGGGGGGGACTCACCTGCTGCTGAGGGCCTGAAGGGCCTTGCCTGCCTCCTTCCATCTGGGCAGAGAGGGCTCCATTTTTGTTTTTGCTTTTTAAATTGCTTTTTTTATCTATATCATTTAAAATTGTTATTGATATTAATGCTGTATTCTTAGTTTTAGATTTTATGATTTGTGTAGAAATCGTTTTCCATTTGGTTGTGTACTTTTTGATGTGTTTTATTGATTGCGTATGACTTTTGTTACGTTGGTAATTATGTAAATCTTGTCATGTTGTAAGCCGCCTTGAGCATTGTTTTAACTATGGAAAGGCGGCATACAAATAAAATGATGATGATGATGCTGTATTAGTAGTGTAGTTCTTCAGATTCCAAACAACAACAAAGTTTAAATAATGGAATATAAACAAGAAAGCTACAGTCTGGTCTTCTGTGTGATGAGCACTGCAACCTCTTACTTTTTTTTAACTAGCCGCCCTCCGTTGTGTGGCAGATAATTTTTGTAACTCATTGCGATATAGTATGGAGGATTTGTGTTCAAAGAAATAAACAAACACAAAGTCCTATATGGCATTTCCAAACTCTTGAGAATGCCTATAGAAGCAATCCGGATCATAGCCATGACAGTATTTTTCTCTATGAGGTTCTATTTCAACAGCAAGTTATTATGTAACACTGTATGTGCTCCCTAAAAGCAAGCAATATATTTTTGATGCATAAATGAAAATAAAAACCATTTCATTAGATACAGTCTATGTTAAATGAAGGAAGTTTTGGAAGGAAGGAAGGAAGGAAGGAAGGAAGGAAGGAAGGAAGGAAGGAAAAATAGGTTTTCTATAGATTTGCATAATCCCTTTGCTTCAGTGTAGTTTTGCTACATTTAGTTTGGAAATATTGACTAAAACATACCTCATACATTGCTTTGAAATGCTACATTTACTTTTATGGCACAGATAATGCATTTCTGTTTACAAATATATCAGTACCCTGATAACATCAATAAACTACTTTACAGCCATTAAACACTACATGGGTAACAAACAAAGCTGTGGTGTTTATTTCCTGTTACTGAACTATGCAGATTAATTTACAGCTTGTAAAATGATACTTCCCACACACTGTAGCACAACAAGCATCATCCTTTAGCCTCTGAAGTAGAATCATTACCCATGTGATTAAAATGAAAAATAAATATACACACAAAATTGCATATAAATATATATGGTGGCTCTTAATGCTTTGGGTATCAACTCTGGAGATAATTAACTTTAAAATTTGGAGAATGTGACGTAATAGCAGTTGTAATCAGGTTCTAAACACCTCTGCTCTCTGATTAACAGATCATCAGTTTGTTTCTTCAGCATTTAATGTTGAAGTAGGATAATTATCCTAGGCACAATTCACAAATGTTTGCACTATGCTGATGCTTTACTCCTCCAGCACAAGTACAAGTAATACAGCCCATCATATAAGGTATTTCACACTCTCATACACAAATATACAAACAAACACCCAAGCTTGCAGTGCCAATTATTTCTGGGAGACCATGACATTGTTGGCATGGGTCCCGATAAAAATAAGTTGATGAGTGATTGGAGAGAAAGTGGGACTTCTGCGGTGTCCCACAAAATGAGGTATCTTACCGTGCTAAAGTCTCCTTCCCCTGGAGCAACATCACTTATATCAGGCATAGGCAAACTCGGCCCTCCAAAAGTTTTGGGACTACAACTCCCATCATCCATAGCTAACAGGACCAGTGGTCAGGGATGATGGGAGTTGTAGTCCCAAAACATCTGGAGGGCTGAGTTTGCCTATGCCTGACTTATATCAACCACAGCAGAGGGTGCACTTTAAATTTCATAGCTGAATGATGGGCTGGTCCACTCCAGCAGCAACACAGGTTATATGGAAATGGTTGAGGTAATGTGCAACAGAGAAGGGAAAATCCCTGCTTCCCTTTAAGTTCAGTGTGAGAAAACAGGGCATATGCCTTGGTTCACTGCTGCATTGGTGAGAAGAACATTTTGCTGAGGGACATGGTAGATGTGCTCCTTCCAGACACTTCTTAAGGTGAAGACAGAGAGGAGTGTATCCCAGGGAAGACTCTGGTAGGCATTCTCTCTATCCTCCTTGCATAAGATTTCCCAAGCAAAAAGTGAGAAATTCAAGTTTCTGAGATAAAAAATCAGATTTGTCAGTCTGTAAACAGTACCTGGCCTTAGGAAGGGTTACTGTGATATGGAAACTTCTCTTGAAGATCAAGAGTAGGGAAGAGGGGTTTTTGGGTTTTTTAAACCCACTTACTTATGCTTATAACTTTATATGCTAACGAGGCTGCACCTAAATTAAGTATTGGAACTAAATGAGGTTTTGGCACCTTAAATTTTACATATGTGCAGTTTCTAACTTTAAAATGCGCTATGCAATTATTTGAGAATTAGTTACCCATCTAACAGATTTCAGTATAAATCAGGCTTTAAATAAGGGAATATGTCATTAAAACATTGGGAGGAAATGATATTAGAAATTCCACTGAAGAAGGCCAGCAGGCAAACCTGTTCATCCTTTTCCGCCCCTTCCAATTGTCCTAGAGAACTTTTTATGGGGCAGCTTACAGAAAATGTTAATAAATCATATGAACCCTTGAAGCCCTAAGATAAATTCTGGACACTTTGGGTGGTATTCAATGAAGTAACTGTGTGAGTGGAATGACTTCCATTTGTGTAACTAGACTTCCCTTCCTCGTCTCCCACTGCACACATCGACTCCAGAGGCTTGGGGAACCCCTAGAACACATTTGTGGGGTATGGAGAAAGAAGAGGAAAGAAAGTTCCATTGTGTGAGTGGATGTTCTGCTTGCGCAAGGTCCTACATAGCACTGCTTTGAATACCACTATTTTTTCCAATCCAAAAATTATTATAGTGATCCTCTTTTCCAAAATAAGCAGCTAATCATAATCATTGTCTTTATAAGTAAACAAAAATAATGGTCTTGTAAGTGCTGGAAATATTAAACTCAGTATTCTTTCTGAAGCTAAAACTAATACAGTGTTGTTGTTTTTAAAGTGGTTTCAATGAGGCTGGCATATTTAATCCTGCTTAAATACATATCTTTGCATAAACTAATCAACCCAGCAGGATTCCCACTACAGAAGCATTTTTCTTCTTACATGCCTCTTAACGTAGCAGTCCCTGAAGTTCAGCAAGTCTGTAAAAATAGCTGCCAACCTTGATAAAATGGTAACTATGGAAAAATGATGCTAATATCTAGAGAGGATGTGTATTGGAGAGCTATAGTCCAAATTCAATTTAAAACCTTCCACCTAAAAGAAATGGAAGATTTAATGTCCCTAGGTTGTGAGTTACTAGACACAAAAGGAATGCCTGAAGAATCAATCCTCATTGCAGAGATTTCCCTTCACAAAGAGAACGTGGGGGTCCTTGGCTGGCAAAGTGCAGAGATTCCATCTTTCTCCTCTATCACTGAAAAGAACCAATCGTTATCAGCAGAGAGTACAATGAGAGAGACTAAATGGATCTCTTCCCTGGAACTATGTTCTAAATAGGATATAAGAAAGAGGACAAAGCAGAAATGACTGCTGGCCAGTATGAGCAGAATTTCAAATATGACCTTCCTGGGACATTTAGGTGAAGTTGGTATTAAAAACAGTAGGACATGTGCTAACAAACTAAGTTACAGAGCAGAAAAGAAAACACACAGAAAAGAGAAATTTTTGGTGGAGTGGGACAAAGCAATATAACAAAGTAGAAAATGGAAAACAAAAATATAGCAAATAAAAAACACACTGCTAGAACATGCTGATAATCTATTTCAATGCAGGCTATTTACACCTTAAAATCAAAACTAACATCATTCACCTGAGTTAAGAAGTCATAGAAAGAATTGAATAAATTTCTAGTGTTTCCATCTATTTAAAAAGGAACTACAGAATAAAATACATTGCAGATAAATATTTATATTTATAATTTATATTTATCAAAAGATTTCAGGGATTTCAGAAACACATTACAAAACATCAACGATAAAAACAGAAAAAAACATAGTAAAAAGCAACTGACAGCCTTGTAGTAAAATAACCATAATAATAGCAGTACTCTCCCCCACACTTTCAAAGGCCATAGATTATTTAATAGCCAAAGGCCTGTGCAAAGAGGAATGTTGTTGTCTGGCATCTAAAGACATGTAATGATGGTGCCAGGCAAGGCTATCTGGGGAGAGCATTCCACAATTGGGGACCCACCACAGAAAAGGCCTGTTCTCGTCGCCATCCTCTGAACCTCTCTGGGAGTGGGGAGATAGAGAAGGGCCTCAGATGACAAGCACGGGGTCTGGGTTAGTTTGTATAGGGAGAGGCGGACCTTAAGGTATTGAGGTCCTGAGTCATGTAAGGCTTTATAGGTCAACACCAGCATTCTGAATTGAGCCCAGAAACTAATCAGCAGCCTGTGCAGTTACTGTTACATGCTCAGACCATAGTATTCTGGTGAGCAATCTGGCCATTGCATTTTGCACCAGCTGAAGTTTCTGAACCATCTTCAGAGGCAGCCCCACCTATAACACAATGCAGTAATCGAACCTAGATGTTACCAGAGCATAGGCCACAGAAGTTAAGAATATCCCTGTCATGACAGACACCATATTGGAGGCCCCATGATGCTGAAAAACAGTCTCCAAGCATCCCCCACTGAAAACTGGACTGGACGGTGGGGTGGATGACAGCAGTGTCATCCACCCCACAACTCAGATAGCCTCTCCAGGAGCATACAAGTCAATGATATCAAAACCTGCCCAAAGTACACCAAAGGAGTGATGTTCTGTCTGCACCTCTTTAATCATGTACACAGGAAGTTTTAGGGCAAATCCCCAAAGAGTATTATGTTTGTGTCCCATGATCTGCATTTTCAAGCTGGATATATTTATAATTCAGCTCACAATTCCTTAAGAAAGTTGTTTTCAGCATCTGAAATATCAGTAACATAGTGTCCTAAATACTGCAATAGTTTTACTGCTGTCCTTAGTTAACAGCTGCACTTAACAGTTGGCTTTGGGGATGCTTCTTTAATAACTCTCAGCACATCTCTCAGATGTTAAATCCCACTGAGTTCAATGGGACTTGCTCCTAAGAAAATCTTCATAGGATTCCCTTGAAATTTTGCAGCAAGGCTATTCTACCATTTAGCATATATTAACCTTCCAATTGTACTTCGTATTTTGAAGCACATTCATTTATAACTCATTGGCAAAAATGAAATCTGGTATGAACTGTAGCAGACCAAATGCTTAGCGTTCCAAATCTGACAACAGTGCTCCTTTTAAATTTCTACTTTTGCTTTCATGATGTTGATTTCTAAACATTTTCTAATAGGATTATAGATTCTGAGCTTTTTTGTTTCAGTGTTTCTTCATTCAAGTCTGTTGCCATTTAAGGGTAGCTCTCTACTGAGTGTGTGATAAGTATATTTGAGGACTTACATGGCTATCTAACAGGAAACTATAGTTTTATTATGCTGGGCCAGAATATCTGTTGGGATGGCCTTCATTACTGTTCTCTTTTATTCTTATCCTGAAATTTCAACCACACACAGCACCGAGGGTCTTCTGGCGGTTCCCTCACTGCGATAAGCCAAGTTACAGGGAACCAGGCAGAGGGCCTTCTCGGTAGTGGTGCCCTCCCTGTGGAACGCCCTCCCACCAGATGTCAAAGAGAACAACAACTACCAGAGTTTTAGAAGACATCTGAAGGCAGCCCTGTTTAGGGAAGCTTTTAATGTTTGATGTATTACAGTATTTTAATATTTTTTTGGAAGCTGCCCAGGTCATGTGGCCAGCATGACTAAACCACTACTGGTGCAACGGAACACTGTGACAGAAGCCAGAGAGCACAGAAACACCGTTTACCTTCCCGCCGCAGTGGTACCTATTTATCTACTTGCACTGGCATGCTTTAAAAGAACTGCTAGGTTGGCAGGAGCTGGGACAGAGCAACGGACGCTCACCCAGTTGTGTGGATTTAAACAGCCGACTTTCCAATCAGCAAGGCCAAGAGGCTCAGAGGTTTAGACCACAGCACCACCCGCTCCCATTACAGGAGTATAGGATTCTGTCTTACACCATTGCACCATCTAGCACAGTACTGTGTGTCATTACTAGCAGTAGCACTACAGGGTGTCAGGCACAATATTTCCATTACCCGATGCTTCATCTTTTTTAAACAGAGATGCTAGATATTGAACCTGGGACCTCCTGCATGCAAAGCATGTTCTCTGAGCTATGATCCCTTCTGCTGTGGTCTAAAACATGAAGCAGAATAAAGTGGTATAATTCTGATATATTAAAGATATATATCACGTCTCTCTGTGCTTAGGATAAAGTTAAAAATGTCACTACTAGAAAAACTACAGCAGCAGCAGAGGCAACAACAGCAGCTAATCATCGTAGTCACCACCATCATCAGGGAGAAAGATTCTAGTTCTGCTTCCTGGTTTCCCCTTATGTTTTCATGTAATGAAGCATTCAGAATTGTGTTTCACAACCTGTAGCCCCTTGTACCTCACTCCTGAATATGTAGATCAGGCCATATTTATTCTCTTCTCCTCCAGCCAGTCCAAGTACATTCATTCCATTAACAACCTCAGATACATGTTTTTAACCACAATGAAATTTTCTCATAATCTGAGTAGAAAGAGATAACACAAATATGAAGGAATATATCTGAGAAACATAGAGTTGCATGCAACAAAGTTGCCATGTTTGTACAAGGGCTTCCACTTGCGTGATCAAACTTGCCCTATCCCTGCATGTTCCCACACCCCTCATATGCTCCAGAGGGTTGGGTGGACCCCCAGTGAGCAGATAAGGGAAATGCACAGGGGATGGAGAAGATGTTCTGTTGTTGTGCAAATGAAAGTTATTGAGGGAATAGGATACTTTCATTGGATGCAAATCATGCATTTCTAATGAGAAACACAGAGTTTGGAGAAGTTGTGAATTATGACTATTAGAAAGGACAGGACTCCAACTTTGACAGGCCATGTAATTCATGGTGGGATACAATTAAGTGTTTGAGAAATGAACAATTAATGCTACAGCTGATGCTGCTGATATAAGCATTATATAAACTTTTATTAATTTATTTTTATGTGTAACATAATTTACTGACTGCAAATGAAACACATTTGCTGTGAATGCCAACATTTTACAGATTTGCATAGCTAGAATATGACTGTTAATTTGAACATTAAAAAGGCCTTGTGAATCTGATCCCCACACACATCCAACTCACTAAACAACTGGTTTTGTTTCTCCAAGAAAATACCAAGAAAGCTCAGGAATAACCCAAGAAAACACCCTGCTAACTGTGCTATTACCAGTTCTCTGTCATCACTAGTTTTTTCGTTTTCTTCGTCAAGTTATTTTATGACTACAATATAGAAACTGAGGGCAAGGACAGCTGGAAATGGTGAAGCCCTCATTCTTAAGTTCCCAGGCAGTAATGTAGATTCCTAACCATGCCCACAAGGATCCACCGGTATATCACATGATTTCCATGCAGAAGGTTCCAGGATCAAACCCCAGCATGTCTAGGTAGGGCTAGGAAAGACTCTTGTCTATTTCCATAACAGAGCTGGGAAAGACACTGCCAAACAACACATACAACACCAATCTAGATAAACTAATACAGGTATGGGGGAAGAAATTTAATTAAGTTCACATTTAAAGGTGAACCTACCAAATTTGCAGATTTTAAAACAATGCACAAACCGAAAAACAGCCACCCTTCAAAATTCACATTACTCCAAATTTTGCAGTGCAGTTCTCTGGCTAAGAAATGTGTACAAAAATGCACATGCTAGGATAACAGGTTGTGCTCCCATAGTTATTTGAATGTGTCAAGGGGGTTTGTGGGATATTGGAGCAGTATTTTGTATCTTTGCTATATCCCTCTGCTGTCAGGAGAAGGTTTTTGAAGATAGCCAAGGGCCTAGTGGCTGCAAGAAGGTGTGCAGTTGATGGTGGGTTAGTCAAGGTATTTAGGTATCCCCTAGTTTGCCTTGTATTTCTTATGTTGGTGTGGGTTTTTTGTTTTTGTAGAAGTTTTTTAGACAGTGTAGGTTTTTGGCTTGCCAGGTTTTTACCTGGAGATTTTGTGCTGTGTGTTGGAATAGTGGGTGTAGATAAGGGTCAAAACATGACCCGGATTCATTTTTTAAAACCCCACAAAACATTTCCCAGTGCGAAGTTATTCCACAAAATATATCATTGGACATAATGTATTTCACAACCCCTTAACTTTTTTTTTTTTAAGTTCTCCTTCCAGCTGCTCATTTATAGTCTTTATCTTCAGCACAATGCACAATATATATTTCACTCTTTTTGCTTTTTATTTTCATACAGTAGTATTCATAAAGTAGTATTTTATATAAGAAAGTACTAGCTATTTTTAATTCTGAACACTTTAATTAAAGTAAAAATGTGAAATACCCGATTTCCAGACACAATTAATCATAATATGCAGTTCCAGATCAGAAGGTATAATTAACTTCTCAGTATCTCCTATTGCTAATAATCACCCAGTCTGTAACTGTAACCAGAAATTCCCCCTGCAGGCATCTCATTCCTGATCCTTAATTGGAAATCAAACAGTTCCTTAAATGTAAACTACCCAAGCATCTACTTGTATTTAAATTTCACATTCATGAAAGCTTTTAGTGTTGAAAAAGACATTAATTATCACAAAGGAAATACAATTTGTTTTCAATATACAAAGCTGACATTTTAGCAATGTCAGTTATAAGCAGCTAAAGATTAATTTCTTACTCAATTTGCTTGACATGTAACACTCATATTTGGCAGATTGTAGTCAGGAGGAGAACTGAGTAGGGGAGAACAATTCATAAAAGGTCACTGGGATCTGAATTAAAGAAGCAAATAAACAGTGCAAATTGCCACCATTTTCACTTTCCCTTATAAAACAATGTGCATAGGGGAGTTGACTATGACCAATGGAAGCTAATTTTTCAGCCAGAAACAAAACACCACTGTTCACGCAATCACTGGGCAGGTAGGAGCCACATAAACTTCCAGCCTGCCACACAGTTCCTAACCCATGGCCAGATGGGTCATGTGCAGAATAAGACTCTCTGCACTCCCACCTCAGCATTATGCCTACCATTCATATAGCACATTTTAATGGTACAAGGAGCCAGGGGCGTAGGAAGGGGTGGGGGTGCGGTGTACCCCGGGTGTCACTCTTGAGGGGGTGGCTGCAGCATGCCTGAACCACGCATCTCTCCTTGGAGTGACATGGTGGCTCAGGGCCCCACACTGCCCAAAACGGATTGCCGCGGCGCCCCTGGGTGTCGGAGCAGCTAGCTACACCCCTGCCAAAGCGCTTCACAAACATCTCATCAGCTTTTGCAAAAGTTCTGTAAGGTGGGCTGGTATTATAATCTGCATATTGTTTGTACAGTGGTACCTCGGGTTACAGACGCTTCAGGTTACAGACACTTCAGGTTACAGACTCCGCTAACCCAGAAATAGTATCTCGGGTTAAGAACTTTACTTCAGGATGAGAACAGAAATCATGCGGCTGCAGCGCGGCGGCAGCAGGAGGCCCCATTAGCTAAAGTGGTACCTCAGGTTAAGAACAGTTTCGGGTTAAGAATGGACCTCCAGAACGAATTAAGTACTTAACCCGAGGTACCACTGTATGTGGGCCAGTAGAGCCAGGAACAAACTAGCAAAGAGTTTATTGCTGAGGTGAAATCTGAATGTGCCACTACACTGCATCTAATACGATGGTTTTGCAAGACATTGAAAGCAGTCTAATTCTGTGTGGCAATGGCTATCATGGGTGACCGGCTCCAGCCAGAAAACTGACATGCTCAATGGTTACAAATGGCTGCAAAGCATCCTGAGTGCTTGTGAACTCGTCCTCAAAGTTTGTTGGATCAGCAGTTTGGGAAAGAGTTCGCTTCTAACTGTTAATTGATAAAATTGTCAATTTCACACCTGCTAACTTAATGTAATGTAGCATTCAGAAATACTACTCTGAAGCAATAGAGTTCTGTAGAACGGGAACCATTACGCTGTCTTTGTGGAGAATACTAAAGTATAAAATCCTTAGGGATAACAGTTACAGTTCACATAATGTTTGGTTAGCCACAGCATTTAAAAATCAATAAACTGAAAGTGCTCAAGTTGTTTCCCATCTAGCATGGGGGGAAAGCATATTTACCTTCAGAATCACATCATGCTGCAATGAAGGCTACCATGGTGATGAAGCAGCAGCAGTTTATCTATTGTCATCTGGAGACTGGGGACAGGAGTGACCTTTACATGCTCTCATAACTGAGGCTGCAGAAAATAAATTCATTCATACAGATAATTTGCTTTATCTTATGGGACAGGAAAGGCAGTATCCTAATACTACAACCCAATTAACTCACTGCTCTATGAAGCAGTACTGATAAAGCGCATGGGGGATGGTATAGGCCCTGTCCTTTCAACAAAACACCTGGAACATGATAGTTGCAACCAAGAAGATAGAGAGGAATGAAAGGGAAGTTGAAATGTAAATGATGTTCAAATAGCACCCACTTTAAATTTCAGTATCCTGCAAAGCAAAATAATAAATAATACACCATACAACTAAAGCACATGACACCCCCCCAAAAAATCCTAGGAACTGTAACGTAATTCTCTAAAACTATACTTCCCAGGACATCATCCAACTATATTTTCAGAGTACGAATCCCAAGGGTTAGTGCAGAAACATTGTTTGTTTGTCATGTTATTTATGAATGAATGAAAGGTAGCAGGGCAAATTAACGGAACCTTTATGCTGCTTACAGAAATTGTATACTGTTTTTAGTCTCCACGTTTTCCTCAACTTATATATAGACTGAATGGAGGATGAAAAAGACCGCAGGGAAGGTCCATTTAAGTCTCCTCAATAACTAGTGTTCTACGACAGTGACAGTAATGTTAACAAACTAAAGTATCAGTTCAAATCACTCTACAGAAGTGAAATTAATAAGTCTGAAAACATAAGGGTAATATCAGGACATTCAAGAACGCCCCCCGCCCCAATTCTCCGTCTGTATTCTGCAAACTACTCATTCTGGGAACAGCTTTAGCACCATCTCATTGGATTTCTCAGGGTTGGCATCACCTCAGATTTAAAGGCCATGCTGGAGACACTCAGGCCCAAATGACCCAGAACTAGTCACAGTAACAGAACCCAAAGAACATGGAAATCTGACAGTTTTTCTTTTTAAGAATCCCAAGAGTTGAGGAGCACAAATCAAGGATGTCACTCTGGGAAAACAGTCAGATGGATGATATTCCAGTGCTTCAAAAGGAATAAACTGGCAGAGAAGCAGCTTAGGAAGGTAAGGCTGACAGGAAGTTCAAAGAACAGGGAGGAGTCCAGTGTACAGGTGTGCATAGATAGCCTGGATACATAGGTCAACAGTAACAGAAGCTTGTCCCTACTAGATTTTATTCTTTACTAAATAAACCAGCAACCAATCAGGTTGCAATTGCTCAAAGCAATTGGAAGTGAGAGACTACAATGAACAGAGCCAGAAAGTTCATCGACCATGACAACAAAGGGTTTAAAAATTTTGTAGACATCATGTGTTCAGTGCTGTGGGTGTATCAGGCAGGAATGTTCCTTAAATTTTCACTACGCTTAAAATGTCCATATCCTGGTCCTATACAGTACTGGGCAGTTAAACAGGTCCTGTTCATATACTGCAGACTTTACTAAGGTTTTTCACAGAAACACCTAGCTTCTAACACTCTTTGTAGCTCGATGTACTTTAAAATAGAATGGTAACTGGGAACAATTGCCTGAGTCCATACCTCTACACAATCTTTCTTCTTGAATAAAGCCTCAGGCACTGGTTGCTAACAGGCTGATCCTTGACAGATCATCTGATTTTACCCTACAGTGGAAACTACATCCCCAAACCTGTAAAGCATTTCAAAATTCTCTTCCCAATTGCAGAAGGATGCTCCTTGCCTGCCCTGAGGCCTCAACCCTAAAGCCTTCATGCTCTGATAATCCTGGGCTTGATTCTGATATGGATTATGTTGGTACCCAGTCAAATAAAGATTGTGTGCTGCCGATCCATTTGTACATTAGGCTTCCTGGACCTATATCAGTTCACAGGCTATACAAAATGTTCAACCGGAATAAAACAGATACAGTACAATAATACACATCTGCAGTTTGCAAATATGTGTAAAATAACTCCAATCCGCAACAAACACAGCAGTATTGCGATTTCTTTTATGACAGCTGCAAAAAAATTAAAAATTGAACACCCCTCCCACATCATAACGAGAAATAAATGATATCTCCAACATAATTACCTTTGATTCATAAGAATCTCTCACTAAAAACACTGGCAGACATTCCAAAACATATAATTACTAAAGTTTAATGAGCAGCATCTACATGACTGAATAGAGCTGATTAGTGAACTATGGACTTGCAATGAAGAGATGGTAATGCAGGATTTCAATAACTTCTCTGATTACATAACATTTACAGCCTCTAACCCTGATTATAAAAAATAATGATTTCAGCAAACACAAGAAAAATTATTAGTGTACTAGTCAATGAAAATGGGGGAAAATCAATTCATATTTGCAAGCTTTCCTAGTTCTACTTTATAAATCATGCTGAAAGAAACCACTTTTACACAACAGGAACTTTTCCAAATCATGCTGAAAGAAACCACTTTTACACAACAGGAACTTTTCCATTTCCTTGCATACCAAGTTGGGATGTGTCTATACCCATAACCTCATTAAATATGCCAAAGGGGCATTGAAAAAGCATGGATTAAAACATTCCAGAACAAATCTTTTCCAAATGAGGCATGACCACAAACTTTAAAATGTGTGTTTAAAAAACTGCTGTGCTACTAGCTGGGAGGTGCACATAATTCTGTTTAAATAAGAAGTTTTTCCTCAACCTTGTGCAGCCATCACAAATCACATAAATGGATGAAAGAAAGTGCTTAAACGTCTCAGCTAAATAATGGTTGTGCTATATATTGGAACAGACAACTTTTAAGTTCTAAGAATAAATATAACAAACTTTCAAGCACTGAGTCATAGGAAACATTTCAGCTGTACAATGCATTATAAAGACATGAAAAATGTGCAAAAAATGTACATATTCTTTATCATAAATGAATAAAATGCCATTTACTTATAGGAATCATGTAGAAAACTGAAAGAGGAGGAGTTCTGAGGTATCTTCAAAAACTGCCTTTGCTTGTTGTGGTAAAAATGTCAGAGAAATATATTAAGTGATAAGAATGTAATAGGTATATTGGGTAATATTCCAAGGCGGCTATAACATGCCAGGTGTCCTGAAATTAAATGCAGTCATGTTCTTTAGCATATTTTATTAGCAATGAAACTCAACATTTTTATATGTGGTTTGAATTAGGTCTTTCTTAAAAATAAATAAATCACAATTTGGAACTCAGGCACAGTCCATAAAATATTCACATTAAATCTCTTGCCTTTTTAATGTGTAATTATTTTATTTTCAGTTTTAAGCACCAAATATGAGTAACTCCAGCTCTCAAATTTGCAACAGAACATGAGAGGTTTGTTGCATTTCTTCAACGTTGTAGGTAAAATTTACAAGTGTTATTGACATAGCTCCACCAATGATAAATAGACCACTTCTTGCCATCATTAAGCAACAGCAAAATAAAACAATACATAGTGAAAATATATTTAATCTAGGAAGCATTTCAAAATTCTGACATCCCTGCAGGGATACTAGTGCAGCAAGGGGAAAACTTGCTAAGACAGGGATTTGCTAGGATTTGCTAACAGGAATCCTGCAAGTCTTCTTGTCTTCCTGCAAATGCCTGTCACAGTTATAAGGCTGCTTCTTACCCCTTTCACTGTTCACTGAATATTCATTTTTTCACCCTATTTTCACTGGCTGTTTTCCATTGTTCCAAAGGCAAGGGAAAGAGGAGGGGGCAGGAAGAAAAGGAGGTGACTCATGTCTGTAGTAAATGATGGGTTTAGTCCTTTTGCTAGTGGGGGTAGAATTGGGGAAGGGGCAGGAAGAATTGGATGGCATGTGGAAGAATGAAGGAGGAATAGGGGAGGAAAGTGTGTGCATGAGAGAGACAGTTTAGGTCTCTAGTGACCAGAAGGAGAAAACTGGAGAGTAGTAATTGTGGAGGGAGCAAATGGAAGTTAAAGGGGCAGTTGCAGTGCTGTAGAAAAGCAAGAAGAGGGAACTGGGAGAAATGAAAGGGAACGTTTCGGTGTCCCTCCCTTCTTGCTGCACTCAAACTACTCCCTTTCCTCAAATGACTCACAAATGTAGAGCCCTCAAATATTCCATAGTACCTTCATACAATGTCTTTCATTCCTGGGTATCATGCTGTCCTTAGCATGAACACCAAGACTCAAGACTCAATGTAGTAATTTAGAGCTGATACTTCTGTAACAAGCACCTCCCCCCGTGCGTGTTCTATATCCAACAACTGAATATAATTTTCTCTAATTGAACAAGCTAACTGACAGGCTTGCTCTTAACATTCTATTTACCGTATAGAACATATACCATAACGCGTGCACGCAAAATGGCCTGAAGAATAGGAGACTGGAGGAGCCATGGAAATGGAGTGGTCTGTGTGCAAAGGAGAGTTGAAAAAAGGAGGAAGGAGGAGGTAGGAAAATGGGATGTCAATGGAGGGGGAAATGGGGTTGGAAAAACATGGAGGAGTAGGAGGCATGGTAATGGGGTGAAAATGAAATCAGGGGTACAGGGGAGGGAGGCAGGCATGCAGATGAAGTGAAAGTAAAAACAGGGGTGCAAAGTGGAGAAGCACCAGTTCCTAAAGTTATAGATGTGTTATAACAACGGGCTTCAGAAACAGGGTTAGGAAGGTGAAAAGGAGGTTCAGTAGTTGCACCAAGTAGGAGGAAACACTCCATGTGTGACATGGAGTGGGGGTTGCTGAGTGGAGCAAGCAGGGGCCAGAGCTCCCCAGTATAGTGATAAGCGTGGGGCTGGCACTCCTATTTCCTTCCTATTTCCTTCCTGCCACCATGACAGGCAATTTCCAGACAGGCCATGTTTACATTTGGCTGTGATGGGGCCAAAGAAGGCTGAAGAGTGCAGTCACCTGTTGACAGCCCCTGACATCTGGTATATTTTAAATAAATACAAAAATAAAACAAGGAATAAAAAGTCAGAAAATGAAAAAAAAAATTAATGCCCACTAAGCAATAAGATATTTGTACTGATTTCTGAAAACCATGAGCCATAAATAACATTTACTACGAAAATTCCAGGAACATGAAACGCAACATTCTATAACTGTAAAAAAGCATTCACCGACATGTATAATGCATGTACATCTGAAACTTTAAAATGAAAGGAGCCTCCTTTTTGTTACAGCAATTGCATGATGAAGCAGAAATGGAAATTTTGCAAGTTTGACCAATAGGCTGTTCCCATGGAAATGGAGTACATAGCTCTTCATATTATGTACACTGGACTGGATAATGTGGCTATTGCTATTTTAAAAATATGTGCCAACTTATATAGTATTTCAAAGTTCTGGATTGAAGCTGGAATGTATTGGATGAACAAAAGAATCAAATCTTTCCTAACTGAATATTTCACAAGAGCATAGAAATTTGAGAATGTTTAAGCGTATAATACTGGGAGTGGGGGTGACTTTCACACAATTAAATTTTGACTTGTCAAGTTAACACTCAATTTTTATATTGAACTTTTGCCTCTGCAAACTCATTGCTACAAAAGTATTCATGAGAATCCATAGGAATGAGCTTTACTAAAAGTCCTGTGATACCAAAATATCCCAGTTGAAGTCTGCTTCAAATATTGAACTAAATCTAAGCAAACCTGAAGCCAGAAGTGTTATCCAATAACTAAATATGTAAACATGAGATTCCACTTCAGTTTCCAACCTAAGCAACTGGGATGGGGGCGGGAGAATCAATCAAATGATAATATTCATGTTGTTTCTAAAATGCATAGGATCCCCACATTTCTGCTCTAAAAGAGATTTAGCAATGCAATTTGGTCAGTAAGATTTTTAAGGCAGGAAAGACTCACCTGTCCCCATCTTGTCTCCAGAACATTACAATTGCATTAATTGACTGTTCTGGCTTCCATCTAACAGTATGAAAATGTTCACACCATCTGTTAGTGTCTGACAACAAAATCCCCAGGAAACAGCAAGATATAACTTGTTCTACAATTCAGCAATTAATCCTCCATACTTTTTTTGTTTTTTGTTCTCCTACTGAAAAAGGGAAGTTTCTTACCATGAATTGCTCCTCTCTGAAGTTGCTTCCACGACTCGTTTATATAACACTCACCACAATTTGTTTGCACAGAGTTTTCTGGGAGGTTCAACAACATTTACTGTTTATGAAGCATTTGTTCGAATTTTGCAGGAAGGTTATACAATGTCACATCAAGCACTTGTTATCCCACACTCTTCAGTGCATTTTCCCATCACAAGTGGCAAATCCACTTTAATTGTGCAATTATTGCTGGTATGTGACTGAATCCCATCCGCAGAACAGCAACAGTTAGGAAGCACCCTGAGTTTCTCAGAGAGCATTCCAAGACTTTAGACTATTCACTCCCTCTAAAAGACCTCTCAATGGGAAGAGATGCCTTAGCCTTTCTAGACTAGAGTGGAAAAACCAAGAAACACCCCTCTATCCCTAGCAGAAAAACTATTAAAAATGAAACCTCTCTAAAAAGTTTACCATGGGAACTAATAAACCTGAGTTCCACTACGTAATTAGAGAACTAACAACTTCAGTTCCAACATGTGAGGAGACTGAGGACAAGGAAGAATGAAACCCAGGGGACCCAAATTGTCTTCCCCACATGTATAGCAAGACAGAAGTCTTTAAAGAGCATCATGGTTTGCTGAAGGACCAGGGAAGGCAAAATACCCTCTGGTAAACACAGAGAAGTGGAATTCCAAGTCCTCTGAGGTGTAAAAATATCACACAAAGCCCAGGAAGGCCCACAGTGGACCACAGTCATTGTAAATGTATCATCTGCAACACCCTTCTACTAAAGGTTGTGTCTACAGAAAACAAAGCATCCACAATGTAGTATTTCACAGAAGTGTGCAAGGAAGCCAAAAGTGCACATTGATCCCTGCAGGTGAATTCCCAAGACTGATGTTTCTAGGATTTGAAACAAACCCTTCAATTTAGCAGAAGAGTTGGAGTTATGAAAATTGTGAAAATGAGTTGGAGTTATGAAAATTGTGCCTTAAACCTTTGCTTTAACCTGTGTATCATGTAAACAATAAAGATATTGCATAGTTTTACACGTGGTGAGAGTAGATGCTGTCCTGCAGCAGATGCCTATCCTGTTGCCCTGGAACCGGTAGCAGAAAGGAAGCACCCTTCCACCACGGACAGGGGACCCACATCACTGCAAGGGAAGACCAGCCTGGCCCCACCCTCTGATCCGTGAAGTTTGCATCTCCACTCCCTGACAGAAAGAATACTATCTTCCATCTTCCATTTGTTTTAGGACTTCAGAATTGAAAGTAAGCATATTCTGGTCCCATCCATCAGCTAATGTACTATGAGCTATTGCATGCCTAGGCAAACTAAGGTCCGGGGGCCGGATCTGGCCCAATAGCCTTCTCAATAGCCCAGTAGCAGACGGTCTGGGAATCAAAGTGTTTTTACACGAGTAGAATGTGTCCTTTTATTTAAAATGCATCTCTGGCTTATTTGTGGGGCATAGGAATTCGTCCACAAGGTCTGAGGGACAGTGGACCAGGCCCCTACTGAAAAAGTTTGCTGACCCCTGAGCTATTAGATTGTGTCTATGAATTTGGAGGGGGTATCACATTACTATATGTTTCTTTGTAAGCTGCCTTTAAAATCATTTGAATGAAAGTCAGGGTTTAAGAAATCTTACAAATTAATAAATAATAGTAGATGACATGATGTGACGAGGGACAACTGGGAAGGACATGGAGTCTGGTTTAAAATGCACCCATCAGACAAGGCAGCTTCTATCGGCTTTGCTGAGAAACAAGCTGTCTTTGTTTTTTCTTTGCCCTAGCAGTACATTGCTAGGATAGGAGAGGGAGATGCTATGAACCAGAGCCACTCTATCAGCTCTGCTGAGAGACCATATGCTTTGGATTCTCCTCTCCATGAGCATTTTGTATACCAGCCTTTTGTTACAGCAAATCTATAACTTTAAGAACCAGTGCCTGAGATTTTTCCCTCTTCCTCCCTCCTCTGTTGTTATTGCATCATGTTTTTTTAGATCGTAAGCTCAAGGAACTGCCTTGCTTTTTATTGACCTGTAAGCCATTCTACGAACCTTTACAGCTAAAGAATGGGGTATAATGCTTTAAATGAATGAATGATGTTTTCTTATTAAATACAGAATTAACCAACCAAGTTTTGAGGATTTGCCAGCGGTGCTTTGCTGGCCTGGTCTGATGAATGCTGACTATGCAGTTCCCTAAGCAGGACATAAACTAGCAATACAGTCATACCTCATGTTACGTTTGCTTCAGGTTACGTTCTTTCAGGTTACATCCCGCGGTGACCGAGAAGTATTGAAAAGGGTTACTTTCGGGTTTCGCTGCTCACCATGCGCAGAAGCGCCAAATCGCAGCCCACGCATGTGCACACGTGCCACTGCAGGTTGTGCTCTTTTCATGTTGCGAACGGGCCTCCAGAATGGATCCCATTCGCAACCAGAGGTACCACTGTACTTGCCTCCATCCTGGGCTGAGCAAGTTCCAGCTGCTCAGCCCCACTCTCTTATCCATAGAATTCCTCTGTCAGAACTGTTGCCTCAGCCTGAGAACTGCTAACTGTCAACAAAGAAATACTGGGCTCCATCACAGACTGAGAACGTTCTAGCTGTTCAGTCCCACTTCTTTGCTTCAGAGGTACTTACAGTCGGAGGGGTGCACACTGACTCCAAGGAAAATCAAGCATGAGGGCAAATAAAAAATAAAAAAATAAAAAGCTGCCTGAATAAGCCTGCCATAATTAACATTATAAGCCTGCCCTACACTTAGATACACATGAGCCCTACACTGGATAAAAGTTTCCTGCATTGTAGGGGGCTGGACTCATGATCCTTGTGGTCCCTTCCAACTCTACAATTTTATTATTCTATGTGCATTATAATTCTGTGCATTATCACATAAAACACTGGTTCCCAGAGGTATACAAAAATGGTAAGAGTGTGCAAGCCGCTTAGACATTTTGATGATTACATTATATTCCGTGAATCATGTTGGAAATAAAATAAATGAAAGACTGGGCAAGCACAAGTCCAAAAGGCATGAGTCTCTGTCTCTGGAACCGTAGTGAACATGGCCAAAGACAAATGGATGGGGAGCTAGAATGCTAAGACCAAAATCTTTAAAATGTGCACATTCAGGTAAGGTGCAATGGGAAGCTTCCATGGACTTTAAGGCATGTTAATTTATTGCTGTGTGTTTTGGGGATCAGGGACTTATGCCTGCAATTGTGTTGCTAAATGGTGTGTTTCTATCTAATGACTGCATAGGTTGAACAGACCATATATTGGTCACAGTAGAATAAAATGCTGTGTGATGCAGTCATGCATCTTCTCCTCTTCAGTATTGGGTCACTTTTGGATGTCTGAAACAGGGTCAGCAAAAAAGTAGGACAACTGCTGTAAAAGATATAGCATACTGTCTATTGTCATATTGTTGAAACTCTATCATAAGAGCCTATAAATCCTAGCCAGTATGACATGAAGTGGAATTACAAGTTTCAATAGAAGAGCTAAGCAGGCACATTTCAAGTGAACATCTTCATAAGGATGACAAATCCACACAAATTTCACACCAGCTACAGTTGTTGTTCCCAACAGCTTCAGAATGACACAAGTAGAAAGCAGGAGCATCCAAGTTCACTATACTGAAGATACCTTTAGCAAAAGAAATAAGCTGAGTAAATAAATAAATAAAATAAATACTTTCTGGAAATGAATATAGAAAACTCACTTAAATTTAGCCTTGCTACAATCAGAAAAGAAAACTCAACAAGGTCATTGCCTGACACTGATGATAATTCATTTCTAACAATAAATAAGACAGCTAAATCTTGAACTGGAAAAAGTTCAAAGTACTATATTTGTATATTCTTGCAGTCTCTTTTATTAGGGCAAGCATATTTTTTAGTTCATGAAATAAGTCTTGACTTGCTGCCATTTATGATGGTTCCCTTTGTGTTGTGCCACAGCATGAAGCAAAGAAGCACACTCGCTCCATGGCTGGACGGTGATGTCGCACTGCAACCTGGACAGGTAACACCCCTGGAGGTAATCAGTAGATCTCATAAAGGTACTTGTATGTCTCCTTCTCCTCCCCCCCCCCCGTGAAACTAATAAAACACTACCCATCCACCTGTCTCCAATGGAAGTGCTTCAGGGGAAAATGGTCAACTCCCATATTTGTGTCATTTTCACAAACTTCAGTACAACTGTGCTCATGTTATCTGAAGATCCTGATCATGGATATTCCATATCACATCTACTTTATTTCTTCAGCAGGATGGAAACAACAAAAAGAGAGATGGAGGGCAAAGGTAAGAAGGGATTGGTATGAGCAAATGTAGTTGCATGTCCCTAAGCTTCATTTCAGTTGGAGATGAGGCATCAAGTCAACATGGGCAAGATTAAGTAATATCAGAAGAGGTGCCAAGAAGTATCAGACCCTTTCATCTCTATCAGTCATAACTTGCCCATTTTGTTTCCTTTCTATGCAATTGTAAAGTGCTTTTTTCCCAACACATTTTACTTTTCCCTTGGGTCTATTCTGTGTTCATTTTTCAAACACAGTTTTATAGCATTCTCCTTACTGATAATTCATATGTCCCGTCTCACAGAATCTTTTCCTTAATTGTGTTGTGAAAAGCTTTAGTGTGCAGCATTCATGGCAAACTATACAATATTTTTGTACATTAATTTGTTCTTTTCACTGGGGAAATATTATGGCTTGTTACTGTTCAAGTTTTCTAAAAAGGTTTATTCTCAGTTTTATCCTTTTTATTTAATCACAGCATTGTTACTATTACCTAGGGGCACAACACAGATAATGTTGAGCACCTCAAAGTCCAACTGATATCAGTGATGGAGTTAAGCATGTGCTTAAAGCATGGGTAGGCAAACTAAGACCCAGGAGCCGAATCCAGCCCAGTTGCCTTCTGGATCCACCCTGTGGACAGTCTGGGAAGCGCCGCATGGATCAGCGTGGATCTGATCGTTCGGGCTGCGCAAGCACGCGTGTTCAATGGCGCCTCCTCCCTCCCTTCTCCTGGCTTCTCCCTGCCCTGCCTAGAGCCGAGAAGAAGGGGGCTGGGCTTTGTTGGTGCCAACAGCAGCAGCATTAGCACTCGAGTGACCACCATTGTAAGCAGGCTCAATTCGGGCTTTGTTGCTGCCAGCCCCTCTCCGGAGCCCTTTCATGCGCCACTCATCATCCCACCGCCGTCAGCCCCTGCCACTCACAAGACACAGGTAAGCAGCCACCGGGGCTCATCCGGTGCTGTGGAGAAGGGAGGGGAGAGTCGGGGGGTGGCTTAACTAAGTAGAATGTGTCCTTTTATTAAAATGCATCTCTGGGTTATTTGTGGGAATTTGTTCATTTATTTATTTTTTCAAAATATAGTCTGGCCCCCTATAAGGTCTGAGGGACAGTGGACCGACCTCCTGCTGAAAAAGTTTGCCGACCCCTGGCTTAAAGCTTACCCTCTGAAATACATGAAGATGGCAATCCTATACACACTTACTTAAGAGTAAGTCCCACTAACCTCAATGCAATGTTCACGTATTCATGAATAGGACTGTGCTGCAAGTGCTTAACTCTGTCTAGATTGTTCCCTAGATCAATGACCTAAAATGAAGGTCTTATTTGAGAGGGGTATGTGCATGCTGAATTTAAACTATAAAGCACATTAATATACCTTTGTGGGTAAAATGTTTCTTCGCATATATACCATGTTTGTAATTCTGAATCCTATTATCTATCATATAAATAATCTCTAAATATTGTCTAAGTACATATAATAGCACAATGGCCCCCATCTTGCTAGCTTCCATTCTAGTCAAGTTGGCTAAATCTTACAATCCTTCTACCACAGTCAGTGGTTGAGACCCATTGAAAAAATTGCTTTTTAATGATTGCAGCCATGGGCAAATGGCACGAACAAGTCCAACTCTTTCATTTAAAACACAGTCTAGGCCAGGGGTCAGCAACCTTTTTCAGCCGTGGGCCAGTCCACCATCCCTCAGACCATGTGGTGGGCTGGACTGAATTTTGAAAAAAATAATGTACAAATTCCTATGCCCCACAAATAACCCAAAGATACATTTTAAATAAAAGGAAACATTCTACTCGTGTAAAAACACGTTGATTCCCAGACCGTCCGTGGGCTGTATTTAGAAGGCGGTTGGGCCGGATCTGGCCCCCGGGCCTTAGGTTGTCTACCCCTGGTCTAGGCCACCATCTCAGCTCTGTAGATATTTTGACTTA
Organism: Podarcis tiliguerta; assembly: GCF_965153285.1. NCBI lineage: Eukaryota > Metazoa > Chordata > Lepidosauria > Squamata > Lacertidae > Podarcis > Podarcis tiliguerta. Next base: position 76,094,984 of record NC_139534.1, read on the forward strand.
GATTGTGCCACACAAATGCATAACCTTCCTTAATTGTCTACCCGCCAAATGTGGTAACATTTGAAGACTTATCTACAATAACTTCTTTTTAAATAAACTAGATTTTGCACAAATGGTCACCACAAAAATGGTGTTTGACAATTTATATGAACTCAAAATAAGTAAAACAAGAAATTTACCCATTAGTGGAAGCCCTGTCTTATCAGGTTCTCCAACTGCAGTAAGAGTTTCTAAGTGTGCTCAGACAAATGCATTTTAAACTTCTCATCAAACCTTCATGCAAACTGCACAAAGGTCGGTTGACCAGCCACGTGACTGGGGACTCTTGCACATATGCCCCTTCCCCAGCCCTTAGTTTCACTTTTTTTGTATACTCAAGTAAATGCTTGAAAACAACTTTTGTGGTAAACATTTGTGCAAAATCTAGTTTCATTTCAAGAGTGGTTGGTTATCTATGTTGCCTTCAAATGTGACCATATTTGACGGAGTATGGACCAATTCCTTTCTAAAAATTTCTGCCCAATCAAGTTTCTGCTTTTTTTGGGGGGGGGGGTGGATAAAGCCAGTTGATAACCGTCTAGGTAAACCTTTCCAACTGTAATCTTAATTGTGTCAGTTGTCCTAAATGATTCATTATGAAAGCAAGTAATTTACAGCACGTCATCCAATGGTTTTAAAGCCAGGAAACAGCGACTGCCTCCGTGGTATTTTACCAGCGCAATCTGATAAATGTCTATTCAGAAGTAACTCCCACTGAGTAAGGAAGGTAAGGTGAGTTGGTATGGAACTGCAATCTAAGAGTTCTTTTTAGATGCAGTTTTCTTATTAATAATAATAAGCAAAAGAATAAATTCCACAATACTTTTGAGTATTGAGAATTGTAGTAATTTCCCAGCTACTGGATCAGTGAGTGGTGCCATCTCCCTTGAAGAGTCTCATCTTTATTTAATAATCCTCCACAAACTACCATGTTATTGTATACAAACTGATGTTGAATAATGTATATTTTATAGTCTACTCAGAACCTACAATAGCAATAGTATCTCAGAAATGCAGACAAGTTTATTAATGCACCATAAAGCAAACTGCATCAAGAACAAAAATCATATCTGTCTACCACTCCACATATTCAGTGGTTCTTGGCAGCTTACTCTACTATAAAAGAAAATTATGGTCACAGTTTAAAAGCCACATGGATCTTGTTTAAAAGACAGTTATTCTAGCTTAAAATCCACATGTACCTACCCCCAAAGATAACTGTGGGATCCATTACACTGTATAGTTCAAAAATGCAGTTTATACCACAATGAAAAGAGTTAATAACCTATGTAAATAATCATATTCATGAGCAGTAAACCAAAAGGTATTTTAAGTGCCTCAGAATACCTTTCCTGAGTAGTAAATTATGCAAAAATCAATTCTCATAATGTCTGTGCATGCAATAGTTGCCAGATGATAAATCAGACAGTGAATACCTAACACAACCCAGCATCTTGTGCAGGCTGAACTTAGGCAACTGTCAAGGAATATTAATAGTGTATACTCATTTTATCAAGTTGTTGGAAAAACAGACCCACCTCGGCAGATGGTCCCATTCCCCACATATCCAGGCTTGCAGGTGCAGCTATGTCCCCTGACTGTGTTAGTACAGATTGCATTCTCATCACAGTTGTGCTGTCCGCTGTCACATTCATCACGTTCTACAAGAAAACAATGCAAGAGAAAGTGAGCAAGGGGAGGGAGGGAAAATAAATTTTCAGCTTGCTGATCTGACATTTGAAAAGCTAGTTATAACTAATGAATGGTTACTACAATGGCTGAACACAGCAGAAGAGACATTAGATGCAGAAGTCTGACATGGACCACTTCCATTTCAGGTTTTGATTCATGGCAGACAGCCTACAAATTTTAGACAGAAAAAACCCTATATAGTTAAAAAAAAGGATAGAATCAGAATAGAGTAGAACAAAAATGCTAGCTAGGGATGAATATGAATATTATCTCTACAGGAGCATGCAGCTTAAATACTAGCTCTGTTATACATTTCTCCCTAGATTTCTGGAGTTATTACCCTCAATACATCCTTTTGCAGAGCATCTGCCCCCTTTTTGTAGAGGATGGATGCTAAAAAATCAGTAGATTTACCTCCTTTTGAGATACAGGGATTAGAGGCAATTAGAGGCGGTAGGATCAATAAACAGACATGTAACAAAAATGCAAATATAGTTGAAAGGACAGAAAGGCAAGCGGAAAGTTGGAGGTTTCTCTTCCTGCTCCATCAAAAGTTAATTCTTCCTCTTCCCAGCAAGCTGACAATTTGCTTAGACAGGCTGTAGGAAGACATGTTTCCTATTGGCTTCAAGCAATCTGAACCAGAGAAGGATTAACTTTGGAAGGGAGAGTAAAGCAGGGAAGGAATAGAAGTCAATATGTGGTGGTGACCAAGTCTCCCAAAAGTCTATTCACCACAACACACTGGCCTTCATTTACAATAGTGAATGGATCAATGGTTTTATTTATATCTGGAAGAAAGTTACAACATGGGTTTCAGAGAGAATCTCTTCTAAGTTCCCCATTTCCTCTGTTGTTGCGTTTTCCCTGACTATATGCAGTTCTGATTACTTAGTTCACTGCTGAAAAGAAACCATGAGAAGAGGACAGAACTTACCAAAAGCCACATACTTATCAACTCTAATGTTCATATAATGGCCACAGCCATTTCAAAGTGCATCTGCAGAACAACTGTATCTCCAAGCTGCAGATAGTTATTACTGACTTACTATTCAGACAAGGGAAGGCTTCCTTTAGAGCATCACATCGCTTCGACTTTGATTTAGAATGTGAATATCCATTTATTATGTGAATGCTGTCAGCATGGTGAGGATCCAGAGAATAGCAGCAGAGGTTTTGGAATATGCGCTATACAAGGACAATAATGAATGGACTAGGCATTCTTAGCTTGGGGAAAGAAGATTAAGTGGAGCTAGTAGAACAGGTTTAAAACTGTATATATCAAATGTTTGTCATGAAGAAGATGGAACTTTTCCCCATTGTCATTGTGAGAAAAGCAGGGCACAACTGAATTGAGCACCAGCAGCATGCAAACAGCTGGCTGTGAGAGAACAAGGTTTGCAATGTGCCAGATGGACTAAGGATCAAACAGCTGTGAGAAATTATGGGACTTTTAGCACTAGAGATTATTAAAGAGAGGCCAGAGATGTATCTGCCAAGGATGCTCTAGGTAAGAATTTCAGCACGTAGTAAAGCACTGGAGCAGATGTCTAATGGTATCTCTTCCAAGTATTGTTCTATTGATATAGGAAACTTGGAAGAGGGTATTTTGAGACAACAACAGTATTTATTTTACAAATCTTTAATGCCAAGATCCCGCTATAGGCATTCTGCAAATTTTGATTCACCTGAACACTTTAGTGGACACCTTAGTACCAAACTTAAAATCATAGAGTTGGATGGGATCCCAAGGGCCATCTAGCCCAATCTCCTGCAACACAGGAATCTCAGCTAAAGCATCCATAACAGATGGCCATTCAACCTCTGCTTAAAAATCTCCCAAGCCACTGGTTTGGGTCCTACCCTCCAGAAGAGGAGAAAACAAGCTTGCTCCATCATCCAGGTGACAGCCCTGGATGGCTATCGTATCTCCTCTCTGTCTTCTCTTTTCCATGCTAAACATACCCAACCCCCTCAACAGTTCCCCGTAAGTCTTGGTTTCCAGACCCTTGATCATCTTGGTCACCCTCCTCTGCACATGTTCCAGCTTTTTAAATTGTGGTGCCCAGAACTGGACACAGTACTTCAGGTGTAGTTTGACCAAGGCAGAATAGAGAGGTACTATTACTTCCCTTAATCTGGACACTCTGCTTCTGTTGATGCACCCTAGAATAGCTGCTTCTTTTTTTACTGCTGCATCACACTGTTGACTCATGTCTTGTAGTCTACTAAGATCCTTAGGTCTTTTCCATATGTACTTAGTTTAGATTTAAGCAGCTAGTTATTGCTGTCTAGGAACAGAACCTTACATTTGCCCCTATTGGAATTCATTTTGTTAATTTTGGTCCAGTTATCCAATCTGTTAAGGTCTTATTAAATCTTGATTCTGTCTTCTGCAGCATTAGCTACCCATCCCAGTTTGGTGTCATCTGCAGACAGAATGAGTAGATCATCCAAGTCATTTCTAAAGATGTTGAACAACAATGGGCCAGGAACACTACCCTGCAGCACCCTACTTGTCACGTTTTTCCAGGATGATGAAGAACTATTAGTGAGCACTCTTTAGATTCAGTCAGTCAACTAACTACAAATCCACCTAACAGTTACCTTGTCCAGCTCACGTTTTACTAGCTTGTCTGCAAGAATATCATGGGTGACTTTGTCAAAAGCCTTACTGAGATCAAGATACACTACATCCACAGCATTCCCCTGATCCACCAAGCTTGTAACTCTCTCTATAAAACTTCATCTGCTTCCCTCCCAAGCTCTTTTCTCTTTTTATGAAGAGGAACTTGAAGAAATTCTATCATCTGTCAACACAGTGCAAATAGCTTCTGTACAGGTGAAGCTCTCACACTCTTTTTATATCCTTAAAGGGATAAGATTGGAGAACCAGTGACATGCATGTGTCTGCCATGGCACTGTAGTAGGCATCAAATGCAGGATAGAGTTATAAAAACTTCTATTGTGGTTGTCTGATTCTCTTAATCCAAAATGAGTACTGGCTCTTTAAGGCAATGGAAAAAAGACAAGAGCAACATCTTCAGTACTATAGCATGGGGCCTGAATGTGCAATAACACAGCTTTCACCATTCCTGCTGCTCATTCACCCCTTGGCTCTGACACAGTCAAGGCCAGAAGACACTGAACAATCACATAGCAAAGCAGGTGAAAGGAAGCAGCAGAAGCATTGCAAAATTACATGGAGGGTGGTGGCACAACTGAATAGTAATTTGTGAGCTGCACATTTATTTTTGAAAACATCACATTTTGTGTTTTGATGCAGCTGTCAAAGACCACACAAAACATGTGAACTTTTCTTATTTACGACAGATATTCATCCATTCATAAAAATGGAAGCTCATTGAAATAATGACTAATAAATACTTAAATTCTAATCTTAAATGCTTCCCTACGAGAAACTAATATTTACATTAATTAAGTTTACTTATAAGAAATTGCTGTAGATTATTGTCAAAGTTAATATGATAGCTGTGGCAAAGCACGATGTAATTTATAGATTTTCTGTGTGTTTAGATACATTTAAAGGGACGCGGGTGGTGCTGTGGGTTAAACCACAGAGCCTAGGACTTGCCGATCAGAACGTTGGCGGTTTGAATCCCTGTGATGGGGTGAGCTCCCGTTGCTCGATCCCTGCTCCTGCCAACCTAGAAGTTCGAAAGCATGTCAAAGTGCAAGTAGATAAATAGGTACTGCTCCGGCGGGAAGGTAAACAGTGTTTCCGTGCGCTGCTCTGGTCACGACTGGACCTAATGGTCAGGGGTACCTTTACCTTTACTAAAGAAACAATTCTCATCCCATTCTAATTCCATTGTCTGTATCAGACAAATTTTCATATCAAAGCCATGGAGATTATTTTAAGAATGTACAGTTACAAAGAAAGAGATGTAGCCTTGAAAATTGGATAATTCTACTAAATCTCTCAGTAGTGGTCTACAGATTAATTAGTAACTGCAAGGTGTTTTTATCTTTTCATATAGAAGGCAGTAGAGGAGATCAAAGCAGCAAAGTAGTTATCAAGTAGCTGGTGAACTGCACTCTGCTTCTTTAATTCCACCTATAGCATTTGAAAACAGTAAGATTTTTGCTCACCTTACCATCAACCTTGCTGAACAGCAAGAGATACAGTGCTTTTATTGAGGGTAGATATACATGAAAAGAGAAACTGACTTATCACAATGGAGGGAAATAACCAAATGAACTCTGTTGTGTCTGTACTAATTCATATATTCATAAGAGATCTGAATACTGAGATGTACAATGAGGTATCCATGTTCAAGGATAAGAACTCAGAATGGGGAATTTTTTACATATTCAATTCTGCATACAATTGAGCATGTGGGAGAGAAAGAAACATCGTATCAAGTGGCCCTTAGTAGAAGGTACACAAGGGAATTCTGTATTGTTGCTACCACTTCTGCTACCATTATTACTACTGTATTGGCCAGAATATAAGCTGCACCTTTAAAATTGGGGGGGGGGGAGACAATACCCAAATATAAGCAGCTCCCTTAAAATTTCGCAGGCGCTCACACCTGTTCCATTTTACCGTATGTCTGTTTCAGCAACGATATCGTAAAAGCCCATTTTTGTAAGGTCACGAATTTAAGCCACACTTGGTCAGAATTTTTCTGGGGGGGGGGGGGAGAGTGAGGCTAATATTTAGGCCAATGCGGTATGTCACTCTCCTCACAAAAGTGACCCACAAAAGCAAACTTACATTAAGACCAATTAAAATGAACAGTCAGTAAAACACCCCCCCCCATCAGAGGCAGGAGAGGAGTAGCCAGTCGGTAAAACTTAAACCAACTTGCTGTCCTGCTTTTGATGTGCTTCCCGTGAAAGAAAGAGGAGGGCCATCCCTGGATAACCCACCCGCATCCCTGGAACATCCCTGGAGGACCCAACCACAGCAGCTAGCCTTGACGCCAGACTTCTTGGTGGGCTGGGCAGATTTTAAAAAACAACAGCAGGTTGATGTGAATGGTTTTGGGAAACAGCATCAATGGTGCTAGTACATGGGAGTATTGTTTTTGTTTATTCTTTGTGTACTGCTATTGTTTTCCCCTCAATATGTTGAATGGAATATTATTGTGTTGCATGATTCCCCCACCCCATTCTTCTATGGTATAATGCATTTGTGTATCCTTTCAACTTAAGTCACTTGGGGACACTTTGAATGACAAGCAACTAGTAAGTTTAATAAATAAGGAAACATAAAAACCTAAAAGCACCTCTATATAGATAAAAGACAGATCTTACATATCGTGCCCCACTAAAATAGGCCATAGATGCCTGAAACCCTTCAAATTAAGGTCCAAAAGTCTGGGCAAAAAAGTCTAGTTGGAAAAATGGTGAAGATGGCTTGTTTACTGGAAGCCGAAGCACGGGACGAACCGATGCAGTGACTTTTGGGAACTGTGTGATGACAGCTTCTCCCGGGACATGATGGGAACCATCAACAGTTGCAGGAATAAAGGATACCACACCATATATGGGAAAAAACTGTCGCACACAGGAAAGAATAAGGATTGCAGCTAAAGTTCCTCACTTGAAACTTTATCAATTACCTATTATACCAACATGAATAGAAATCACAAGATTATAGCTGTAGAAGAATGAACTCAACTCTAGCATGCGAGGGGGCCAGTTTAATTAAACTGTATAATTTGACATTTGAGTAATTTGTATTAATAATTGTATTAATTGGATAAAATTGGTATTGTTATAATGAGGCTGTTATTGGAATGATACTGGAAAATCAAATTTTTAAAACAAAACAAAAGTTTGGGCTTTTTTTCTTTTTTCTTTTGCCTAAAATAGATAGAGATGGTGCCAGGCATGATTCCCTGGGGAGAGCATTCCACAAGTGCTGGGCCACCACAGAAAAGGCCCATTCTAATGCTGCCACCTTCTGCACCTTCTGTAGTGAGAGCATAAGAAGGGGGGCCTCAGATGATGGCTCACATGCTCTGAGTTGATTTATGTGGAGAGATCTGGTCCTTGAGGCATTGGGATCCTGAGTCCTTAAAACCAGCCCTTACCTAACCGGTAGCTGCTAACTGGTAGTCATGCCAGAATTGGTGTTATATGTCCAGGCTGCCTTGTCATCAATCTAGCTGCTGAATTCTGTACCAGGTGCAGTTCCTGAATGAGCTTCAAAGGCAGTCCCACATATAGCACGTTGCTATAATCCTATCTAGAGTTCACCAAAGCTCAGAAAGTCAATCTATTCCTGCCCAGTTGCCATCAACTCTGGTTACTAGCCACGCTGGCTGAGGCCGATGGAAATCCAACATCTGAAGGGCCACAAGTTGCAGGCTGCAAGAACGCTAATATTCAAAGATAATCATGGCAGTGTATATTTCCCCATAATGTTCCTTTTCATCATCTCCAGGGGATGGCACAACTGAATTTGTTTAAGAACTATTCTAATTCAAATTTAATTTTTAAAGAAAGATTGAAAAGATGTCAAAAAGCATGTTTACTTTTACATTTCCATAATAGGCCATTTCATTATTCAGTGTAATATAAATTGTTTGTACTATTTTTGCCCCTAGACAAATGAATATACATTTCTTTCCATTTTCCAATCTAGAAAGCTCATACAAAATGAATCACAGATTGGAAATAAAACTTTAAAAACACAAGTGGGTTTTGTTTTGTTTTTAAGTTTTCCTGTTTGAATTCTGCTAGATATGTAAAGAAATGTGAAGTAGAAACATCTTACCAAAGTAAACATAACTAATTATCTCATTTAAAATATTTCCATTAGTGACCTTAAATTATTTTGGCCTCAGCACTTCACTGTAAAGGCTTTTAAATATGCAGTAGAGTAGCACCTATCCCTCCTTTTCTCCCTACTGTGTGCCAAAATTTTAAATTAGTCTGTACCCTGAGATTTCTGCTGCTGCACTATTTTATAAAGATCAGTAAAGGTCAGTGCCCTAGTTGAATTTGCATTCCCAGACCCCACTTCATCTATTCCTATATTTTGAAGTACTGGTTATGTATTACTCAGTAGATTTCTTTTTCAAGTAGTTATTTGAATTTCTTTCTTTAGAATATATTTATAGCATGATGACAGTCTCCATACATTTATTATCGTTAATTAAATTTTGACCTTCTGACTGGGGCCATGCAGAGAAAAAGCAGCCTATGACTGCCAAGGAGCTGAAGCAGTAATGAACAGTAATGACAAGTGTTTTGGAAAGTCTTGGATCCACACCTACACAGCCACAAGACAGAGGCTGAAGACAGAGGGGAAGAAGCTGAAGTTCATTGTCGTTATATATATCCAAGTAGTGTTAGTGATGTCTTGAAAGTCTGAATATGACCTCGGTGTGATCAAAGGACAGCATAACTACTGCTTGCTCAGGTTTTCACGTAGTTCTCTGATCTACTCATTCCGTTTGCTCTGTTTAATACGGATATATTGAAATACCTGTGAAATTGCCAGATTTGCTAAATTGCTTCTGCAGCACTTGGATGACTTCCTTGGCCTCTGAAAAACTGGCTTCACGTCTGCAAAATCTAGAAAAGGGGATGGGAGGGGGAATGTAATTGTGTTTGCTATACTAAGCACTACTATTGCCTGCTTAGGGTTTTGGGGATGTTTTCTCACCACACTTGTGGTCACCCTTAGACAGTACATTTGAGTGCATTCAAATGAGAGTACATTCAAAAGTCTTTTGAACTGCTGAATATGTCTTGTGTAGCTGAGATCCAAAAATATGCATGAATACAAAAGAAATGTAGTCACTGCCAGATATTTGAAATTTCAACTGCTGAAGAGGCAGGTTACTTCCCTGTACACATTTTTTTAAAAAAAATTCAAACTGAAAAATAGGCTGCCTCTTTATCTGTTATAAAATTTCAAAGCAGCCTCTTATTCCTTTATAATATGTATCCCTATGCAATACATAAAAATGCATAGACCACTGAAGCAGACCCTCCAAGTATCCCTATTTTCTAGGGACATCCCTGATTTAAAGACACCATCCCAGTTTCTGATTTGATCCCAGAATGTCCCACTTTTCCTTAGGATGTCCCTGTTTTCATTGGAGAAATGTTGGAGGGTATGGAGTTTTCTGACCCCTGATTCATCTGTGTAGGGAAGTTTTTTGAAAATGTTTAATGTTTTATTATATTTTATATATGTTGGAAGCTGACCAGAGTGGCTAGGCAACTCAGTAGGATGTGTGGGGTAAAATTATCATTATGGAATGGGACATCCCTATTTTCATCGCAGAAATGTTGGAGGGTATGCTGATTATCCCCAGACCACTACTGACTGACAGCATAGAGAAGTAATACTTTTGCTCTCAGTTTATGTACCAATAATATGGGTTGCTATGCACACCATAAACTAAACCAAATATGAATACGGATTTGATAGATTTAGTGAGGGCATATTCAAGTCTCTTTTCTTACTAAATAGTAATCCCCCATTTCCCTGTGCTCACACACATTTTGACTGATGTAACTAGCCTTTATTATTTTGACTGCAAAGCTATACGACACATATTTTCACACCATTCTATGTGTGTTGTCTATATGGAAATGGTACCCATAGAAAGAAAGACATATTTAGCTACATTCTAAATGGACCTTTCTTTTCTTAGCAGAAAGCAGATAAAGCTTTGCTGTCAAAAACATGCAAAATGGAGGTGGTATCCATGCATTCTATACTGCAGATATAGCTGCAATTTGCAAACCGCCCTCAAGTGCATTTTAATTTGGGGAAACAAACTGTTGGAATATTTATCTGCAAAGACAAACAATGCTTCATTCTGAGTAGCACGAAGAGCTGACAGAATAATGTTCATCTTTCATGTGCTAATGGATAAAGAAACTGATAAAAAAAGACTATGCATACCTATCATGCAGTAAAACGAAGCAAACCGTGGAACTCTAATGAGCACAACTGTGTCTGTAAAACTATTTGTGAGGATCATATCATAAATTTGCTCAGAAAAAGCTGCTTTTGGTTCACTATAGCTGTAGGTCAAAACTTGGTGGGACCTTTTCTATGAAATCTCTAGAATTTTGGAGTAAAGTTTCATTCCTTCAGAATGCCGCTTTTCCCAGTGGCTCCAAGTTTAGCTTACTACACAAGCAACACCTCTTACTGTATTTAGCATACTGCTGAAGTATACCAGTTCCTAAGGTACCTGGACCTTAAGGTGCATGCAAACTACACAGTTCTTGATTGCTGGGGTACACTTGTGGCAGAATTCTATTCCTCCCTGACTATGTCTCAAAGCACAAAAATCACAGATGTTAGAGACTGGAAGGCACTTGTCCATCTTAATGATGTGGTATGGAGGCAAATGTCTACTTAGTGCAACCTGATTTTGTTTCTTTTCCTAGTCTTTGAGTTCTACCTTTGCATACTATGAAGACACTATAATCTTGATTCCCTTATTTCTACTGATGTCTGCTCTAGTCCTTCCATGTCTGCACTGTATTCTATACGCATGTTCCTAGATTTTATTATTTCAGTGTAACTTTAGAAATATTAGAATCATAGTCTTATAGAGTTGGAAGGGACCCCGAGGATCATTTAGTCCAACCCCCTGCAATGCAGGAATATGTTGTAGCTGTGCTATACAGAGATCGAACCCGCAGCCTTGGCATTATCAGCATCACACTCCAACAAACAGGCAAGTTGTGTTGTTTTAAATATATTTTTATCTTATCCACTGTTTTTGCATGTTTCTCCTATATATTTTGCCTTGCTGTTCTCTGTATATATTAGCATTTTCTTTACACTGGAGTATCCACTATTTATTGTTCTGCCTACAGCTGAGAATATTTTTGGTAGAACTTTGTGACTCGGATATTTTGATGTTGCACCCAGCCATCAAATGACCGCCACCCAAGCTCCCAGAAGATTTCTGACTTGAATACCTGATGAACTTGTATAACACTCACAGTTTTCAGTTGTTGCTCTCTGTTTGATATTTCAAGTTATTGCTTCTATCCCTCCTAAGCTCTGTGCCTTGCTGAAAAGACACTTATCTTACTACTCCTGTCTTCCTGCATAATCCTGCACTTAAATTCTTATTTTTCTTGGATAGTAATATGGTTTAGCACTTCCCCATGGCCTCATGCATTCAGAGTATAAATTCAGTAGAAATGAATTTCCTCTTAGGCTTAACATCAATCAACCATGTATTTTCCTATCTACAGTATCATATATTTAGATATTTGTTGTTCTTATTTATTTTGAAATAGATAGGTTTATGAAACAGAGCTGTATTATTGTTAGCTAGCAGTGAATTCAAATAACAGAGGACGAAGGAGCACAAGATCACAGGGGCAACTACTGCACCATTCAAGTCTTAGGGCAGGTGTGGGACACCTTTAGTTCTCCAGATGTTGCTGAACTTAAACTTCTTTCATCCCTGGTCATTGGCTACACTTGTTGGGGGAGTTATAGTTCAGCAACATCTAGAAGGCCAAAGGTTCCCCACTCCTGCCTTAGGACATAGGAGCATCTATATGGATTGCCCACATCTCGGTGGTCTTACTTGTTCTACCTTTAAGCCTTTCTACTCCATCTTAACTGCGGTAGCTCATATTATTTTCAGCTTATCATTATTCAGTTCAAGTAATTCATTTTATACTGCTCTTCGCTACTGCCCTCCTCACTGGCAGCACCTTAAGCTTCTTGCACTTTACTTTGAAATGCCTACAGGGTCTTGGTCATGCATCTTATTTTTGCCCTCCATGTGCTCTTCCTTGGAAATTACATAAAGACATGTACACTTGTTCTAGCGAAGCCCAAGCTCTATTCCCTTAACACTTCAGACTTGTGTTTTCCCTCAAACATTGTGGGCCAGGATACAAAGTGGCATATATGGTGTCCATTTTTTGCTCATTCTTCCTAAAGCGTGCCCACCACCTTACCAAAATTATTGTGTTTGGTGTAACATCGGACACAGCAAGAGATGGTGGGGGGAGTTCCCGTGCATGTACCTATGGTAGTGCTATTCATGCAAGTATCTATGAGGAGATGCTTTGCATTTTATAAAAGCATTGTGACTGCTATCACCTATCATTTTTACTTCGGTATTGAATTCTTTATTAGTTGTCTATTCATACAACAGAAAAAGAAACACGAACCGTCTGTTCTGATGTAATTGGAGCAAACTATTTCCTGAAAACTGAACTGAGCAGTGATGATGGCTAAGTCAAGAATCAGTATTCTTAATTGTTTATACATGGGATTTACCAATTCCATCTGAGTCTGCTCACTATGTAAATGTCCTATATGGTTGACATAATTTTCATCAAAGCATTTGCTTTTTCTCATGCTAGAAGCTTGCAGTTGCAATGAGAAATAAGAATTTTATGTTGCAGATTTCTGTGATTAAAGAGAGAGGAATCTTCACAGCCTCTTCTTTTCTTTTGATGAATACAATTCCTTTAGTTCTTGGTGGGTACAGGAGACTGACTGCTGACCTATGTAGCAATGTGCAGTGTCACAGCTTCTGATTTTCTGAACTCACTTTGAAGATTCAGATAGTCTTTTCCCTTCCTCACATTTTAGCAGAAAAATACCACAACAATAATTGCTTTGGAGGATGCAGATGGACTACTCTGGGGGAGGATGGGTGCATATCAATAGGTTGCAAGCTTCTCTTTTACATTTGCTTTGGTAAGATCATCCTTTATCTCATTGAAGTTATTTGACAGAAGGAGGTTATCCTCAAGCTAGCTTGCCTTATTTATTTACTAACTAGCTGGCTTGCAGAGAAGAGTGTGATTTAAATATCTCTTTCCAAGACAAAATATTAAATACTTTGCTAAACTCATACCTATACATTTTAGATATGTATTGGCATTATATTAACAATGAAAATAAAATGATAATAAATGACCCTGTTGCAGTCAACTTTAGGAAGCCTCAATTTTTACCCCTTGCTTGTGTATTCTTAGTGATTAATGACTGCACAAACAAGGGATAAAAAATTAGGCTACAGAATATATCTATAAAAATATAGACTTATATGAAAGAAATATCCTTAAAATTAATTCAAAACCAGCAACCAGCTCAAAGGATTTAAACCAAAATGCAGTGTACAAATTCCTAATAGATTTGTGAGAATGACTATAGACAACGATCACCCTAACCTGATTTAGGAACAGAACACCTTAGAAGGGCTGCTGATTTGCATGTTCCCTTTTTGTGGTTCAAGCAATCTCATGAAGTTGGACATGCAACCATTTTTGCTTCTTTCACAAAGCTTGGAATATGAATTATAGCTATCATCCGTCCCAGCCATCAGGAATGCTTGGAGTTGTAGCCCAATAACATATGGAGGGCCACAGATTAGCCACCCTTGTGCAAGCCAGTCTTTCTTTCAATAACCACTTGTGTGAAAAGGAATAGCTATGGCTTTGCAGCCAGCAGATGTTGCTGAACTAATGCTATTATGCTGAAATGAAATGCTCTCCCATAAGCAAATCAATTGGGACAGGGAAGGAGAAATTTCAGAATGCAACAGAGGTAATTCAAAGAGGAAACAGTATGTGAAATGTAAAGGAATTGTGTTGAATGATACACAGGCAGAGTTTAGCAGTTTTCCCCTGTGATGTATAATTCTAGGCAACAAACCAAGAATGGCTAAAGCAAATTAAGAAGACGCCTGCTAAGAAAGTTGTTAATAAAATTCCTGTGGGATAGAACATTTCTCCTCAGCATCACCTTCTGCAAGCTTTCTGACAGAAACAAAACTACCACAATGTAATATTATCCCGTTCCTACCCCTGCCAGGCAGCGCTTAAAGATACCATAATCCACGGAACTGAAAACTATTCAGAGACCCTGGAGAATTAGTAAGTTTACATTATCCATCTGTGGAAAAGATAATCCGGAAGGTCATTTTGTGAAACTGGACTGAAATTGGGGCAAATAATAACAATCCATTTCATCCAAAAGTGCCTGCAGTCACAATCTACTCAGCTATCTTGCCCAAGTATGATATATGAGCTACTGGCCTATAATTACCCAAATGAGTTGGATCTAACTATTTAGTAATGCCACAGCCAAGAGGAGGAGGAAGAAGAAGAGGAGGAGGAGAGACTAGATCAGGCTTCCTCAACCTCGGCTCTCCAGATGTTTTTGGCCTACAACTCCCATGATCTCTAGCTAGCAGGACCAGTGGTCAGGGATGATGGGAATTGTAGTCTCAAAACATCTGGAGGGCCAAGGTTGAGGAAGTCTGGGCTAGAATTATACAGGGATTTTATTTCTGAATGACAAAATGCATGTGTGAAGTATTTTGATTTATATAAAGGCTTTTGCTATCTGAAGACCATCTGTAATGCTGATGATAGTTTAAAGTGGAACACTGTTCCAGTAAGAAAAACAACATGGTTTAGCCCTGCTACCATGGGGCTCCAAATTCTAGAAAAGCTGGTTAATTTATAACTGTTAACAATGCAAAGCGAGGGCAGCCAAAAACTTAATTAGCAATATTTGTTCTCTGTTAGTCTTCTATCCCAGCTTCAACATTAGGGAGCAAAATTACCTTACAGTGTTTTGTAGCTGAATGAAACACTGGGTAACTAAAGACAGGCCTATCAATACAAGAGAACATAAAGGACCAAGTCCCATCAGCAAAGTAACACCATGAGCTGCAGCAGCTAATATAAGAAGGATGAGATAAAGAAATGAGAGTTTTAACTTCTGGTCCATCCCAGAAGACCAGAACTATTTTTCCAACAGAAGTAGAAGGAGCTCATGACTATAACAATATGTTCATGATCCACATGCAGTTTTTATTGTGTTGAGAGATCCTAAGTAAGCACCTTTGATGGAAGTACAGGTTTTCTATTTTTTAAAAAACAGACTATGCAAGACTTAAGTCAGCTTCCCTTTGAGACAGAAATATAAATAGGTCATTTTCAGCTCTAAGGATTTCAGTTCTATTAGGCAGACAACATGTTTATTTTGCTTTAGTCTTGATTCTATCAAATTATTTTGACTTTCCTTGGAATTCCATATTATTATTATTTTGTTGTTGTCAATTTTCAGCTTAGAAGAATACTAGTGTCAATGGAGAAGGATCATAGCTCAGTAGCGGCACACCTGTTTTGCCTGCAGAAGGTCTCTTTTCAAATCCCTAGCACCTCCTAAAAGAGGTGAGGAAGACTCCTATCTGAAAACCTGGGGAAGCTGGTACAAGTCAGCATAGACAACACAGGGCTAGATGGACAAATGGTATTTCTGTGTTGTAAGCATTCAGAGTCCCTGGGAATTTTTTTACAATCCTTATTGAAACATGTCTGGATTCTCTCTATGAATCCCTTAGGTATTCTACCTGATGATAAGCCCCTGAATTAATGTAAGAAAATTTCAACAGCAATTTTAGAGAACATTTCAACATAGTCCAAGATAGGTGAGCAATTAAGAAAATTTATAATAATACTGCATTCTGTAACAAAGCATCTAAAAACCTCTAAACAAATGCTGCCAAATAACAATAACAATTGTGTAGGTGAGCAATAAAAATTCTATAATCTGCACTATTCCCAAGTGCTTGCAGTTGGTCACACTATGTTTCTTATTAGGTTTACAGGATCATTTTGTCAGATGCTATGTAATGCAAGGAATGAAGAGAAACCTAAATTCTTCACCAGCGTAGGCCTATGAAATATCCAACAACTCAAGTTTGTCCCAACTCTAAACAGTTGCAGTTAATACTATCACTAGTAGCCTTCTATTGGTTCAATGCTCTCGCATTTTTCCTGAAATGTTTTCTGAAATATTGATTTAAATCAAGCCTACAGTGTCCTAGCTAATTTATTTTAAAAATTCCCAGTGTTCTGCCTATAATCAGATGCTGCTTCTTTTTTAAAAAGATATGTTAAGAATCACATTTTCATGTTAAGTGGTTAAAATGAAGAACGTCTGAAATGCAGCACTGTGTCCTATTGAAACTATATCAACACACATAATGGGAAGGATTTATACAAATAGCAGCAATTATCAATTTTCTCAGCTGAGCGGAATGAAAATCAGAAAAATGATTATGGCTTGAACATTACTGCAATATTCATGTATCTGCTTAACTGGCTGCTTTTGATGGTCTCATTTGTTTTCGTTGAACAAACGGGTAAAGAGATTTCAAAAGATTATGATTGTTTAGGATTCTAAAAGTAGATGGATAAGATATGTGACAAAGGTACTTTAAATAAAGAACAGAATCCAGAAGGCATTGTCTACAATTTTTGCATAATATCAGATATCACAAAATGATATACTGCACTATTAACAGCACAAAGCAAAGATTGCTAAATGTTCTTTGTTACATGTAAGTGGTAACCACTGATTAAGCCTTTTAATGCTTAAAATGATGTTAGAGACCTTGATTATTAAAATGTATTGATCTACAACAGGTGGATTATAGAGAGTGCAAGACATTACTAGACATTTTAAAGTCTAGTAAAAGGATTACCTCCAGAGATAAGAGAATAAACTTGCATGGGAAGTTCTACTGACAAAGAGTAAGGAAAGAAGGCAGTTAATTCTGTCTCCATATGTTAAAGATACATACACAATGGAAATGAAGCGTCATTTCCCCCCTCTCAGCTGTCACACATCTTTTCCTACTGCTTTCCTACTGCTGTTACCCCTGTGAGACCTGATCACAGAACTGGATGGGAAAATCATGTCTAACAGGTAGTGGACAGGTAAAATTGGCAATACATTACCCACAGATCTTGAAACTGATCCTTCATTCACCAAACTCTCAATTGGAAAGCATCTTACATCACTGAGTGACAATGTCATAAAGGATCTCTCTACTGATCAAGCATACAAGTATCAGATCACACGGGCCATAGGGACACAAAAATGTTCCACAGATCTGGGCCCTCTTCACTGCATATGGGTTTCAAATCATGGTCCTAAAGGCAAAACCCTCAACAACTGATAGCAGAACATATCATTTGCGTGTACCCCAAATGGAAATTGCCTTGGGCCTCCCCAGGCCCATGCTCCCTTAATTTTATAACTATAGATTTATCTATCTACAAACACAATCACACACCATGCAGTTTGCAACGACACATTCTACAGTACTCAAAAACTGACTGGGGCTGTACAATTCTACAAACAATAAAAAAAATTCATTCCAGTAGCACCTTAGAGACCAACTAAGTTTGTTATTGGTATGAGCTTTCGTACAAATAACAAACTTAGTTGGTCTCTAAGATGCTACTGGAAGGATTTTTTAAATTTTGTTTCAACTATAGCAGACCAACATGGCTACCTACCTATAACTAATTCTACACAGTTAGGTATTGACTTCACTGGTTTTAAATAGCCAAGGAGTGCAGCTTTCATTGCAATCTGGACATTAATTTTGTCAGCAAATTAATTGGTATCTTTCCTTCTGTGTAAAAGTAAACCCCACACAGGGTAATAATAACTTTTAGTCCCCAGTCAAATTTATTATAGTTAATCTAATGGTGTAGATTGGTGATTTATTAAGTATAGTCTCATTGCAACAGATCAAATATAAAATATAATTTCAAACAGCTTAGTCCCAGAAGTTCATCGGGGGTGGGGGCACAGTGCAATGAGCTTAAGTTTTCTGCTAAAGAGCAAGGCAACACTTGTTTTTGCAATATTATTGACTTTGCCCAGTTCTTCAGCAGCATAATTATCAACTTAGCAGTTTAGCACAATAAAAACAACTATAGGACAGAGCAGAGTCCTTTCCATAGTTGCTTCAGGGCTACATAATTCAGCCTCCATATGACTGATCATAAAACAACCACCACCACCACCACCACCTACCATTCACCAACAGGTCCCAGGGTTGGTTATAACAATTTAAAATACAGAAAAGACCACAATCAAAGGGAAAGTGTGGGCCCTGAAAGCACTTGTCTCAGATATCATAATAATAAATAATAAAATAATATCAAAAGCCAGGGTAAAGAGATGTGTCATCAGATGTGTATCTAAATATGCATCTTTGCTGGCTCTGAAGAAAATACTGCTTTGTTACAGAATGCTCCAAGAGGTTAATGAGTGGGCTGTCATTTCATTGCCAGTATATGACTGATGGATTTTAAATTTTAATTGATGCTGTTTAATTGGTTGAGATCTTATCAATATGATATTGGAAAAGTTCTTGGGTGCCATGTTGTGACCTTGAATTATGGAAAAGTGAGCTCTGCAACAGTATTATTCATTAGAGCCATGGGTAAAGCAAGGCTTTACTTACATTTCCCTCAGATTTGACACATGCCCATAGGGTTGGGTAACTTTCCCTACTACATCAGAGAGGAGGAAAAGATCTTTCAGGCTTGACCTCTTGAAAATCCAAATACAATCCTTCTGCCTCCCCTGTGATGCAGGATTAAACTTGTATTTCATATTTCAGTGATATTTGTTTTTCTTAAAACACTTGACTTCGGGCATCAACAGGTGACTTTTCTATAATCCTATTGTCTCATCCTGCTATTTCAGTGCCCTTGGATTTAATCATGGTCTACAGCTCCAAAAGAATAGACTTGCGCCACATTGTTGTGCAATTTTCAATATAAAAGAGAAGCGGGGGACAAACATATAAATTACAGTAAATCTAATGCCTATAAAAGATCATCCCTTTACAGGTTGCCCATGTTTTTATTTTAAATTTTTACTCCTTTGATTTAGGATGCATTACAAAACAAACAAACCTACATATTTTTACCTAAATCACAGCTAGAAATGCGGAATGCATACATATAAACTTTAGAGGGAAATCAAATTGCACAACATATCAGTGATGATCAATTATCTGAACATTAACAAGAAACCAAACAGCTATAATATGCAACATTTACTTTCTGTGGCTTTCCCCATTTAAACAAATTTGGAAGACTGTCATTAACCCACAACATGTGGGATATTATAAATATGATTTACTTATAATTACAGCTATTTTTTTACTCAATGGTACGAAGAACTAACGCCCTTCTTTCCTTCCTTCTGGCACTCATTTTCTGCTGGCACCCACAACACTTTTTCAATACATGAGTACCTCCTCTTTCTTTAAGACACAACTGCCAAAGTTGTGACTACTGATACAGGGAAGACACACCCTGCAAATGGGGCCAATCTGTTTGCATAAAATTCCTTCCCAGCTCCAAACACGGCAACCATTAGAAAACCACAGCAAAGCCCATGAATGCAGAGCCCTAGAGAAGGAATAAAGGTTAGCATATCAGAATCCTGAAGAACAACTAACTGAAGGTGGGATATGAGGCTTTTTCTCCCCAGCCCAAAGTGGTGTAGCAGACAGTCACAGATGGCTTTTAAGGGATGGGAGTAGACCAGAGTGAAGGCTGCTAGACTCCGCTCCGCTCCCAGGTCCTGCCCCCAGGCCTGACTGGATTGGCCAGAGTTCAAATTGGTGGCTGGCAGGAACTCCCAGTTCACCCCGCAGCTAGCCCGAGGATTTCCCAACTGACAGCCACCTGAATTGTTTCTAGGGGTCTTGGAGCCCAATGTGATAAGCCACAACCACCGCCCACTGATGACTGAGTAAGCAGCCCTTCTCTAGTTTAGATGACAAGTGAAGATGGCATAGTATAAGTGTTCTTCTTCTCTCCCCCCCCCCCCTTATTGTAATGGCTGTGTTGCTTTACATTATTATCTGCAAAGCTGCTGCTGAATTAGTTTTCTTGTCTTAATGCCTGTATATTGTTTTAATAAGATTTAATATTTTCATATGGCTGAAGGACATAAATAAGGAAATACAATTAGAAATAATCAAAACAACTAACCAGATCTAGTCATATATATTTTTTGCAGAAAGCCAATGGCTAAGTGATTCGGATTCTTCAAGCATATATGAAATTTGTCTGATATTCCTTTAAAAACAAACATTCTTTGAAAACTTAATAAAACGCATTTGTTATTTCAGTGTTCAGTAATTTTTTTCTGCTGGTTGCAATAGATAATGAAATATTGTATTGTCACAAGATTGCTAACAAACATCTGTGACAATGTAAATGCACTTAAAATATTGTTGCCTTTTTCATAGTCGCATACATGACATTAACAAAATACACTGATCCATTAAGAAATTGGATTAGGCATTATTCATGGAAATTAGATTTTTTTTTTAATTTCTAGGTTAGAAAATAAATACTAAGGTGAAAAAACTCCATCCCCCTCCTCTCCTCCTACAACCCTTCACACCCTTCCAGTTTTTTTAGAAGTGTGGATTTCTATCAGACTTAGAGCATCAAAATAGTAAGTTAGTTCAGGACTGAGTAAGGAGATGACAAATATATGTGGTAAAATACACCCCTGTATAATATGATGTGCTACAGAGGACTAAAGTTAAGTATTGTACTCTATTTGGCTTTCTGATGATTTTAAAGGATTTTTAAAATATTATTTTTGGCACTGCTTGATTTGTACATTAAAATTCCAGTCTCGTCTACTTTTTCCTTCCTGAACAATTCAACAGATGACTGAAGAAGATGCAAGAACAAGCAAGTACATTATCCACTAAGAAGAAAGGTGATTTCTTTAATAAATAATAATAATCTAACCCCAGTTGGATTTACTGACATCTACTAAAATATATGAGAAAACTTGCCACAATTCAGTGATGCTACTCCATCTGTAGAAAAGACAAAAACCAAAGCCCACACAATGCCTATCCCTATGGGTCTTCTATCAAATTGGGCCCAAGGCTCATATTCAAATTATATATGAATTCATTAGACATTGCCTTCCTCAAGGTCTGACTGCTTTGTTCATAGACCTAGTGTTGTCTACTATGAAAAGCAGCCATTCTCATGCAGCAGCAGCTGCACCCCACTAAACCTGCTAACACACCTTGAAGTGCCAGGGATTGAATTTGGGACCTCTGCCACTGAGCTATTCTTCACTCCCCAAAGTTTATCTGTGCAGTCTCAAATCAGTCTTGGAGAGATATATGCAATCTTACAAATTACTATTCAGTGTCACTGAGTTCAAGAGTTCAGCTGTAATGTGCTGAAGGCCAGAGTGCAGATTCTCTGTGTTATATCTTGTAGATAAGAAGCTGTGTACAATGAGGGCTATGAGACATCTGGCTAAAATCTCTATTTGGTCTCCCTTCTTCAGGTCGGTCCAAGTACATTGGAGAAGAGGCTGGTGCAGGAATCTTAATCCCTCCCCTTCCACCCCAGCCACTGTGCACAGCAAGACTGTGGATGCTGTGTTAGGAAAGTCTAGAGAACCGTGTAAGTCTTTCCAACACCGCAGCTGAAGACATGTCACAACAGCTGAAGTTTGATGTCATATTGCATTATTTACTTATTTACATACCACTTGAAGCCAAAACAGGGGTCTAAACAATTTGCAAATCCTATAAAGCAAATAAATGTGAATAGATAAGTCACTAAGAATGTAAGCGACTCCTCCCCTCTAGCTCAGGCTTCTGACCTATAGTCATTGATCCAGCACCTAGCTGATACAAAGGAAATCTGTCCCTCTTACAGTGCCAGGAATAAGCCTGTTTCATTTCCAACTCAGTAGTTACTCTGGAAAATATTTTTTTTACTGTACTCTTTTAGTATACGCATCTGCTCAATACCAAGCTAGACTATTCATTATCAAGCTGAGGACTGTTTTCTGTGACTCAAGCAGAAATCTTTCTCATCAATTTGCCTCCCAAAGAACAACACACTGGTGGGGGAGATTCCCCAGCAAATACTGTACCGGTACATCAACTTTTGCAGCCCACATTTCTTCTGCTGGCACCACAAAAATGTGAAGTGATCCGTGGTTGTTGTTGTTTAGTCGTTTAGTCATGTCCGACTCTTCGTGACCCCATGGACCACAGCACGCCAGGCACTCCTGTCTTCCACTGCCTCCCACAGTTTGGTCAAACTCATGCTGGTAGCTTCGAGAACACTGTCCAACCATCTCGTCCTCTGTTGTCCCCTTATCCTTGTGCCCTCCATCTTTCCCAACATCAGGGTCTTTTCCAGGGAGTCTTCTCTTCTCATGAGGTGGCCAAAGTATTGGAGCCTCAGATCCATGGTACCATCCAGTTAAATTATGTAACTTGTTTCCAATATCATGTTTTAATTGGTCTTGCCTCCTCTCACAAACTCTGTACACATGATATAATGAGGCACTACAGGATAGAGAGATTGGACTCTCACCCAGATTTCAATGAAACTCCCCCCTCTCTCACTGTCTGGATATTTTAGGTAATGCTTAATGATTTAATAGTTACAAGTTCCATATTTTATAGTTACAATATGTTGATTTTTAGATCTCTGAGTTGTTTTCACATGAGATCAATAATTACCTATTTGGTTGTTTAGAATGCTAAATCTAAATAAATAAGTCAGAGCACTAATTCTAAAGAAGCAAAGTCAAATGCAAAAGCTCACAACAGAGTATCAAAAGATTTTAGACTTCCCCAGAAAACTAATCTATTCAGCATTTATCCTGAATTGCTTGCAGAACGTTTACATAGTTGTTAGTCTATGCCCAGTCTTTATTGAACATTCATTCTGATTTATTTATGGATTGGATGGTTATGGCAATAAGTATCTATCCTGCATTCACCCTAATTTCAGTTAAGGCAACATAAAAAAAATCCAGAGGGTCTATGACCACACTTCTGCAAGTTCACAGTAGTTGGTGAATTTTTCATCCTTGTGGCAGCTATGGGTGCTGCTCCTCAGTGTCCTGATATTGAGGAGGAAGGTTTGGGGACATAGGGGCTTTTTTTGTATGCATACTGAACATGCATGTAGTATTTCAGATCTCAACAGAGGTGCCTGTGTATTTCAGAATTTCCATTACAGCACTTAACCTTCAACAGGAGATAGCAACATCCCTCACCTTATGAGTATGTCAAAAAATTGAAATAAATGCTCTCTACTGGCAAGATAGGCAGTGGAGTATATTGCAAGCCAGGGGTAGCAACAGATATGTGTCCTAAGCTATGAGTTGTTCCATTTTGTGACAAACTTTGGGAATGTGGATTAAGGCCAAAAATCTTCTAAAATGCATGATTAGGAATTATAAAGTTTCTTTCTAGCTGAACGCACTTCATGATTAGCTCATATCCTCAAGCAGTGCTAGGAGGCATAAAAGTCTCCTGTTCCAAAACTACAGACAGGGTACCTACAACATGACACAATCCCTCTTCCTGTTTTTTGCCTAAAGCAGTTGGTTGGGCCCCAAGCAAGCACGTCTGTTAGTTAAAGCCCTTCTGCTTTTAAAGTGAATGGAGTGACTTTGCATTTCCAAAACATTTCATTTTGAGACTGATGTCTAAACCAGACTTTCTCAACCTTGGGTCCCCAGATATTGTTGAACAACAATTCCCATCATCCCTAGCTAGCAAGGCCAGAGCTCAGGGATGATGGGAGTTGTAGTCCAACAACATCTGGGGACACAATGTACCTAAACTATTTTTAAAAAATTATATTCACTGTGATATTGTTCTTATTGTCAAATTAAAATTGTACATCAATACAGACAAATCTTCACAGGCAGGTAAATTTGGGAGTTATTGGCACAGCAGCGTCAGAGACCTTATTTTGCTAAGTGTGCGGTCAGAACAGTGCCAACCTAGATGGTAGAACATTAAAAAAATCTAATGCTTCCAATCTGGATTACCAGTGCAATTTTCAGATAAAATAGCCAATGATGCAACAGTTCCAGGCATCAGGAAGAAGTGCCTGATTTCCCATGGCTTCTTGATCTTTTAAAGAGTTTGTGAGAGTACCAGGGCTTGCAAAGCTTCACCAGTGTAGATGGGGTCACCATATCCCAAACAATGAAAACATCAACTTCCTGTTGTTCTGCTTCTGCCATCTGCTGCTGAACACCCACTGTCAGCTACTGGACTTTAGGTTGGACTTGGGAAGGCTCATCTGGTGAATCTTCAGCCAAGTCACTAAAATGTATCTCATCAACCAACTCACCTAAAGCTTTGACAGCGAAGTACTGAAAATTCCTGTAGCAGCTGCTAAGCCCCTTTATGAAGTGAAATAAGTAATGCTTTCACACACCTTAAGCAAAAAGGCATAGGTATTCTTTCTTAGTTCTATTGTAATGCTGGAAAAACCTGGAACACACTAGGAATTGTAATCGGGGGTGGGGGGTGGGGAGTTGATCCCGATGAAGCATCAAACTAGGAGCTGCTGTTGTTCATCGCTATGTTTTTCACCAGGCTTCCTCAACCTCAGCCCTCCAGATGTTTTAAGACTACAATTCCCATCATCTCTAACCACTGGTCCTGCTAGCGAGGGATCATGGGAGTTGTAGGCGAAAAACATCTGGAGGGCCAAGGTTGAGGAAGCCTGTTTTTCACAATGGGTTGTTTCTCCTCTGTTGGGAGCTTTGCTCTTCTGTATCATTTCTGTATCAATCTAAGGATGCTCAGAAACATGTACTTGGAACAACAGTACAGTAATTGAAACTCAAGAGTCAATAATGGTTAAAAAATCATTAGGTTTGCCTCAGTCAATACACCATCTATGAAATATTCAGCCCACACACATACACAAAAATGAAATTATAAGCAACACACTTTGATTCATAAAAAGTTTTGAAATATGCTTTCATTAAAAATAGAACTACAATCTGAAAGCACTTACTACCCTGTATATACCACATATAGTATCTTCCTATGAGTGCTGTTCCAAAACCCCTTGAAGTAGAAGCAAAGGCATTCACTAAATTCAACAGGTACCATAGTAAATCTGCAGCATACAATAACAATGCTTAGATTAACAATCCCTGTGTTCCAAAAATATGAATTTTAAACTCTACTGAAATTAAAGTCTTGACCCAGGCTTAAAATTACCTCATTCTACAACCAATTACACCCTAAATTTATTGTGTTAGTATGTAAATGGTAACAAGTTTCAAACTGTTTATACCAGGCATTGGCAAACTCGGCCCTCCAGATGTTTTGGGACTACAACTCCCATCATCCCTAGCTAACAGGACCAGCGGTCAGGGATGTTGGGAATTGTAGTCCCAAAACATCTGGAGGGCCAAGTTTACCTATGCCCAGTTTATACAGTTTCTTGCTTTCTTCAGACATCTAACAAGACAGTCCATTTTCCTTGCATAGTTCCAGGAAAGACTTGAAAGGTTCACCCATCACTACGAATCAAGTCTTGCTGTGGGGAAGAAAGCCTCTCTAGTCATTCTCCTAATTGTGCAAACCTCACATAATATGTAGCTACTTTCCCTAGACTAGTCAAAATCCATGGAGTGATAAACCAATTTATATCTAATCAATTTCACAACTTTTTTGTCAAGGAATTATATGAATAAACTGTAGTTATGCACTCAAATAAATTTTCTGCTTGGGCAAAACTTCCAACTAATTTTGAGTAATGATCAACAGAATCAACAGAATTTTGACCAGACAAGTCAAATTTCACAGTGGAATTTCACACATGGTAGATCAGAAAGCACGAGCATACCACCATTAATGTCAGCTATACAATAGGGTCTGAACTGAAACGCCACACAGAGCCTACTAGATATTATAACTAGTTAGAAGTGTTACCAGACTCTCTGAACTCCATACAGTTTTTTTGTTCAGGACACAGATAAAAAAGGAGGCAAACATTTAAAGCAATATTACACTTCCAGTGAAGGTACCATTGTGACTCCAGTTGTCACTTACAGTTCCCAGCTAACACTACACCAGCAACTCATCAATCAGGCCCATTGTAACCATTGGGTCTAGTGGAGCAAGGCGCCAGAGCGCTGGGTTCTCAGGGGCGCAGAGCATTGGGGTCTGGGGCCAAGCGTTTGAGTCTGGGGCAGAGCTGAGTTCACCCCTGAACTCGCGCAGAAGAGCTCCGCATTCCTAGGGGCGTCAGGCACCCGCTGCTGAAACCGCTGTGCTGAAACCCTCGCGCTGTGGGGAGGAACAGCGCGAGCTGCCAACGCATCCCCTTCCCTGCTCTGCCTTCCCTGCTTTCCCTTGCCATCCATGTCCCACCCTGGAAGCTGGAGATTCTATGCTGCGATTGGGTGTTAGTGTATTGGAAGTGGCAGAGGCTGTTGTTGATTGGCTCAGTCTGTGTCAGTTGGGCGTTTGTTTTGCTGCTGCCCACGGGGGTCAACGTGTGCCTCTTAATAAGGAGTAATAAAGAGGTGGGTTTGTCTGAGAAGAAATGCCAGTTAAACAACTATTACACTGGCAAATAGCCCCTTTGGGGGCAAAGCACTAGAAAGGGTGGCAACAGTCCAGGTTCAGGCTTGCTTGGAGGCAACTTGGATACGTTCTAGTCTGGCTTCAGGGCTGGCCATGCCACTGAACCTGCTTTAGTAGCCACGGTTGATGGCAGTTGTTGGGAGAAAGATAGGTGGAATGTGACCCTGCTTGTTCCCCTTGATTGACTGGCAGTTTTCAGTACCATGGTATCCTTTTGGAGCATCTCAGGGAGGTGGGGGTTGGGAACCCTGTGCTTCAGTGGCTCTACTCCTACCTCCAGGGCCATTTCCAGAAAGTAGTTATGGAAGGCTGAGCACCATGGGAGTTGTCCTGTTGTGCTCAGCAGGGTTTCATCTTGTTCACTAAAGCAGTGGGTGGCAGTGGCAGTGTAAGTTACCAACACCTGAAAAGAACTGTGATTTTTTTCTGGATGGGTGGAGGGAAATAGTTTATTGCTATGAAAAAGTAACCCTTCAAAATTAATAATTTGGAAATGAGTCACTAGGTGCAGACCAGTACTCTAGCAGTTTTTACTTCTGGGTATAGATAGTCCTATAGTCCTTTAAATATCTCCACAATACTTCTCTGTTGATGATGGAATCATAGATCATGATCTTTTGGTAATACAGTATACAAATACAGTAATCAAAATTTATTTGCTTAGCCCATCAATCACCTAAATGGCACCACCTGACCTTAGTACGCCACTGAGTATGGCACACTCCTGATTTCTCTTTGGAAAGGGGCAAAAGTGTGTGTCGCCACCCCTTCCTGCAGGTATATTGTTCAACAACTCAACAACTTTTGGGGGGGGGGCGCCGGGCAGAACTTTGCACCATGGCGCTGCATATGGTAAGTATGGCCCTGTCATCAATTATCTACAGCCCATCCTTGACAATTATATTTACCTGTCATAGCCTCAAGTTGTAGGCCTGTCTTTGCTTATAGACAGCACACTAATCTAAAACAGCTGCTCATCAGCAATGTAACAAAGCAATGTACATAGCTTTGTTACAGCTATGTAACAAAGATACATAGAGACCATACCTTGCAACAAACTCAAATGCCAACTCTGACAACATTATTAAAGGTAAAGGGACCCCTGACCATTAGGTCCAGTTGCGGACGACTCTGGGGTTGCGGTGCTCATCTTGCTTTATTGGCCGAGGGAGCCTGCATACAGCTTCTGGGTCATGTGGCCAGCATGACTAAGCCACTTCTGGCAAACCAGAGCAGTGCACGGAAACGCCGTTTACCTTCCCGCCGGAGCGGTACCTATTTATCTACTTGTACTTGGCGTGCTTTTGAACTGCTAGGTTAGCAGGACATAATATCAACCACAATAAGAAACTTATTGCTCGTGTTCCAACATCTGCTCATGTTCCAACATCTTCTAGAAATTCTCTTTTGCTTTCCACATGCAACAAACAGTTAAATCGCTATGTGACAAAATAAATGGGCACAAATCTAACATCAGAAATGGCACCATTCAAAACCCATTTTGTTCTGAAAGACATTTTCAAAAAGAGCTGGATCTGGCTTGATAGTTTTATACTGTACTTTTTCTTTTACCATTTATTGATAGCCACATACAATACAATGTGAGCAGTTATATTTCTTCAGAAGCAAGAAGAGAAATTTGTATAAATGCCAAATAAAAAATGGTGACAGAAAAGCTATTAAGTTCAATTATCTCTATGCACTATAAATAATAACAGCAATAACATGCATGCTCTCCAAAAATAACATTTGAATTGCAGAAGCTGTTTCTTAAATAAAACATTCCAATGACAAATCTATACTTCTCCAGAATGAAATGGACTAGCCTAAATGGTACATCATGAAAATAATCTACTATACCCTATCTACAAATTTTCTTTTTGCTTCCAATATGTATTTCACATACTGAGACTGTAAACCTTGAGGAAATAATAAGTAACACAAACAAAACAAGCCAAAATTAAGATAGACAGGTTGTTTGGAATGATTCACATATTTCCCTCTAGCAATTCAGTCACACAATTCCCAACTGTGAGGCATGGCCCTGTATTGCAGTGCCTCTGATATGAACATAGGGAATCAGAAATGTACATGGAGTTGCATGCACATAGGACCTTATCTGTTCTCTTTTTTATGAGTACAGGAATGCTAATAAGATCCCTGAGCATATCTGTGGAACTTTTTCTCAAAGGAAAGAACAAAAAGAATATGTGTGCACAGAATCTGGAATGCGTTCATGTTACACACAAATACTTTAGACTTTAAGGGGTAATGTATTCCCGCCCCCCAACACAGTAGCTTTAGGTGTCATATAGTGATTCTTTAAGTAAATAAATAAAAACTGCACTAAAACTAGCAGCCACAAATGCTAACACAAAACTACTAAATGTCTTGCTACCAATCCATTAGGCTGGATTCTTGTGAGAATTGTAAGCAGCAAAAGAAAATGCATTAGTACTGTTAGGTTACCTTTTGCATTACAGCTGGTGAAAGACTTACTAGAGTGCTGTGTCACGATGTATCAGGTGTGCATAACAATACAAAAACCAGTGCCATATACACTCTATTGGATTTTTTTAAAAAAAGGCCATGAGAATGAGTTTGCGGACTCTTGCACAAGAATTTAAGAAAACAGAGGAATTTTTATTAGATTTGCAATTACATTTCACACTCAGTGCTCTTCCCCTAAAATAGTAACAGCTGTTTCTCTGAAAGAGAGTAACAACTTTGGATACAGCTAATGAGTTTCTGAAAATTTCATTCTTGTTGCATTATTGCAGCCTACTATTGCAGAATAAAACCACCACATGCAAGACATTTAATACTTTAATAAAAATGCTTACCTAGAAGAGTTTATTTGCTTTTTTCTGCTGTAGGGTGAGAACACCTTTGGGTCTGTAATTATGCACATACCTAGTTCCAGTGTTGAGGAAGTCAGGCTTTAGACTACTTAAAAAAAATGTTTTAGGATGCCTTATACATTTTTCCACTTAAATGCTTATTCAGCTCTTCTTTTAAAAAGCAAACAATTCACTGCTCTGAGTAGGGAGATGGGAAGTGGCTTTGGGGTTCTCAAAAGGACCGACAGCCAGCACCCTGTACAGTCCGCTGGGGAGAGGAAAGGGATAAATGAGGGCTGCTAAAGAAGGTGTCTAAAAGATTATTTTTTTTGTTAAAATTATATAATTTAGTTTTGCTTGGTAAGTAAAATGTGTGTAAAATCGCACAGACGTCATTAAAAATGAATACCAAATACTTGCAGTTACATTATATATTAATATTATTTTTATTCATTATTATTATCATTATCATTTTCAGAAGGTAAAATTAAAATTCTTTGGTTTTCCAAAAGCAGTTTATCTGCTTCTTCAGCAAACGTAGAATACCAAGGAAATGTTGTCCGGTAATAGATTTGAATTCCTTACATGCAAAAACATACTTTTAAGGTCCTTCACCACATTAATTTGCAAAAATTAAGTTTCAGCCTCTAAAATGGTCTATGATCTACCTGTTTTCAGCAGAAGCAATCTGTGCAGACTATTTTTGGAAATTGAAAGTTGAAAAATTCAGTGTGCCCTAAACAGGAAGGTTGTATGCAACCTGAAGGCTGAATAGAGTCAGATGCACAGGCTGAGTTGAACTAAGGCCACTTTATTTAAGTTTAAACCAATGAAAACACCTGCAGAGGGAAACAACTATCAGTTGGGAGCAAACTCTAAGGTAAAACTGCAGGCATTAAGCAACCAAACCCCTGTGTAGCATTCACGCGAGCTATCCGCTCCCCCAACCAGTCCTCCAAGCTTCGGCAAGACCTGGCAGGGAGAGGGATAGGCAGGCAAAGGGGTTGCAAAACATGAGCCAAACACTAGTAAGCTGCCACCACCTCCTTTTCCGGGAACAGTCCCCAGAAGGGATCCAAGGAGGAGGATCACCTTTCCTTATTTACTGGACTGCCCCACTCTATGTCACTTTACCGTGACACAGACAGAAAGCCAACAGGTAAACTGGTAGGCGATTACGGGGTCAGGCAGTGGTTCAGCTTCCCGGCAAAAGGCACAAAATACAAGAAAGGCAAAAGTCCTTTTCCAAATTTATTGAAAAAAGGTCATTCAGAAAGCAAAAGCTTGCACTACACCCTGTCTGAAGGAAATAGAGGTAGGGTTGTACCAGCTAACACTTTCCATGGGCTATGCTGTGAAGGTGTGTAGGTAGGTCTTGCTGTATCACATAGACACACAACCGCCCAAGGCCCCATGGTCCCAGGTGGATGGGCTATCCCATCCCAGGACTCCACCACACAGATTGCAAACCTCAGGGCCAGCCCACCACCCTGAAAGGTGCCTAAACAGGTCGCCTGGCTGAAACTCAATTGTTCCCTCTTTCTGCACCAAACCACCACAAAGGGGATACATCTCTACTTAGTAATGCTTTTTCCCAACTGAGAACAGTGGATAAATACATACCCACAATGAATTTCTTAAATTACACTGCAGTCTTAGGTGAATTATAATCAATTGCATTCTGACAAAACACAAAGGACTCAATTAGAAAATTTCGGTCTTTTCCAAATTAGAGAAAATGTACATACTTGAAACTAAGAAAAGCCTTTATTGTGTGATCAGGTTGAGACAAACTGAGAGCATATCAGTTTGAATAAATAGCCCTTTCCCACTATACAAAGACAGTTCACAAAAGCATGAAAGGGTTTTAATACCCACTATTGGATCTGTACTGAAAATGCAATTATATAAAGCTTTCAGATGTCTTTGTAGCTCCAGGGAGACCTTTGGCAAATCACTGTTTATTTTTTCACAGACCATTTGTTAAAATTGTGCCAGGTCAGTCTACACTTGTTCTACTCTCCATATGAAACTCATTCTTTTATAGATATGAGAATCTAGAGATTTCTTTATTGCCTACCAAAGACAATCTAGCGAATTCATATAACAGATGCAACAGGGAAATGAAGGTTAGAAGCAATTCACTGCAGCACAAAAGCACACCAAAATACACTTGAATGATGAGCTATAAAATTAATCTCTAAAGACAGATGTAGTTCTTCAAAAATGAAAAGTCAGTAGTAAAAAAATATTTAGGAATAAAAATAGACTGCATGTACATGAAAGTTCTGATACAACAGAAACAAACACACACACACACACACACACACACACACACACACGTATATATTTATATATAATACTTTAAGGATGCCCCTTGTTAAAAGTTATGAAGAAAGCTTAGTTACCCCAAGGGTCAAGGAGTAAAAGTCATAATATAAATTGGTAACTGTTAGGAAGCAGTAGGCAGGAATAAAGAAGCAAGCTTTTGCAATGTGTGAAAGCCATTATGTCTCTCAAATTTATTCTCATAAATCCTGAATACACATTGCAGAGAGCTTGGTCAGATCAGGAAGGAGCTGGGAGGGAATTCAGAGGAGCTGCTTGTTGATGACACTGGAGAGAGGCCAAGTTGGTTGGGATGGACTGTTTTTGGACCTTGGGGCGGGGGGGAACAAAGTTACAGATAAGGAGTTCTATCCCAGAGATGGTCTCGGTGCTGTCACCTCCCAGCATTCCTCTTTGAGCCCCCCTACATCACCCGGGTATGCTGCACCAGCCTCACCCCTGGCTTCTGTGCTCACTTTGTCGCCAATCTTGGCACCCCCTCCAGCACTGCTGGAGCCCACTGGCTTAAGAAAAGTAGGGAAGGCAATACACAATTTCAGCTTTACAGTACATGCAATCCCCAGAACATAATCCCTGTGCAAGTTGTGAGTTATCTGTACATATCTGTAATCCTGAATAGATCCAAGGTTGTTATATATCCAATTCTTAATCCTCATTCCTTGAAGACACTATTTTTTATGTTTATCTTTTTGTTCCATACCAAGCCCCTGTTTATTCTCTAACACCTTGCCCTATGGATTGTATATATTCAGAACATGACGAATTCCAGAATAATCACTCACATATTGTTTTTTGTATTGACCATATTTCCAGGTGAAAAGAGAGGCAGCCCTTTTAAATGCTAATTTTATTTCACTGCCCCAAAACAAAAGAAATAAAACTTAAAAGTTCTCCAAGCCTTCCTAAGACAACTGTCAGGCGTTATCTTCTCAGGTACTGGCAAGAACAAGGTTTTCTCAAATTCTAGGGGAAATACATATTATTTTTCTTCCTAATCTTCTAACAAACCACCTGCAGATATTAGTCCTAAGACTTCTCATTACTGCTTTTTACTGATAGATTAAAAATTACTGACTTTTATGTCTAAAGCTATTGTATTTGTTTCATATTGTTCAATTCTTCTTTAAGAATTAAGCAAATATGAACTCAACAATTAACAAGCAAAATTATTCCCTTAATGGCTATTCAAACGAATACTTAGGTCA
This sequence comes from Podarcis tiliguerta, assembly GCF_965153285.1. Classification (NCBI taxonomy): domain Eukaryota; kingdom Metazoa; phylum Chordata; class Lepidosauria; order Squamata; family Lacertidae; genus Podarcis; species Podarcis tiliguerta. The sequence continues at coordinate 76,128,347 of NC_139534.1, forward strand.
GTTTTGCAGTACGTGTAAATAAATAATCACATGACATATACTCCATGTACCAGCCACCTCCATCACAAATGCAAAAAGGCTTCTGTACCCCACACCAGGACCTGGTACCCCATAACATATTCCTCTGCTCCCGTTCTCTACTGGAGGGTGGGATGAGAAGCAGCAGCAGAAACTGGCTTAGTCCAAGAACTCTCTTCTCCCACTTCCCCGACAGTAAATTTAGCATTTACAAAGAAGAGAAATAACCTGTGTATATACTGAAGAACAATGTACTGAGGTGTCACCACTATAGAAAAGTCTAAACAATTGGATTTTAAATTCTTACCTTTTTATATAAATATAGGAAAACTTTATCCCCCTCTCTCAGAAAAAAATTCTTCAACTTTCAAGGATGTATTTTCCCTCAAGGAATAAATCTATTGCCTTCATACAACATGAAGAATATTTCATTCCTTCCAAATGAACACCATTGGATATTAATAAAGTCTCATGGTGTTACTGCGATCATATTAAGAGCTTACCTGTACACGAGAAATCATCAACGCGGATATATCCTGGGACACAATCACAGCGATATGATCCAGGCAGGTTAACACACACTGTGTTGGCATGACAATAATGCATCTTAGCAGCACACTCATCAATATCTGAGGGGGAAAAAACACCCCATGAGATTGCATTCAGCTGCACAGTTGCACATCTTCAGCAATACAACACTGAAATATGAAAGAACTATATAAAAATATCCAACATATATCCACAAAAAGCAGAACATTTACAATTCTGCCATTAACTTTGTGGGCATTCCTCCTGACCACCACTCCTAAAAGTAATTACTCATCAATTGGAGTATTCCAAAATTGTGAAGCGTTAAAGAGAAAGGTTAAATTAGTCAATTACAAATTAGACATGTATTCTTTCAGCACATTGATTTCAATAAAAGGCCTGCGAACTTATTTCCTCAAGAAGTTGATATTTAACATCACCTTTTATAAGGTTGGCCTACTTTGGAGGACAGCCTTGGGGACAAGTAGCCTGAGTAATACCCTGAGTTAGTACAATTAGTACTTTTTATGTTTCTGCAAACTACTTCTCCAATTTTAATGAATAATCCCTTTCAGAACATGAATGATTGGAGGAAATGTAGTTCAAGTGTGCTGGGGAAACCCTTTCCCTCTATGGCCCTAGATCTATTCTGTCAGAGGAGAGATTACTTTCTGTATCATAGAGGTGGCCTCTTGCTAGATCCATCCAGTCAAGCTGTGAAAGCATTATGACCCAAGACACTTATGAAGGCAGATGGCACTTTCTTGATACACCTGGTTATATGTGTAGGTAGAATAGAGACACCAAAACAATGCAGCTAGAACCCAAGCCAGCTCTCTAATCAAGCCTCAAAACCTGCAAACTGCTTCCCCCTTCAGTTCCTTTTGACACACACTATATTCAGACAAAACTATCAAATAGCTGCTGTCCCAGTTCCAATCTGGGTGGATGCACATGATTCACATGCTTAGATACTCATCATTCCCCATTACGCACTTACCTATTCACCATTATTTATCAGACAATACAAAATCCCAGAAAGCTTTATGGTACACAACAAAACAGCATGCCTGTAACAGTACAGTTACATCAAAATATGAGACAACCATTAAGAATCCTCATCAGACAAAATGTTGCCTGGATTGATTCTTATATCAGCGGAAGGACTCTAGAAAAAAAAATCCAAGGGGAGTTTTACTTATCCCCCTTATCAGTCATATGCCCTATGTTTCATTCCAAATATATTAGGTTTTGCAGCAAATGAAATACAAAGTCTCCCTTTTCTTAATAATATGCACACATGACCTCATTCAAATTACTGAAGAAGATAAAGTTGCCAAAGTTGGGAGTAGGTATGATATAATCTAGAAAGGCTGCAGAGCATTGCTACAATTATGGGGGAAATTCTATTATTCACAGGTGTTTTTCTTCTCTTGGATCCCTTTCCCATAGGTACGTTAAAGCATATTGTGGGTAGACCGGCTCCTTCTATTCTCCTTTGATCTGCTCACCCCATCAGGGACAAAACTGTTATGTGCAAGGTGCACCATCTGCCTCCGTTTTATTTCAGTTACACTTGGGGCAGGTTTGGACAGGTGGCGATGAAGCTTAAGAACCCCTGCATTAGGATTTACCTAAAGGCAATATTTGGGATGCAGATGGCTTTTGCTTTAAAAATGAGTTTATTGTCCAGCTGTGCTTGATCTTCCTGGTACATAAACTGCATTTGCATGAGTCATTTCAGTTTTACATTTCTTATTATTCCAGTATCAGTGTTAAGGAAATACTGTCCTGTTACATACCTTTTTCTAGTTGGTTGGAGTGAATACAGATATCCCTGAAAGTCTGATAGAGTTCGTGTGAGTCTGAATAGGTAAAACAAGGACAACAGAACTAGCTTCATTGTTCTTTGTTCTACTACATGTCAGTAGAAATGATGAAAGGGGCTTTGCCTCCATGCTGATGCAATCCTGTATTTGTGTGCTGAGTACCAAGTAGACCAGCTGTCATGAGCACTACTATCCTATAGATATCAATACAGTAAGTAGGAAGCTTGAGCAACTAACTAAATCACTTTGCACTGGTCACCAAGCAGCTGTCAACTGACAGGGACTTTTGATCAGTGAGTGGTCTGGACTGAATCTGAAATGATGGCTTGAAGGCAAAAGATGGGATACAAATACCTTGAGCGATCAAGTCCCCTTGCTTTTGCTATTTCTGAATGATAATCCCCTTGAAAAATGGGGGGGACTGTCAAAGCCTGAAAGACAAATGGCAAGGAAAAAGAGTCACTCTCTCTATCAAACCATAGTGCTCTGCAGCCATACAAGGCACACTTGCCTTTAAGTACAAGCTTGCACTTCTCTGCTTGCTATCTTTTAAAAAACAATGCAGGCTTTTATTTCATTCCTTTGAAAGGGCTTTGTTTAATCATGTATAATACTGAATCATAAATGTAAAGAGAGAGAGATAGGAAGATAGGAAATATGTCAGAACTAGTAAGATATCCATCTAAAAATTAACCTGACAAGGTTCCATGTTTGTCTGAAGCTTCAACAATGAATTTGAAAGACATGAGCCATGTCAGTAAAAAGGGGGGAGTGCTGAAAAAACATTGAATGTTATGGATTTAACTAGCATCTTCTTTTAGTAAAAAAGGGAAAGTTTCTTATTTTATTTTTATTCATAAAATATTCACATACCACTACTCATTAAAAATATCAGTGAAATTTACATTAAACTTTTGATAGCAATAAGGGTAAAAATCTACAGCTTTGAATAGTTTCTGTGCGGCATTGTCTTCCTTTATTTATGTACACCTCTGATTTCAAATGAGGTCCACTGCCATGGGAGCATGTATGACATTCTCTTCTAGCTCCTTGCAGTTGCTAACTCCCATCTCAGGTTCCATGCTTTCCTCCCTACAGGAATGGGGCAGAAAGAGCTACAGGCAAATTTACAGGCTGCTTAAAGGTAAAAAATGGTGGTCCATAAAAGTAGCCTTTTGTCAATATGTAGGCTTTTTTGCCCGCTGGATTTTGGTGACATAGTCCAGGCTATCAGCAGTCAGCACCATTCTATCCAAGCCACTGAAGCATCCTGGGATGGAGAAGAGCAAGGCAGCTACATCAGTGTAGTGCAGACAAACAAGCAGGAGCACCGGATTGGATCTGCTGGTGCCACTGCACCAACCTCCCACTTTCCATTCTGGTATGCTGCAATGACTCAGCCAGAAGGAGGTCAGGTGAGTAGCACAACCCCATCATACTGTGGGGCAGAATGAGATGCAGACAAATACAGTGAATGGCTAGTACTAACGGTGGCAACCTGCTGAAGCAATTCTTCCACTGAGCTGCAGGTGCCCATTCTTTAAAAAAATTGTGCAGAATCTGAAGCATGGTTACTATAATGCAAGTTCCTTTTTTTTTTTTAAGTTTTTTATTTATACAACAAGAAAGACAAACAAACAAACACCGAACACGAATACCAAACCATACACTAATCACAAAAACAACCATAGACACACAATACTCCTAGCAGACAATAAAACATCTATTGGTCTTAACACTAAAGACCCGACCTCCCGTCCATTCCATACTTCAAATTCATATTACTTATTGCCCATACACATTTTTTCTTATAATTAAACTTATTCTCATTAAATCTAATTTCTTATATCTACCTTACTACTGTTACTGAAGTTCCTCGAATGCTGCAACAGAATTTAAACTACTATATTTATTTTTCAAATATTCTTTGAAAACCTCCCATTTAGAAACAAATTCCTGTTTTAATTTATTCTTTATTTTTTCTGATAAACCATCTAATTCAGCATATTCTGTCAGCTTTTGGATCCAATCTTGAATAGAGGGGATTTCATTACTCTTCCATTTTGCTGCGATCAAAACTCTTGCTGCCGCCGTGGCATATAAAAAGATACCCTTCCTCTTTTGTGGAATATCCAAATCTGTTATTCCTAGGAGGTAGGCCTCTGGTTTTTTATTGAAAGAGATCTTTAGCATTTTTTGCAGCTCTGCATGTATACTCTCCCAGAATGCCTGTATTTTCCTACATATCCACCACATATGGAAGAATGTTCCTGAGTCTCCGCATCTCCAACAATTACTTGATACATTTTTATACATTTTTGAAAGCTTCCAGGGTGTTAGATACCATCGATGTCGCATTTTTTGAAAGTTCTCTCTAATCGTGTAACAATTTGTGAATTTCCAATTGATCTTCCATAAATTTTCCCATTGGGCCATGGTTATTGAGTGGCCAAAATCCTGGGACCACCTCACCATTGCCACTGTTTCCTCCTCCTCCTTGACTGTCCAGTCAAGGAGGAGTCGGTAAGTTTTGGAAAGGGTTTTTCTTTTAGAATTTACAAGATCAGATTCAAATCGGGAAATTTCTGTTGAGAACCCCTTTTGTTTGTCAGATTTAAATTTTTCAAATAACTGATGGTATTGGAACCAGTCTGAAATGTGGTCTCTTATTTCCTCAAAGTTTTTAAATTTTATTTGGTTATCTTCATTTTTTAGAAGTATTTTATATGTTGGCCAGCTTTCCTGAGTATTTTTCCGTTTTACTGCTATGGCTTCTACTGGAGAAGTCCACCACGGGATTTTAGGCTCCATCAGGTCTTTATATTTTTCCCATACAGCAAAGAGTGATTTTCTTATTATATGGTTGGTAAAGTTTTTATGAATTTTCGCTTTTCCATATATTAGGTAGGCGTGCCATCCCCAGCGGTTGTCAAAACCTTCCAGGTCCAAGAGGTCCGAATCCTGCAACGTGCACCAATCTTTTATCCAGGTGAAACAGGCTGCCTCGTAGTAGAGTTTTAGGTCGGGTAGGGAAAAGCCTCCTCTCTCTTTTATGTCTATTAAGATCAGGTGTTTAATCCTAGGTTTCTTCCCTTCCCACAGGAATTTGGAAATTTCTCTTTGCCATATCTTGAGACAACCTGCTTCGCCCAGTATTGGAATCATTTGAAATAGAAAGATTAATTTTGGAAGCACATTCATCTTTATAATGGAAATCCTACCCAGAAATGTTAATTTTAGTTTACTCCAGGTTACCAAGTTTTTTCTAATCTCTAACCAAGTTTTGGTGTAATTATCCTGGAATAAATTTATGTTCTTGGGGGTGATCCAAATACCCAGGTATTTCGCTTTTGAGGAGATTTTCAGGCCCAATGTTTTTACTAAATCGTCCTTTTCTTCTGTGGTTACATTTTTAACAAGCATTTTTGTTTTTGTTATATTCAGCTTAAAGCCTGCCACTTCTCCGAATTCTTTAATCAATTCTAGCAGTCTTTTCAGACTTTCTTTAGGGTTTTCAGTCATAACGAGTAAATCGTCCGCAAAAGCTTTAATTTTATATGTTTTGTTTCCCAGAGTGATGCCTTTCACAAGCTGATCCTTTCTTATCTGGTTGTTCAAGACTTCCATCACCAAGATAAATATCAGTGGTGACAGTGGGCAGCCCTGTCTAGTTCCCTTGTTTATTTTGCACTCCTCAGTAATTCTTCCGTTGATGATCAGTTTTGCATATTGTTCTGTATAGATGGCATTTATTCCTTTACAAATATTTTCTCCCAGTCCGATTTCTTCCATTAATTTTTTCATAAACTTCCAGGAAACATTATCAAAAGCTTTTTCAGCGTCCACCAACATAATAGCTGCTGATTTGTCAATTTTAATATCCAAATATTCTAATACATTAATCACACATCTAATGTTGGATTGCATAAATCGTCCGGGAAGAAATCCAGTTTGATCTTTATGGATTATCTCTTTCAGCACCATTTTTAATCTATTTGCAAGAATGTCTGCAAATATCTTGTAATCGTTATTTAACAGTGTGATGGGTCTGTAATTGGCCATATTTGAGGCATCTGTTCCCTGTTTGTGAATAAGCGTAATAAAGCTATCCTTCCAGGTTTTCGGTAGCTTTCCATTTACCAGAATATTATTCATTAGGTCTTTCATGGGAAGAAATAATACTTGTTCTAACTTTTTATAGTAATTAGCTGGGAGACCATCTGGGCCCGGTGTCTTTCCTAATTTTGACCTCTGTATAGCTTGTTGCACCTCCATAGCTGTTATTGGTGAGTTCAAGATTTCAGTTTTTTCCTTAGGTATTATTGGTAGTTTATTTTTGCCCAGATAATCAATTATTTTTTCTAGAGTCTCTGGACCTTCTTTATATAGTTTTCCGAAAAAACCAGCAAAGTTTTTACTAATTTCCTTCGGTTCTTGAATCCATTTATCTTCAATTTTAATTTTATTGATAATTCTATCTTCCTTTTTCTTCTTTAATTGCCAGGCCAAAAGTTTGCCAGGTTTATTTGCAAACTCAAAATTTCTGTGTCTCAACCATTTTATCTTCCATTCTATTTCTTCATTTATTATCATGGAGAATTGCGTCTGTAAAATTTTTATACTTTGCTTAATTAGTTCATCATCTGGTTTTTGGAAAAGGATCCTTTCCTTTTTTCTAATTTCCTCCCATATCTCCATTTTTTTCTCCTCCTTTATTTTCCTTTGGAATGCGTTTTGTTGGATAAAGAAGCCTCTTATGACGGCTTTACCCGCATCCCAAACCGTCTCTAGATCTACTCCTTGATTTAAGTTGAACTTAAAATATTCTTCTAAGATTTGCTTGGCCTTTTGCACAGTTTTTTCATCGTTTAGCTTACTCTCATTAATGCAAGTTCCATTGACCTTGGCCAGGAAGTATTGGGCTAAATGGAATACAATGGTATAAATCAATGTTTCCCAAACATGGGTCTCCAGCTGTTTTTGGACTACAACCCCCATCATCCCTAGCCAGCAGGACCAGTGGTCAGGGGTTATGGGAACAGTTGTGCAAAAACAGTGGTCTAAAACCATTTGCTGCTTGGATCTAAAATTTTCAGCTTCAGTTCTTCACACATTCTTCTCTTTCATCATCATGCCCTTTCAATGGTATTTTATCATTGGCTCTTTGGGTGAACTGTTTCCAGGTCTAAGAAACAGGTCAGTTATCTGTGTTGGATGGGGTTACTAGTATGGGTTGAATGTGCTCAAGAATCCCTATCTGTCACTGAATGCCCAACTGGTTTCAGTGGCTAGGAATGCCTGCTTCTGCCTGCTTCAACAGAGGTGACAACTAAGGTATAAGGTTCCTGGTTTGGGATAGTTTAGTTATGACAGTCCGAGAATTGGTAACCTCTACAACAGATTCCTGCAGTGCACTTTATATAGAGATTGGCTGGTTTGGAATGGGGTTCAACAACCAAGCATCTGGGTGCCATGATGCCTGGAAAGTCCCTCATCATATAACCCACTTTAAAACAGCTGCATTATTTGCCAGTTCTTTTCCAAGTCCAGTTCAATGAACTCACAATAGTGTTTAAAGCCCTAAACAACTTAGGCCCCAAATATCTGAAAGACCATCTTCTTCCAACTCAGCTGTTAATACCAGCTTTCGACATTTATCTTCTGTCTATCAAGATCAGGGCTTCAAGTGTGGTGGCACCAGCCCTCTGGAACGCGGTTCCCATGAACATGAGGCGGCATCTATTTGGGTGCTTGCTTGAAACTGAGCTCTTTAAACAGGCTTTCCAAGAGGGGTGATCCAGCTATGTTGATATCTGACTCACTGTTTTTTTAATAAATTTTGTGAATGTAATTTAATTGTTGATTTTAGGTTGTATAAAATTGGTTTCCAAATAAATAAATAAAAGTATAACTTTTAAAACAAACATCATTTCCTTTCCCCAATACTTTCTGCTAGTAAAATAATTTTGCTAAGATATGTTCAGATCAATTTCATTTATCTATAAAAATACACAAGTTTAAATGCCCAGGGTTTTTTTTAAAAAAAAAACTGCAACATTGTAACAGCACTATCCATAAACCACAATGTGGTACACATCACTTTGGCTATAATGGAACTCAAATTGTGATTCATGTGAGTAGATTGCTTGTCGCATTTGAAATATTAGAGCTTGTCTTCTGGTGGTCTTTTGAGGTGATAAAAATACATGATTTATGTCTTTCCCTGCAATGGTGATGTAGTTTGCTTTTCTTATAAAAACTGTTCTACTTATGGTCTTTAAAATGAAACTTGACACAGCATAATGATCCTTCACATATCACTAACTTCCATCTGCATAAGCTAGTTTGCTGTAATGACAAGGAGTCACTGGGGCTAAAGCTTTTCAGTGAGAATCACTGCATCACAGTACATAGCTTAGTATGGCATAGTAGATGACGGCATTCATCTGATGTGGAGGTACTCCATTAATATTTGCATTCTGGCAGCTTTCATTCTCTTGACATTTTGTTCTTTACTGCAACAATAACTGGAAACCAGCCATCCAAAAAGAACTATATTCCCCATGCATCTGAAATACTATAAGGCCAGTTCAAACAACCATGTTTATCGCAAGATAACTGAATGAAATGGCTATCATGTCTCTACTGTCACAGACGGCCTTATCAGCACATCAATGAAAGTATGCTTATCAAGTGTTCAGCTTATCATTTGATAGCTATCACTCACACAAACCTGACCTTCCCATAAAAAAAGGAAGCAGATGTTAACAGAAATAGAAAGACAATACTGGAGCATCAGTATTCAGTGTTGCAAGCTGGCATAGCTCCACTGATCTATTGGGAAGCTCATACTGTCTGTTAATTTCTTTCATCTTGTCAGATATCAATAAAAAGGGCCATTACAGAAGGCAATGAGTGTTGAACACCGCAGGTACCCAAAACAACACCTTTTAGTTCCAGCAGCAGCTAAGTCACTTGAAGTACTAGGTGCTCCAGCCGAAGGCTTCTTCCTTCTTGCCAGTCATCACCTAATGCCCTTCTAAGTATCTGAAATTCTGGGCTGCCCAGGCAGCACTTCAATAAGCAGAGTGCTGTGCTTTCACAGCCAAACCATGGTCTCTACTTCCCAATCATGGATGCTTCCCATTTCCCTTTTCAGACTCCTTGACTGTGACATCAGCTCAGTATCAGTTGCTGTATCTGGGATGGCCTTCCTGATTACTGACTGTGGCCATCATCTTCACAATTCTCTACCTTATTGGCTGCCATGGGGCTTTCACGGGGCTTTAAATCACTTGAGGCTTCAGGTCTACTACTCATCACCTGATAGTAGAGCCAAAGCCTGATTTTCCATTGCCAGTGAACAATTGGGAGCACAGTTTAAGGTTCCTGATTACGCATTGACAGCTTTGTCTTTACCTGCCCCACACCAGATGTCACAGGTGTCGGGTAGGTGAGCATGCTTTGAGGAAAATCTGAATCATTGATGGGCGAAGGATGGCCTGCAGGTTAGTGGTTTCCCACCCCACCCCTGCCCTGGTCCCTTTGTCTCCTAAGACCCACCCAAGTCAGGTAACCAAAGATGCTCTGCAAGGTCTTATACCTCTTTTCTGAAAGGAACTGTACACATACTCTGAAATCCAAGACTCTGCTCAAAGAGGTTAAAGGTAAATAGTTAAGTAAGATTATCTCTCTTTTATTATATTGAAGTGCATGATTCTTTCTTTTCCTAAAGAAACTTTGGATATACTTTGACATTTGAGTTCTTTGGTCAGAAAGGACATTTCTCCGGAATTTGTCATTAAAATATTCCCCATGCACTAAGACTGTATAGTCATTAAGCTATTGACCACGTTTTAAAGTTCCTTCCCAAGCTTCTTTAGGTTTTGAAAGTAAATCTAAATCTCATTCTCCCCCCCCACCCCCCATGGCTAGGCTTGAAGGAAGATCTATGTCAGTAAGGCTTAGAACATCTTCACCCAACTTGATGAACAGTTTAGGGGTTTTCAGTCATTTCAACCAAACCAGTATAGTACTTTTCAGGGGAACCCTTACAAAATGGGGGTACACCAATAAGGAAAGACTTCCCATAATCATCTGTCACAATGACAAATTGCACAGGAAAGAAAAACAGTTTTCTGAAAGAAAAAGAGTGGCTGCTCTGACAGTTAGAGGACCTCTTCTTGCAATGGACAGGTGGAAGTTCTGCTCTAGCTATAAGGCTGCATAGGAGCTTTATTTCAGGCACTGGGAAACTTCTGTATGTCTAGTACCTCAGTACTGCCTCAAAATGCAATCTCCCTGAGAAAATTAAAATATCCACTTGACTGAGAGAGAGAAATCTTACACAAAGCCCAGAAATGACATATTATTGGCAGGATGAAAGACAGAGTCCCAGGGTCTGGGGAAATAGCATGCTTAGAAATTGAGCTAAAACAACCACCAAGAATTGCAGAAGCAAAGGGGCAGGGCTTCTAAAGGAAAGAAGACAGAGCAGGCATAAGAGAAGAAGTGGTGCGGCAAAGATTAAGAGAGACTGGAGCTGGGGGAAAATCTCACAATGGTCTTATGGATAAGAAAGATTTCTGTCATCAGAAATATTAAAAAGAATAAACTGTGCAGGTGAAGCAAGTGTAGTCCAGTTCAGCAGAACAAGGAAGCAGGAGGCTGAATTTCATATGTGCGGCACGTTAAGTCAAATCTGAACTTGAAGCTCTTTGCTTATTCAATATTTATGTATGAACACCTCTTTCTTTAAAAGGCTCTTAGCAATAGACAGAGATATACAAAATCAAGTAATTAACATTTGTTGGAATTCAGCTATTTAAAAAATATCAAGAAATAAATATACACTTCACATTCTCAACAGAAAGGAGATTTTCTTAACCCAGAGTGAATAGCTGCAGAATTTTGATAAATGCATTAATGGAAAACATGCCACTTTTACTTAAACTAGGATACTTGATAATATATTCATAAGGCATCTGACAGTCCGAAACAAATTCTTTTTCAAACACATTTAGAATTTGCATATATGGTAATGCTGTTTAGTAAACAGAGTGTGTAAACAATATGAAAACCTTAGAACAGGGTATTTAAGAAGAGGAGTTTCTGCCTTATGGCAGAATCTCACTCTGACTGATACATTCTACATCAACAGGGGATGTGGTTGCTTCTCACTTTGGCTGCCCTTCCTGCTTTCCCAAATCCTTTGCCACAAACATCACCCACTTGCCCTTTCCTGCCCCCACTGCTGCTGGTCCCTCCTACAAACATGGCAAGCCTCGGATCATTGAAGCAGACAGTGGGGGAGAAGAAGAAGGAGCAGAACTTAAGCCTAAGTGACATCGTCTGCCCTGCAGCTGCAACGGCACCCAAAGCCAGAGCTTCAGAAGCAATCTTAGTGAACTGGTAACATACCTGAATAAGAGTCTGGTTTTAGTAACAGACCAAGTGATATTGGCTGAGGAAATGCCTTGGGGCTGCTCTCAACAACAGTCTCCTTACAGAAAAGTTAGCTTTGTCAAACCCAATGGAGACTCAGGTCATCAAGCCTGAGCTTCCATAGCCGCTGCCCACCATGAACCAACGTTGGCAGAACTGGCAGCAACACCAGCAGATATGTTCTATGCTTACAATAATACTTTATTCTCTTGCTAGTTACAATGTTTTAAATGTGCATTTTATATTTTACTTTCCATTTTTAGTCAACTTTGCTGCATTAAATGTAGATTCTGTAGTTGACCTCCTTTGTAATGCCTTATTTTGAAATCTTGAAGGTAATATTTTAGTTTCCTGTTAATTATGTTGTTTTTAAGATATACTTTATCTTTTACTGTCTTCAGCAATGTTTTATTCTGGGTTGTTTTATTTGATGTTTTAACGTGGGTTGAGATTTGAGATTTTTTTCCTTAAAAATATAAATCAGTATAGAAATGAAATTAATGATAATAATAATAACTCACTAGGTGCAATGACTAACATCTGACATGTTCGTTATATGGCTTTTGGCAAATGTTGAAGGCATACCACTTTACTTTGGCTTCTGACATTTGAGATGTATATTCTTAAGACCCACCTTATTGTGTGACTATAACTTGTTTTGAACTGTTTGTAATATTGTGTTTTAATTGATATAACCAACCCTGGGGCCTTAGGGTGAAGGGCAGAGAATTAACAACCACAACAATTGGTTTTCCATTGATACAGGCAACTATCCTCAAACTTTCCTTTTTATCCAATTTCATCTGATTTATTTTCTGCTGGTGAAAATACTGGATGTACAAACTTTTGCAGCTTAGGAGAGGTGGAGAAAAGTAGCAGAGTGCACATTGTAAGATGTATCAAAGCATGGTTGTCTGTCATCACTGCAGTACTCACAATGGGATATGCATTCTGATGCACAATCTTATCCACAAGTAGTGAACATAAGAAGTACCCTGCTGGAACAAGCTGAAGGACCATCTATTCCAGCACTCTGTTCTCATAGTGGCCACCAGATGTCCACAGGAAGTCTGCAAGCCAGACCCAAGTACAACTACTCAACCATAACTACGTATAACTAAGTTTGTTATTGGTATGAGCCTTTGTGTGCATGCACACTTCTTCAGAGACACTGAAACAGAAGTCACCAGACCCTTATATATAGTGAGAGGGTGTGGAGGGGTGTTACTCAGAAGGGTGGTGGGAATGGATGATTGGCTGATAGCTGTGGTAAACCTGTTGACAACTGTTAATGACTGCAATTGGTCTTACAGGAAAAAGCAAGGGGTGAGATGGCTAAAAATAGCTTTATCATGTATAATGAGATAAGAATCCAATAGTTTCTCTGTCAGTTGGAGAACACTTCAATCTCCCAGGACATTCTATACAAGATCTCAAAGTAGCTGTCTTACTACAAACAAAAATAAACAAATTCAGAAATAGACAGGAAAGAGAAGTTGCTGAATTGCAACTTATTTACCAAACTTAAAACCATGGAGAGACCTTGTCTGAATAGAGACATTGGATTCTTATGTCATTACAGGTAGGTAGCCGTGTTGGTCTGCCATAGTTGAAACAAAATAAAAAAAATTCCTTCCAGTAGCACCTTAGAGACCAACTAAGTTTGTTATTGGTATGAGCTTTTGTGTGCATTTCGTGAAGAAGTGTGCATGGACACGAAAGCTCATACCAATAACAAACTTAGTTGGTCTCTAAGGTGCTACTGGAAGGAATTATCTTATCTCATGGGGCAGCACATGCACTAAATCTACTATGCAACATAAAGAAGAAGAATAAAAAATAGTCTGAAGGCTTGAAGTTGTCAGGACAGTGTGTATGGCACGTGCTTCAATATCCAGCTTGGTCTTCTCTGCCCTCCTCAAATTGAGCATGGGCTCACACCTCCGCAATGTAGCACAAGACAGAAACTGTGTCACAAGCAGCAATATTGCTCTTGCAAAATATAGAGTTTCATACATTAGGCACCCAAGGAACACTGTAGTATCCAAGAGGGGGTGTATAAATATAGAAAGTAAATAAATTATAACACATGTATATTGTATAACATATGCAACATTGCTTTTTCTGATAGATTGTGGTGAAAGCCAACATCTACCTGTACAGACACTAGTCACAAAAGGAGTAGTGATTCATTGTCTTTTCTAAGGTATCAGAGGAGACAACACTGAAAAATCCATGGAAATAAAGTGGCTGTATTAGGTTTCATATATTTCTAACATACTCTTTGAGCATCTAGTATGCTTGATGCTTGTAACCATACTGAAACGCCAGTTGTTGTTTTTTCCTGTTCTTATTGAATTATTTATTTTGCTTCTATATGTCAGGAACTCTAAGGTATTGCTATGCAATAGTCTGGGGAACTCAAGAGGAGCCACTGATAGAAATTTGGACCACAGACACCTAGGCTCAAATTCCTGCTCAGTTTGAGTTACCATCCCTTAGCCAAATTTACCTTGCATGATTGTAGTGAGGATATAATGGCAAAAGCTCACAATAGTTGCCTTAAGCTCCTTAGAGAAAGGTTAGCATGCAGGTGTCATAAGCTCTACTTCTCCAAGGCAACAATTCAATTAAATAATTATAAAATCACAAGTCATATTGATCTCCAGCGCTATGAATCTTATTAGGTTTATATGGAAATGCATTGGCCAATCTAATCTCATTTTCCTAAGGCCTTTCACAGAAAAATGTTTAGCTCCTCTTCTCCAAAACATTTTTACAGTATTCAGGACTGAAGTAGCTTCAGTAGTATCACAGTTACAGATTCTGCAGTGACACAATTAGATGTGTCTGCTGTCCATAATATTCAAAGGCAGAGACCCTTTAATACATTTCTCTATTGCTTCTTCCTTGAAAGCCTTGAATTAGCTACATATTCTCACCTTTATTTTTGATAAGATATAAGAATTTTAAAAAGCAAGCAAAACATGCACACTCCAAATACCTATACACATACTGAACATAAACAGTAAGGACACATTGAAAGATGGTCTTTGTGGAATTCCCTTATAAGTTTATTCAGGTCCAATCTTGTGTTGTTCCCCGAAATGTTTTAGTACATATCTGTTTGGGCTGGCTTTTAAGACATGCTCAGTAAGTTTATTAAAGGTAAAGGACCCCTGGACAGTTAAGTCCAGTCAAAGGCGACTATGGGGTTGCGGGATTCATCTCGCTTTCAGGCAGACGGAGCCAGTGTTTGTCCCCAGACAGCTTTCCAGGTCATGTGGCCAGCATAACTAAACCTCTTCTGGCAGAATGGAACACTGTGACTCAAACCAGAGAATATGGAAACACTGTTTACCTTCCTGCTGCAGCAGTACCTATTTACTTGCACTGGCATGCTTTCAAACTGCTAGGTTGTCAGGAGCTGGGACAAAGCAACAGAAGCTCACCCCATCGTGGGGATTCAAACCGGCAACCTTCTGATCGGCAAGCCCAAGAGGATCTGTAGTTTAGACCACAATGCCACCCGTGTCCCCATAGCTTTAATTATATACGGTATAATAGTTGGATATTTTACTTTGTTGGGGAGTTTTTTAAAATTGTTTTTAAACTATTTGCTCATCCCAAACCCTAGGAATAGCAACAAAAATAAACTGATAACTCTATAATACCTTTCAGATAGATT
The DNA here is from genome assembly GCF_965153285.1 of Podarcis tiliguerta. Lineage (NCBI taxonomy): Eukaryota > Metazoa > Chordata > Lepidosauria > Squamata > Lacertidae > Podarcis > Podarcis tiliguerta. The sequence goes on from NC_139534.1 coordinate 76,143,854, forward strand.
TCAAGGGATACCTTATTTTAACTTTTTTTGTTCACCTATCTTCTCAAGATATCCAGTACACCACATTAAAATAATTATAGCAATTTCCATGCTTGCTATGGAATTTTTTTCTTTACTAATGGATCAGAAGGAACAATGGAGTATTGTATTCAAAATGAATTATTTGTTCCTAACATAGCTATAGTCAAGAGCAATTATGCTAAAGCACTTATTTCTATCAGCATTTATCAAGACAACACTCACTCTACTGCTTTATTTTTATGTCTAATATTTGTACCCTGCCTTTGGCCCCTTTACATCCTCTATATTGACTAACTTGCTCTTTCAAATCCACACAGACAGAATTTCCAAATGATAAATTTGTTGCTGTATAATTGATGTTGAATCCCTGTGTCCTAAGCAATCTTTTATGATAGCATTCTGAAAGACTTGGCCTCTGAAAAATTAAATGAAGATGAAGCCTGCAGTTTGCTTACCTTTCCAAATAAAAGGGCATCCATTGTCCCCAAACAATCACGGCAATTGCATTCCATGGCTATTTCTAATGCATACATATACATGAAAATGAACAAGTGGTATGGTGCCTTAGAACCCATCTTTATTGACAGAGAAGCCATTGCATTCTCTGCTCTCCAGTTCCCAGCCAGCTCAGAGCTGGTGAAAGGTAGAATAAGTATGTGGACATTCTTTGCCCCTGTGCCTGTGTTGGGTAGTTGAAGTTCCAATAACCTGGCAGACAAGCTTCTGCTCCTCTGCCAGAAAGCGGGGGGGGGGGGGTGGACAAGCCTCTGTACCTCCTCCATCAACCTCTGTTTCAGAGCCTGAAAGAAGAGGCAGAAGCTTTTGTTCTCTTTTCGAATCCAGCAAGCACAGAACCTACTCAAGCCACAAGCTCCCATTCATTTTCAAGGCTTGTGGGTGCGGGGTGGGGAGATAATCTCTCCCTTTCTACAGCTCTAGTGTTGGAAGGAAGCCCAGGCTCACCTCACTCCTTAGAATCTGGCTAACCTCACTGGAATTGGAGGTGGAGCTAGAAAAGAAGTTTGATCAAGTTTCTGAAGTTGGAAGTTATAAAGGTGCAGGGGCTGGAACACAGGTTTAGCTTCATTGACTAAGCAAGAGCAAAACCCCAACTTCCTAGTATTCATACCAGATCTGGTGAACATGGAGAACTTATATACAGTTCAAAGGAGCTCACATTGCATATGCCTCTTCTGTTATGCGTCTGAAAAAGGCTCTACGCAATTAACATTCAAAGGTGCTGCACAGATCACCGGACTAGGTCACAGATTCAGAATCTTCCTGGTTCAAGCTCGATTCTTTTAATACTAGCTTTGTTCTCTGCAATGCTCTGTTTCAGTGTATATTATGAGAATGCATGGAGATGCAGAAATATTCTAATTAGAAAAAATACAGAACTTGTATACAAGTTGTTAGAGGTATGAATCAAGTGGTATGGTGCATTATAGCAATTATTCATGCAAAATGAATACTTCACCACTACTCAAGCATAAAATAAAATTACACCTCTATTTCTAGTGGCTACTCTAGCATCATCAATAGCTGTGTTTGATTAATGCTCCTGTTTTCATCAACTAGGGGAGTGGGGACAATCCAAATAGCCTTGCCCTATAATCTTCTGTAAAGAGCACAAGGCACCAACCATCTGTAGCAACAGAGCCTTTACACATACAGCTGCTCTCACACAAAAACCTCCAGCTTACACAATCAGGATTGTGAGGAAACCTACACATGTACAGCTGTGCATAAGATCACATTCTTTTTCACAGACTAGTAGGCAGAGCTACTAGTCCCTACTCCCTGGTCATGACAAACACAAATAAATTAATACCCAAATACATATGTTAACAGTTGCGTGTTAAGGTTCCCAAACCGCCCTTGAAATAATTCACAATAGACACAGAATTATGGTTTAAGGTTTTTGGCATAATGTTGGCCACAATATTATTGATTACTATATGTGAGTGGTTGCTTAGGCATTGGTTCCCAACTAGCTGCACCTGAACTTGGCAGGGCAGCACTGATGCCTGGACTCTGGCAGACATCAGTAAGGGAAAACAATCTGAGGGAAGTCTGAGCTGGACACCAGTCTCTAACCTCACCCCAAATGCTCCCAGGAGCTCTGATGTGGCCCTAGCCCCTTGACAGGGGCTCGGACAAGAGAAAAGCGAGCCCCTGGATTCCTTTAACGAAATACCCTTGCAGCAGCAACTTGGAGGCGCAGGCACAGCCAACTGCATCCCCTCCACCAACCAATTGAACCAATGCCTAGCTGCCAAACTTACAAAGTAGTGACAATTTGCTACGTAGGCAAAACCCAAAAGGCACCAGCCAACCAGCCTATGGCAAACTCCTACCAGGCCCCTGCTCCAAAGCAGACAACCCCATGAGAGGCATAGCAAGGTCAATAAGCACCCTAAATATAGGGAGGGTGGGTGATCCTGTGCACGCAGTGAAAAGAGGAAGCTCAACGACATGTGCAGGGATATAAATAGCCCCTTGGTTGCCAATCACGAGTTCCCTGAGCCAAATTCCTTCCCCAGCAACCAAGGGGCGACCAATCGGGAGTTGAGGCCATCCAATCGTACCCGCCCCAGCAACAGCAGGGCAGTTTGGGTGGTCTCACCGCAACACGTGCTCTCTGTGATGGAGGACACAATTTACCAGAAGAGCCATTTTGCTTCTCAAATCACAGCGCTGAATTCCTTAGGCATAACCAGAGGTGAGCTAAACTAGAAGAGCTATGAAACTCAAGGGGAATAGCAAACACTTTGCCATCCAACATATGATCATAAAAGCCTCCCTTTCCCTACCCTTATTCATCCTCAAAATTCAGTAAGTAATAATAATTGCTTTGCTTTTGGCTACGAACTGAACCAGCAATTTCATTCTTTTCTCTTCAATAACATTGTTAGAAATTTGTTCTAGTAAAGCATGATACTGGGCACCTTCAGCTGTGTTGCATTTTCCATTCACTGAAATATAATTTTGCTTCTCTAACTAGCTGGAAGCATAAATCTACTTTAGGGCTGCTGTATGTTGCAGCAGCAAACAGCGGGCCCTTGAATTTAGTTGACCACATCTTTTCTACAATACCTGAAGGGCATTCACATTCCTGAAAACAAGCATAAACAGATTCTTCAAAACAAGCATGAACACCACCAGCCAATCACAACTCCTGGATAGCATGTTTACCATCTGTTTTCAGACATCTCAGTATCCGTCAAACAATGCAGGAAAGCTGTGGTCACCCTGTATTAAAAAATACAGGGACTATTCATTGCAGTAGACTTGGTATTGTTAATCATACTGACTGGTACTAGTATTTTTTATTTTATTTTTGAAAGACAATGACATACTGCCAATTGGATGCTGCAGTGCCCAGCTAGAAGCATAGAAAATCAGCCTGTGTAGGGAGTTATTTAATGTCACACTAGGACAGTAAAATTTAGTTGAAACGCATAAAACACAAACATGCAAAATTATTCTAAACTTCAGAATACAGATTATCAAGCCTAAAGACACAATGTATCCTGACACTAAAACCTGACACATTTAGCTCTTCACACCAGTAACTCTCTAAAACAGTTCAATCAAAAACTAAGCTTCTAGGTCTCAAAAGCAATTGAAAACTAACATTTCAGAATTAAAATCCACTTGAATTAAGTCCCTATAACATTCATGGCACATGTGTATCCTTACCATTCTCCTGACACTTCACAAATCCTTCAGCGCTCTTTCATTTCATTGTTTCATTCCCTTTTGCTACATTGCTCCTGCCCTGTGATGTTTTCGGTAACAAGAATATTTAAAAGGCCAGAAATGCTGGGTACCTAGGTTGTTCGAAGCAGTACACAAACCCAGGACTAACACAAAAATTTGTATACCAGTAGTATATAAAATCCAAGTGTCTCAGGGGAAGCCCAACATAGAAGACGTTACAGTAGTCCAATAGTGGAGTCTGTGTTGCATGAATCATGGTGGCCAGAACATTCAAGTCTCCCATTACTGCATTTCCTCCTTTGATGTTTTCTTGATTTCATTCTCTATCTCAGCTTTATTTGCATAAGTATGCCTGAAGTTTTCTTAAAGTATACCGTATGTGCAAAGCAGTTTTTTACTTCTTTATTAAAATATTTCTATCCTGGCAATCTGCCCAGAATAGCATTCAAGGTGGGTCAGAAAATGTGTAACAATGCAATCCTAAACATGTCTACTCAGAAGAAAACCCTACTGAATTCAATAGGGTTCACTCCCAGGTAAAAAAATACAGTATCAATCAACAGCAATAGTCAATATAAGAGATGGGGTTTAGAAATGAAACGCAAAACATTGGCAGTAATAAACAGAAGACCAGTGAAAGAACAAGGGTTTTTCGCTGCCACCTAGGACAAACAAGATGACATGGCACCTAAATATAAGCAACTAGGGATTCCTTTCCAGGGCATAAAATTCCAGTTATTGTGTCATCTCACACATGTAAAGAGATAATCTAATCTTTCCTATTTTGTTTGATTGAGTAAAGACTGGACTAGAGGTTTATGGCTTTCAAATAAATTGAAACCATTACATCTTTTTATCCCTTCAGCATCTACATGCTGTTAGCTTTCAACCTCTTCTAAATCAATCCCTCATCCCCTTAGTAATGTGAAGGCTTTTCTCCGAGTACCTTTCGATAAATTAATTTTCAATCTTCTGATTGCATGATATGCTTTTGTCTGCAATGTGCTCTGAGCTCAGCATTAAATAACAATTTATAAAAAATATATACCAATTTGAAAGTGTTTCCAAATCTGACCTTTAAAATGTAACAAATCACAAAAATTAACAACACAATTTTGCAGTATATACACCAACTTCAGAAGAACTGTACAAAATAAATCCAAACAGCACAGAGATATTGCAGTCAGATGTTCAGGAGCACTGTGAAGTGCACATGGTAGCATGTAATCTCTTAATCAAAGGAAAGCTGATTTGAATTTCTCATAATTAAAGTTATGTAATGTGTAATTTCCGACCACCTGCAATTCTGGGTCATAAAAACCTTTTGCTGTTTTAGAATGAGGTTAAAAGCATTCTACAATGTGCTAGTATCATAAAATTACTTTAAAGTCGGTATTAGCATCAACTTGAGAAAAACGCATTTTTCAACAAAGGAAAAAGGAGGGGGGACTACTTTTGCTATAGGAAGGGAAATGAAGTTTACAAACTGAGCCTGAATTGCATAAAGAAAAAGGAAGCATCCTATTAAACAGTGGAGGCTTGTTTGGTGGAGATAATTGGCAGCTCCATGCCCTCACCAGGGCACAGCTTGGGAATGTCAGCTATGTCCAGTAGGGTCATGCTGACACCGCCTTGCCATTCAATAGCAAGATGCCTACTCAGAACCGCACCAGCTTCACAGGCTGCTAAGTAACGCCTATTCATAAAGGCGTGAAGTGCTCCTTCATTTTGGTTGTTGCTCAGCAGCAACAGGCAACACACAGTACCACTGCTGACAAATATGCTGTAGTGAAATTTGTTTTAAAATAATAAATGAGTTTTTCAGCCTTCAATCCTTGCCGATTCAAGCCCATCCCAAATGAAAATTTCCCAGAGTAGTTTCATTTACGTAAATAATTTATATCTGTCCCATGGCTAGGATGCCTTAGATCTGCCTTTTACATGTATAGATGCGCTGTAACATTCTCATTCTGTTTTGGTTTCATACAGGCGGTAATCTTCGTAGTGTTTTTTAAGTCGCTTTTGCTTCCTTTTTGTAAAAAATAAAACAAAAAAATGACTATCGTAGGTAACAAATTGTAGTAGTGGTGGTAGTAGTAGTAGTAATTTTTTCACAATTTAGCATTGTGACTTCAGCCTTTTGTGCACAAATACCAGGCAGTAAATGCAAATTGATTTAATTGGGTTGAGTAGACAGGTATAAAATTGTACTACAGTGGTACCTCGGGTTACATATGCTTCAGGTTACATACGCTTCAGGTTACAGACTCCGCTAACCCAGAAATAGCTTCAGGTTAAGAACTTTGCTTCAGGATGAGAACAGAAATCGTGCTCCGGTGGCAGCAGGAGGCCCCATTAGCTAAAGTGGTGCTTCAGGTTAAGAACAGTTTCAGGTTAAGAACGGACCTCCAGAACGAATTAAGTACTTAACCCGAGGTACCACTGTATCAGACACTGATCCATCAGTGCGACAGGCACCTTACTGGTTATTCTTCTGCACTGCACTCAAGAGTGTGATAAAATTATGGCGCCCTCACACAATGACATCTAGCTCTATCTTTCTGTTCCATCTGAACCAGGAGAGGCAGCTGAGGTGTGAGCCTGGAGGTGGGGATATTAGGATTTTTATGCAGCCGATGCTGCTGGTGTGATTAGTATAAATCACATGAGATGTCTGAGAAGAGTGTGGGAACGGAAGACAGTCTTATCTCTTCCGTCTAAGCGTGTTATTGCAACTGTACTTTCACTTTTGCTGTATGCAACAGTTGGTTGTCTGCCAGAGCTTGGAGAACACAGACATGATTATGGATCTTCTGTATAGAATCTAAATAAAATGTAGTTTAGATCTACAGATTTTTCTTTCATCTTGTTGTGTGATGCTAAAAGACTTGTGTGCACTTTTCAGATAAAAAGTGTCACGGAGAGGCACTCTGGAGATGAAGGGACTTGCCATTCCAGAGACATGCCTACCGGGAGATGCTCAGAGGTGCCGGGGGGGGGGTGCAGTTTTTCCCCTAGAGCGTTTTTCCAACAGGGGATGGGCTGGATATGGGCCAATTAACTGAAGGTGAATCCTGAAAAGACAGTGATGTTGTAGACACAAAGTTCTCAGGTCTGTTCTCAGCCTGCCATGAACATGGTTTCACTCTCCTGGAAGGAGTAAGTTTGCAGCTTGAAGGTTCTATTCAACACTGTCACTGGAGGCTCAGGTGGCCTTGGTGGCTACGAGTGCCTTTTTTTCAGCACCGGCTAGTTCAACAGCTATGGCCCTAGGTAGCTCACCAGATTAGGTCACAGATTCAGATTCTTCCTGGCTCAAGCCTCAGATCCTCTTAAAACTTGTTTTGTTTTTGTTTACGCTTCAGTGTAGTTCACAAGTATGCATTGAGATGCAGAAATATGCCAAGAGAAAAAATACACAGAACTTGTTTACAAGTTGCTAGAGGTATGAAATTTTCCACTATGGCTATTGTTAACTTTCTTTTGAAAAATTCAAAACAGGTCAGTAATGAATACAACGAAGTCACCTCAAAAGCTTTGCTTAATTCTGAATAAATAGTAGCTAATAAGTGGAGCACATTTCACTGGCAAATATTAAAACCTAAAATAACTAATGAACCATTTTTTTGTTTTTAAGAAAGAGACAAGACCTTCAATATACAGTGATAGAAGGATATTTTGTTTTTTGGGGCAACCCAAGTAAAATGTTTTATTCTGTGCTGAATGAATTTCCCTTAAGAGTCACCTCATTACAGCCTTGAAACAAATTCTTTCCCTTCCCTTTCCACACCCCTAAGGCACCTATTTCTCTAGGGTTTTTTTTGTAAAAGCTCTTTTGTTTTGTTTTTATTCTGAAAGGAAAATAACTTCCCTTTTTTCCATATGAATCCATTCAGTAGCTTATGTTGTCTCTGTATGCATGTGCACGACTGCAATGTAACAACATAACTTAAACCTGTCGTTTTAAAAAAAAATCTGTCCATATGAATGAATAGAAATTGCTCATGCATTCCATTCTATATTGAAAGCTCCAAATGCCTCAAAGGCATAAACAAAGATATTGCACAATAGGTTGTTGTTGTAAGGACTGTGTCAAAGACTGAGGATAGCTCTGTTAAAACAACAGAGTGTCCTTGATGGCTGAGCTTCCACATGACAATCTAAATGCTTAAAAAAAGCCGTATCAGTCTTCCATCAGTTTCAACAGGGACAGGCCCTGTTATGCAACATTTGAGATATCAGGGACTTTTCTCCTCAACAAATATAACTGAGGAACATTCTGGAGCTTAACATCTGGTCATTTTAAAATATAAATAGCAGCATTTCTATTACACCTAGCGAAAGTCCTTCAGTTTAAATAGTATTCCCGAATCCTGTCAATACACTCCTTTGATAATTAAAAGTGCTAACGAGTCCTAGTAACCTAACTGACAGAGTCATGTGGTCTGATAAACAAATTAGAAGAAATCTTAAATATACTTCCCTGCACAACAGTGACAACTTCCATGTTACCAGGAACTAACATAATTACATTCTCTTGATAATGGAGGTGCTGTCACTTCTAATAGCTGGTGCTTCTCTAAGAGTTAGCACCAGCCAATGTGTCCTGAAGAAGCAAATTCACATGTCATGTCAACACATTGCAGTGCTTCCAGATGAGACAAGTGGCATTAGCAGAAGACAGCCCTGAAAGTAGTGATGGAAAGATGCCTTGATAAGTCGTGATTTCAGAGAATGTTGCTGCAAAACGAATACAAACTCTTAGTGATTTTTGTAAAACTTGCACTGCACATTCAGATGCCATGCAAATAAATAGCAATAATAACAAAGTATATCACAGAATACTTTGTAGTATTCCCATAGTACTTGCTCATTCCCATAGTATCCCTTGTTGTGTACTGGTCAGCAATGGCATTTTACAGAAAGGAAACTGAAACTGGGAGATACTGAGTACCAATATACCAGTAAGTCATATGCCTGTAAGAAAATCCAAACTCAGGACAAAATTCAACATACTGAATTGCAGTGTCTTCTGAAGGCCTATAGGAGATGTTGTAAGAAACTGACACTACAACCCCACACAATGTTTACTCAACAGTAAGTAACTGATCCAAACAGATTCCAACCCATTATCAGTCTTACACAGATACTCACACCTTGGACTATGGTGGATACCCTGATGAAGATGCTGACCCTGTGAAATAGGTCAACCATGGGAAGCTGTGAAAAAAAGCATCCCCTATCATTCTTCAATGCTGTGGAAGGCAATGGTGCTCCAGCCACTACTACCAAAATGCAGGATAGTGATTATACTACATCTTGGCTATTTATACACATCGGTGTAGCCAAGGGGGGTCCAGGGAGGCAACTGCCTCTCCCCAATCAATAAAAATAAATACAAATGAATACAAATCTGAAGTTCTCCCCCCTAATAAAAGCCTGCCACCTGATAAAAGCCATTCCCCCCCCCCAACAAAAATCCTGGCTATACCCGCGTTTATACATGTTATTCAATTTCTCTTGTTTTATTCTTTTGCTGCTAAAGACTACATTAAAAAATTGTCTGTAATGATGTACAGCCGTGGATATTCACCTTTAAACTGAGAAAATATAAAACAAATAAATCCCTTCTCTAATGACTTGATGCTGTAACAGATGTACAATAATGAATTTTTTTTTCCCCTGCTAGAAACTCTGCACTTTGTATCAGTTTATGAGCTGCAGTTTAACAGAAAGGTGAAAGGCAAGGGGATACAAATGTGAAAATGACTGACATGAAAAAAAGATATTATTTATCTTCCAAATGCTCAGATTAAAAAGCTATTATTTTTATTACTCAAAATTATTCCAAAGCAAACCCGCAAACAATTAAATTTGATACATCACATTCAAAGAGCGACAGCTTCTGAGAAGTTATCGATAGAAATTCTATTCTTAGAATTTTAATAGGAATGTTTCAATCTTACATGCATTCCTCAAGCAAAACTTGCTTAAAATCTAATTCTCAAAAGTATAAGCCAATATAAGATAAACCCACATTATTAAGCAAATGTACTTGCTTTGAGGATATGGATTCAGCCCTTTTTTGCATATAGATTAATGCCACTAAGACCTTTCTCACAAGAGCTACTTCTTGAAAGCAATTTGTTTTCTTGGAGGGTAAGACTATCAACAGCTACCAGTCACAATAACTATGTTCTACCCTCTACTGTCAGAAGCATTCCTCTGAAGACCAGTTGCTGAGCTTCAGAAGTGGACAAATGTTGTACTCGGGTCCTGCTTGCAGGTTTCCCACATCTGATTGGCCAGTATAAGAACAGGATGCTGGACCAGACGGGCCATTGACCTGATCCAGCAGGCTCATCTTACGTTTTGAGGTGCACATACATCACAATTATTTCAAAATATCTTACATATTAAGGCTGTAACCTTATGCCTAAAAAAAAAAGTAAAGGACACCTGACAGTTAAGTCCAGTCTTGAAAGACTCTGGGGTTGTGGCACTCATCTCGCTTTACTGGCCGAGGGAGCAGACGTTTTTCTGCAGACAGTTTTTCCGGGTCATGTGGCCAGCATGACTAAGCCACTTCTGGAGAAACCAGAGCAGTGCACGGAAATGGCGTTTACCTTCCCACCGGAGCGGTACCTATTTATCTACTTGCACTTTTTTGGGCGTGCTTTCAAACTGCTAGGTTGGCAGGAGCAGGGGCCGAGCAACGGGAGCTCATCCCATCACGGGGATTCAAACCACCAACCTTCCAATCAGCAAGCCCAAGGCTCTGCGCCACCCGCATCCTTATGCCTACTTACCTGCAAACATACCACCATTGAACTCAGTTATAACTTCTCACTGAGCTGTAAAAATCAAATCATGCAAGTCACTAAAGGGGTGGGGAAGAAGGTGTCTCTGATCCTTCTGTTGTTATCAATAGCATGTACTTTAAAGATGGAAGCCTTAATTTATACATTTGTGCATCCTTCCTGACGTATGTTTTGTGCATTTTATACATGGTATCTGTACTTGGACACAAAACAGTTTAAAAGAACTGGCCTTTTAAGATGAGTGTGAAAGAAGATACTGTCATTCAATTTCAAGCACTTTCAGGATACTGAAAAAGAGCTACTGTCTTTATTATTCAACATTGCTCAAATTTTTAGGCTACCTTTATTTTTATTTATTTTTATAACTGCTAACACAGATCTATCATCTCACTAGTTTTAAGTGTCCCTTTTTGTCACAGTGAAGAACTTACTAGGGTTGCCATATTTTTTGAGGAAACCTAACCCCCAAAAAGTGATTTTAAGCTTTTTCAGCTGTTTCCACTGCTTTTTCCATCGCATTGCCATACAGGTTTCCCCTGACATTTTGCCGGTTCAGCAAAATTTCCCCCAATGCCATTTTTACACCCAAAAACCAGGACAAGTCAGGAATTTTCCTGATGTATGGTAAGCCTAGAACTTATGATTTGTCAGTAATGAAATTTAGTCTTATCCCTGAGTGTCCCCTTTACAAGGAATACTTTACCATCACAAATAGTCAGGCATCACAGCTCAAAACCAAACTGATTTGACAATGGCAACAAGTAAGTGGTAACTCGAAGCAAACTATTGTGGTGGGTCCACAGCTTGATTGGAGGAGGAGCTTTTTAGTGCTGTTCAGGACTTGTAGCGTGGTGGGAAAATGAAAGAGTGTATTGTTATGTGTGTTTCAATTCCCCATGCAATTAGAAATAGCAGGGAGCAATGCTTACCTGGCTTTCTTTTGCTTTGGAAGTTGGTCCCAGGAAACTTATGACACTTTGCAATATTTGTGTTTATTTACAAATATACAGCTAAGAATAGGTGAAGGTACAGCTTTAGACACTGATACCAACAGAATCCGGTGTCCCACCATTAGATCTCCAGGGTAATAGCCAATACTCCCAAAATGTTGTTAGCTTTTTCCAGATGCCTAAAATCCAGTATTCTGGAATCTAGACTGCTTCTAAATATCTAGACTGTCTCTAAATCTGTCAGTCCATTGTCCTTTTCACACAGAGATTCCTTCCTCACATTGCCTCCATGGGTATTATTGGGTAATTGTTATTGTTTTTATTTTATATATTATGATCTTTTCTGTGAACCAACCTGAGACCTCCGGGTATAGGGTGGTATATAAAAAAATGAATGAATGATTAAATAAAAAGGCAAAAGAGCCATCATTGCTTCAGATTCTTCCTCAGGCATTGTTAAAGCCAACATCCCAGTCTTCAGAATGAAGAGAATTGCCAGGCTAAACTTATGCAACCAGTTTGACCCACTTTATCTGTCCTCCTTTTACAATCACTGAATCCAACCAATTCTGTTTCTCTTACCTACCGGAATCAGGTAGGTGTCTGGAAGCAGTAACAAACTAGATTGTGGGTTGTTGGTTCTTGGATCTGGGAACTGAGCAGATACCTATTCTGGATGGGGTTGCACTCCTCTCGAAGGAACACTTGGATCTGGCAGAAGTACAGGTAGATAGATTTGAGGTATTGCTTGGTCCGGTATTGATACTGGTGATTCAGGTGGCCTCAATGGCTCAGAGTGCCTATTTCTAGATCTGGCTGGTTAAAACTTCCTGGATCATGACAGACTAGCTACTGCTATCTATGCTTATGTAACCTTCTGGTTAGATTATTGTAACTTGTTCTACACAGGGCATGAAGGCTGTTCAGATGCTGCACCTAGTGCATAATGCAGCTCTGAGGACATTAGGAGATCCTGTTCGGTGAGCATATTTACACCAATCTAGAAGAACTTGAATTGGCTTTCTGCATCCTACTGAGCCAAATTTAAAGTGTTATAAATCCCTAGACTACTTGGGAGTCCAGTTATCTAAAGGAATCCCTCTCCTTTATCAGTCTCTCTACCAGCCTCTCCTGTATCCCTGTGTGTAAATACAGCTTTTCTCAAAAAGTGAAGTCACTTAGGTACAAAATTTGTTATTATTATTTATTAGATTTGTATACCACCCTTCACCCAAAGATCACAGGGCAGTTCACAACAACAAAAACACAAAATACATAATAAAACCAAAACCAAACAATAACAAATACATTTAAAAATCCATAGAACGCTCGATTAGCCAAAGGTCTATGGAGATTACAATGTTCTGTGACATTTGCATAAACACTGAACAATTTGGCTCTAAGCACACAGTATGCTGGCATTTTATGAGGAAATCTGCATACTTTAGATATTTAATGGAACATTATTTACACCTTTCCAAAATACGTTATTTATTTAAATTATTTATAAGCCACTCTTAATTGTTTGCGCAATTCCAAAGTGAATTATACCTTTGTTAATGCGAGTCTTTTCTTTGGTATTATTGCTAAAACTTTTTTTTTTTTTTTTACCTTTCTAAAACACATTCTAGCACTTTATCGATACTTTACATTTCAGCCAACTAGCAGCACATAAAGATGAATATCTGGCCCTAAGGATAGCACCATTTTAAGAATATCAAGGACAGCTTGCATTTTAAATTCCATGTGTGTGATCACAAACAGAGATCTTCTTCCACAGAAAGAAACAAATCAAAGAACTGAGAATCCATTGCCAAAGGCTAAAATCAATAATTCCACCCTCATTCTCTTTTAAAAAAAAATAGTTTCTCAGTCACTGTTTCAGAACAGAAACTAGATGCAAAAGATAGACTATACCCAAGTACACCCATGCAACTTTCTAATGATATCATTGAGATAATCTGTGAATAGAAATGGACAAAACAAACAAATATTTTAATTTTTCTTCTACATAAACATTATGGTCCCTGCACTGCATCTTTAGCAGACACACTAGAGGACAATGAAACTCACTATGTGAAGATCAACTCAAGAGTTATGAAGTATGGGGGCAGGGTGGTGGGGAGAGATGGTGCCACTGGAATGCCAATCCCAACTGGGAGTATAACATTCAGCTCAAAGCACAAACTATATATACCGTATTTCCTTTCTTTATTAGTGTGATGAAAATCTCCATTCTTCTGCTGCTTAAACAACGGCTATCTCTGCCAGAGCTTCTCTCTTCCCATACAGCCTGAATACATACATGAATATCTGGCACAAAAAAAGTATCTCCTCAGAATTAGTTCTCTTAATGCTTTCCCCCTGGGTAAACAGGGTGTTAAGTACTGTTGTCCTGCTACCTGCAATACCTGGAGAACACCAAGATCCTTTCTGACTGGCTGCTTTCCCTCCCATCTGTTAATCATAGCCACTCATGGGATCTGCAGCACTCACATGCCTAGTTATATACAAAGTAATCTAGAATTTCAAAGCATTTTTGAATCTATTAGCACTTATCATTAAATCAGAAATAACAGATCATTAAGTGACCAAATTGAGACTTAATGTCACAGCATTATTCTAAAATTGGTCACTTACATCAGATCTATTATGTCAGATCTAATGAGAAAATATGAACACACTTTGTATAATTGCTTAAGTATGCAGTTTTACACAGAAAGGTAAGTCCACAGTGCCTATTCAGGTCTACTTGCCTTTTCTTTTAGAACTGCTAGGGTTAATAATGGCCATAAAATTATCCAGGCATTTAAAAAAAAAAAAAATCCAGGCTACCTGATTTGATTATTTTCTTTAGCAACAGATCTTATAAGTCTACTGTGAAATCTACACTGGCTCAATAATTGGCAATACCTTAACTGTCTTCAGCGTACAGCTGTATAGATGCATATATGTGGAGAAGGAGTTCTACAATTTAAGGGCTGTTACAGAGGAAGCCCTCTCCTGGGCCATTATTCCCCACACTTCTGAGGGTGGCGGATCAACCAAGAGAGTCCCTTCTGTCAAGCTGAATACCCTAGGGTCTGTAGAAGTAGACATTTGGGGCCTAAGTTGTTTAGGGCTTTAAACACCACGTGAGCACCTTGAATCAGTCCTGGGAACTATCTGGCAGCCATCTATATGAAACCATTGGTAGCAGTCATTGTGGGGTTATGAGTTGAAGTGTTACTGGTATTCTGAAGACACCCAGCTCAATATCTCATTTACATCAAGATAAGGTGAGGCTGTGCAGGTGTTTAACTCTGTAGGAATCAGCAATGGGCTGATGCCATCCAGTTGAACAGAAGATGAATCCAGGCAAGAGGAGCTGTGGATTGCTGGTTCCTAGCCTCCAGAATTAGGGGAATGGTCTATTCTGAGTAGTTTTGCACTTCTCTTGAAGAATCAGGAGTGTGTTTGATGCTGGGCTCTACTTTGTTGCTGGAGACCCAAGTGGACACTGTGACAGAGAGTTGCTTATTCCCAGCTAGTATACCAGCTGCTGGACAAGGAAGTCTATCAGCCACAGCAATCCATGCCTTAGAACCTCTCAGTTAGAATACTAAATACACTCTGTGTGGGGCTTCCCTTCAAGACAGTTTGGAAATTGCAGCTGGAAGATATGTTCTGGCCACCTATTCATTACAACATGAAATGCTAAGTGATATCTTTGACATATAAATCCCTATATGGCTTAGGACCCAACTATCTGAAGGCACATCTCAGATAGCAGTACTGTCTCTGATGGAACCACCAGAGAGGCCCTTTGAGTTGCAATGAAGTCTAGCTTGTGATAAGGCATTCCTATTCCATCTCTCTCACACACAAAAACACACACGATGGTGCTCTGCACATGTGTAATGACACTCTTTCCAAATAACTGCTGAACAAGTCCTCTTCTGATAAAAACAACAAGGTTAAAAACTGCAGCCCTACCAAGTGAATATGTTACAAGATGCCACCACAGCCAAGATAGATATGGTGGTGAACATGTCATTGTATGTAACATGCTTACCTTCCTTCTTAAAAAAACAACAATCTGTGTACAGTGGTACATCGGGTTACACACGCTTCAGGTTACAGACTCCGCTAACCCAGAAATAGTACCTCGGGTTAAGAACTTTTCTTCAGGATGAGAACAGAAATCGTGCTCCGGCGGCGCGGCAGCAGCAGGAGGCCCCATTAGCTAAAGTGGTGCTTCAGGTTAAGAACAGTTTCAGGTTAAGAACAGACCTCCGGAACGAATTAAGTACTTAACCCGAGGTACCACTGTATTCAGAATCATGCTGCATTATAAAGCCAGTGTGTACTACCTCCCTTTGGAGCTTGTACAATATGCTTAGGAAATAGAAGGATTCTGTTTCTAGGCAGATTAGAACTAGGAATGAAATTGAGGAATTTTAATCACTCTTGAGAAAAAGCTGCTTTTAAAAAATAAAGAGATTCTTTTTCTCTTAAAGCCAGGGTGCCTTCTTGGATTCCACATCCAGCATTCTACCTCTTGCTCAGCACTGTGCCTAAAGGTATAATCTACCACTATATCACCTCATTCACAGGCAGTAATCCTATTTTTCTGGTGACTTGGGATTTGAGATAGCAAGTATTTTAACAAAACAAGTTTATTTTCTGTCAAACAGCTGTTTACATTAACTCAGATGTCAGCTTGAGGCAAAATAATATTTAGGTAGCTATTTTTAAAACTTTTTAAAAAAGTAACATATAATTTAATACTCCTCAAGAGTAATTCCTCACTCTTCTATAGACCAAAGGTCTTGTGTTTTCGTTTGTTTTTTTGTATACGTATCAACAACAAATTAAGAAAAGGGACAAAATACTTTAAAAATTGAGTTATTTGTTTTTTCAAGAAATGCTTTCAGCAAATTAATATAAAAAAGGAAGCTTGTGATTTTGCACTGCCTGTGCAACTTTATTGCGGCCACAGGCATATGATGTCTGCAGCCAGTGCAGGGAGAACCGAGAAAATAAACATAGGATATTGGTATTGGGTTGAATTAGGCCACAACTTTATTAATTACAGGTAAGAGTAGTTTTGGCTAAGTCACTGAGCATGTATCCAGCATTAGGCAGCCCACTTGCTGTCCAATAGATAGGAACCCAGTGGGGTTGACCCTGTGCTGGGGAGATGCCCCTGACATGGATTGGGGCCCATGACCTCACACAGGGCGCCATTGGGAGAGGTGTTTTGGCCCTTCAGTCCCTGTGTGGACTCCTGGACAGAGTCACTCCTCCTGGACTCCTTTAATAGGATACCCATGTGTCTAAGGATCCAGGACGATGCCTTATCTGAAAGTTGTGAGAGTTGCTATGAAGTAGGCAAAAACCTGCAAGCTGCCAATTTGCTTGCAGGAGCAAATTCCTCACTAGTTTCAAATACAGCACCAATGTAAACCATAGCAAGGTCCTTACGCCAACCTAAATAGCTTGGCTCCAGTTCCCATGAATGGAATCCTGCTTACTCCAACTGGAAAAAGTGGGCGGTCGTATTTGCTGGCTCCTCCTTTCCTCTGCAGCCCCCTGTGCCCCCTGAAAATCAGCTCCAGAAGGTTACAGGATTCCCCAGAACACAACGGGAGGTGGCCCAAAAGGCTGCAGGGAGAACCACCTTCCTCACTATTTCTTCAGCAGGAGTCTCCATTGGACTGCAGATATTTCTGTAAACATAAGCAAGCTTTCTGTTTACGGAAATGCAGCTCTGGATCCAGCCCAATGTTATCTATAGTCTTAAAATATGTTAATGAACCAAGTGTATATTCATAGTAATATCACTTTTAATTTAATCATTGCATATTGCATTTCATATTTGTTTCCAACAGAAAGAAAAAAGAAAAAGAAAGGTGAAATAGTGCTGAAAGATTACATCAGGCATAGGCAAACTCGGCCCTCTAGACGTTTTGGGACTACAATTCCCATCATCCCTAGCTAACAGGAAATTACATAATACTTGTTTGTTAAACTGGACAGTCATTCCCATCAACTGCCAAAACCTTAGTCAGCAAAAGGCTACTGGTACAGTTTATATAAATGGATACATTTCAATCTCAGATTCAAATGTGGACTAGTTTAAAGCAAATTCAGTTTGATAATATGAAATGTTAGAGTTATAAACAATCCCTACAAAAAAAGAATTTTACAATGCGCTAGGAGGCTCTCTGTAGGACAGGAAACAAAAGAATTGAGAACTTTTGCTACATAGTCTGCTGACATACAAAGATAGTCACATTTCGATTCTCTCTCTCGCTCTTTTTTTACACTGTCCTACTCATATTTTTCCAAAGTAAGGGCCTTGCCTACTGACTCTGAAAGTAATATCTAATGCAATTTCGAAGTTCAATTCACAAGCTAACATTCAATGAACCTGTCACCTCTTGCAGATATTCATGCTCCTGTTATGGAAAGTATCATAATAAGTCTTAGGTAACTTAATTTGATTTAACTGTGTCCTAGTGACTCAGCCTTACACCCTGAGGTTTATTTTTTTATTATTAAAAAATCCTACCTATTAGATTTGATTCCACAGCTTATATTTAATGCTTTGTGTGGGGAAAAGGTATTCTTTAGTGCCCAATTATATTTTAAATGTATTCTTTTGTGAGAATTTCTCATGCCTACAGCAGATTTTGCACTACTGAAAATAGCTAAGTTTTATGTTGAGTACAATCAAGCTGAAGTCACGCACTCTGATATCCCACTGAGAGTTAAGCATGTACTTCACTTCTCACTGAAATCGATGGAACTAAAAAGTGCTCAGCTTTGGCTGGATTATGCTCATTGTGTTCTCAACTTAATCTTCAATTACTGTAGTTAGGGCTCTCATATGTTCACTTAAGATATCCTAGGATACCTGAACCTTGAAGAAGAGCATAAAGGTCTCAGAACAGCTGGAACTAATTTCTGACTAATGACAAGCTGACACTTAAAACAAGGAAGAAATTTCAAAGGTTTGTGTATGCCAAACTCTGGAATATACACAGTACTGGAGATGAAATAATAGCTGCCAATTACACAGAATAAACTTGGGGGGAGAGAGAGAATTGTTATAAAATGTACCTGCAGAGAATTATACTATAGATCAACAACTTCTGAACTGGGATGGCAAATATGGCCATACCCCATAATGTTATTTTAATATTTTGTAAAACATAATACAGTATGTAAATAGAAAATATTATTTACTACAAAATATCGCTTTTTAGTCTATTATCAGGCCTTTACCTAGAACCAAGTTTGTTTGTTATTTCAAAGTTTGTGTGATAACTGAGAGTTTTCTCCCATGAATATGTTTTATATTATTTAATGTTACTTGATTCATGGAATGAATTCTGGTTCCTAAAACAGGAAGGAAACACAGGCAATTATGCCCAAAGATTACAATCTCAATATAACAAGCCACTTAAATAAAGTTCATCCATGCAGCTCATAATATTTTGATTCATTTGGAGGTTTGGTGAATCCCGATTCCACTGAAGTTGAACAGGAAGGAGGGCCTTCCCAGTGCAATCCTATAACCTGAAGAAAGGCCCTGAATGAGCCTTTTGAAGTATTGGGGTGACATACTGGGAGGAATCCAACGTCACACTAAGGTGACTGTTCTATTGGGGCAAGCATTTCAGCTCCTTCCCTCCCCACACCTGTTGTTCTGGGGTTTCTCCAAACGCCCACCCCTGAACTATTTTGGGGGTGCATGGGGCATGCATGGGGGGCAGGGACAGGGGAGAACTCCCTGACAGAGCTTGTTAGTTGAATTCACTACAGAAGGCATTATTTGTAAGGAAGTGCAAATAACATAGGAAATTTTGGTTATTCCATCCATATCCAACAATCAGTGAAACTAATAAGCTAGTCAAATGATGTTTAAGAATGAATAGGAACCATGTGAGAAGAGGGAATTTCAGAACTGCATGATTATAACAGGAAGTAAGTTGCTTGTCTGGTTTGCTTGTTTGCAGGGGATCCTCAGGTCTGTTTTTGACTGTAATTGTACATCATTTAGAAACAATAATTTTGGAGCATTTATTTTTTTATTTTTTTAATATACCTTTGAAAAATACTCAGAAGAGGGCCGCTTAAGGAATGAAAAATGATATTGATGATGATGCCAGGCATCTTCAGGGATGCTCTGGGGGTGGCACTTGGCTTTGCAAGTTCCAGAAAAAGTAATACTGGGTGCTGCACCAGTATCCTTAATTACAAGCTGGTCAATAACTACTTTTGGTGGTCATGGTATGGAAGAAACACAGATATCCTATGGCCATCTAGGCCACTCTTCAAAAATATTAAAGATTATTCCTGCGTGCCTTTCAGATGTTGACCCATCACTGCAAAAAGAACTGGCATCAGGATAGTGATGTAATAATTAACTGGTAATAATTTATCAATACAGGTCATTGAACAAAGATTTGTACTTAATTTTTCCAACTGTTCATCACACCATCTTCTTAAACTGGATTGAAAGCTTTATGCATGACTTTCAGTAGCAAGCATTTGCAACTTTTAATTTACATTTCTTCTCACACGCACATAAATAAATAATATCTTATAAATGCATTAGATTAACATGTGTTGAGTTTGGTATTTTGTTTTGTTTCACGGATGATTTAATTATCGCAATGAAATTACAGCACACCACACAACAGCCTGGAGGTGTAATTCATGAAGCTGAGATCTATCATTATGCTAAATCGCAAATGCATTACATTGTACATTTTTGATATGGACTGTGTATATTCTGCAAAGAATGCACAAATTATATTCTCACGTAAACTGAACAGTATATTTTCACTTTTGTACATGAAGGTTCCTTTAATGATGTTTTATAATTATCAGGTAATATAATACATTTTAACAAAGTCAACTGTAAATACTATGTCATGCCTCCTTTATACCATATTAATACACATATATGCAACAATTTATGCATTTTGCAGACTTCAGTTTCTGATCCGAAAAATATAGCTCTGCACTCAGATATCCACATCTGTATTAAGGGCACACACAAAAACACAACAAGGAGGAAAACAGACTATATGCACCAAGCTGGAAATTCCCAACCTAGCCTGATTTATAAGGACCAACAAACTGAAGGTCAACAAACATACTAAACCATAAGACAGACAATCTATGTGGTTGGGGAGTTTATCAAGCCTGGACAGGGTTTCACTCCCTCTGAAGAAATAGGTTAGGTTGGGGTTTGGCTCTTAGATGCATCTTTGTCCCTGAAGCGCCATGTAATCTGGAGGGCAAGGGACACATCTTTTCAGCTTATGTTAATATGCCAACTATGCTATTTTCTAGTTAGAGATAGATTGGCCACTATGATTCATGCATTGGTAACCTCATAATTAGACTATTGTAATGCACTTTATGTGGGACTTTCCTTGAGACTGTTTCAGAAACTGTAGCCAGTAGCTGTGGCCAGGTTGTTGAGTACAGCACATGCACTGAAGGACCCACACTGACTACCAGCCAGCTACTGGCCATGTTCAAGGTTTGTTGCTAACATATAAAGTCAGTGCTTTTTTTCCTCGGGGTATGCAGGGGTACACATACCCCTAAACATTTTGTGAATCTAAGTTTGGTCTCATTGAGGGGCAGTATTTCAATATGAGTAGGAAAATAAGAGTACCCCTAAACCTATTTTTTAAAAGAAAAAAAGCACTGTATAAAGCCATAAACAAACTGGGCCCAACTTACCTGAAAGATCCTTTGTACCTACTTGGATCTTTAAGATCACTTAGATCAAGTAGCCTTCAACCTTTTCAGACCAGAGAACCACTGTTAACCCAAACACGCATTTGGGAGTCCATTTCTTAATTTATATCATACAATTGCATAGTGGTAGTACTGCTGTTGAAACCCATCTCAGATAAGACCCACCAGCTGAAGACCAATGACTTAGATCAGGCAAAACTTTAGACATGGCTTCACATCCCACAAAATATTTCAGAGTGGTAACCCCAAACAGCCATTTTCTGCCACTGACCCGACACTGTGGAATGCCCTTCCCTCTGCCATATGTGAAACATAAACCATCAATTGCTTTGGATGTCTTCTAAATACATAATGTTGTATTCACCTAATGTGTCTTTGTCACGATCCGGTTCACGGGCGATCAAAGTCCCAGAAAGACATCAGGACCGGGGGCAAGAGCGGGAATGGGGGTCCAGAAGCCAGGGGGTCCAGAAGCCAGGAGTCAAGAGTCTGAGGGTCAGAGAGCTGGGAGTCAAGAAGCCAAGGGTCCAAGGGTCAGGAAGCAAGGAGTCATGAAGTCAGGGGTCAGAGGATCAAGAAGCAGGGATCAGGAAGCAAGAAGCCAAACGCAGCAAGGGAGGAAGCATGTTGCTATGACAAAGAGCTGAAGGGAAATGCTGACCTTATATCCCTTCCCAGCTCTTGCCACCAGGTGCTGTGAGTTACCAATTGCCCTCACCTGTGAGGCCGTGCTTTGTCTCTTCAGAACAAACTTAGGAAGGCTCCAGACCTGCAGAGTCCTATTGGTCACAGGGCTCCTGCACGCACACCTGACAGTCCTGTGAGCAAGAGCACTGTGCAAGGTCTTCTGCTTGTGCAATGAGCTCCCTCACACTTTCTGTCGTCCCCCCCCAGCCCCCCAAATTGGCTGAACCTCCAGAACAGCACATACGTATGTGGTACACACTTTGATTTTTAGAGTACAGGAAGCAACACAGCAGGCATCATGAAGAGCTTACAAGCTACACTTTGATATAAAATACAACAAAGTTTGAAAGCAACAGGCAAAGGCATACTAAAAGGTGACAAATATGCAGAAAGGCAGATGCGCAGACTTATTTTCAGAAAGGCCAAGTATATCCCCTACCTCATAGGCATCAGCTTACATTCTGCCTCACGATTCTCTCGCAATTCTCTGCTTCACAATTATTACTTCTCAAATTCAAACTTTTTTCAAACACTTTGCAGTTTTACATTAACAGTGTGGTTTCTTGCTATCCGAGCACATTCAATCTCTCCCCCCGCCCGCCCACCCCAATCCCTGCTATATCTTAGGCTAATATTAAAATCATCCTTACTTCCTTGAACTTGCACACTGCCATGCAGGTCAACCACAGTATTTAAATATTAAAAGGCCTAAAATTAGAACGCACAGGAATTGGAATGAACATTTAATCCATAATTAATCTAAACTCTTTAAGCAATATTAATTCATTACTGGACAACTCTAGTAGATGCCAGTAAAATTCCCATCTTGCCATTTAATTTATTTAAAATATTTTTATATGGTCTTCCATACAAATTCCAATGAAGTTTACAACAACTTTGTAAGGTAGATCACTCATAATGGGCAGTATCCAATCAAGTACTGTATCTCTGCTAATGCAAGGACTTTCAGCTGTGCAATGGAACTTCCCTTCCCTATCCTCTCCCTGCATGGTCTCTGAATCTGTTCTGGGATTTCCCCCAACTCTCTGAAGCAGATTTAGGAAATGCGTGGGGTGCTCTCCAAGAGGAGAGGGAGGTCTTGTTCCATTGTTGTTGTTGTTTAGTCGTGCCCAACTCTTCGTGACCCCATGGACCACAGCACACCAAGCACTCCTGTCTTCCACTACCTCACGCAGTTTGGTCAAACTCATGTTAGTAGCTTCAAGAACACTGTCCAACCATCTTGTCCTCTGTCGTCCCCTTTTCCTTGTGCCCTCCATCTTTCCCAGCATCAGGGTCTTTTCCAGGGAGTCTTCTCTTCTCATGAGGTGGCCAAAGTATTAGAGCCTCAGCTTCAGGATCTGTCCTTCCAGTGAGCACTCAGGACTGATTTCCTTAAGAATGGATATCTTTGATCTTCTTGCAATCCATGGGACTCTCGTTCCATAGTGCAAGCAAAACAGTGTTGCATTACCAGAATCACTTTGTTGGATACTGCCCACTGACACGAAGTGTTTAAATTAAAGGTAAAGTTAAAGGATCCCTGACAGTTAAGTCCAGTGGCGAACGATTCTGGGGTTGCACCGCTCATGTCGCTTTACTGGCCGAGGGAGCAGATGTTTGTCCACAGGCAGTTTTTCCAGCTCATGTGGCCAGAATGACTAAGCCACTTCTGGTGAAACCAGAGCAGCCCACGGAAACGCCATTTACCTTCCTGCCAGAGCGGTACCTATTTATTTACTTGCACTGGTGTGCTTTTGAACTGCTAGGTTGGAGCTGGGACTGAGCAACGGGAACTCACCCCATCGCAGGGATTTGTACCGCCGACCTTCTGATTGGCAAGCCCTAGGCTCAGTGGTTTAGACCACAGCGCCACCCGCGTCCTTTGTGTGGACAGTACATTCACACAAACCATCACATGCCATTCTGGAGTGCCGTCTAACCTTTAAGAATGGTGGGAAGGTAAAGGCCTAGAGAAGCAAATGAGGTCACGGTATTCCACTTGCTATTTAGATCTCAGGTTGACTACAGTAAATAATTAAAGATGGCATGGAAAGGAATAAAGTGGTATAAGAGAATAGGGGGGAATAACAAAAGTTCTACTTTTCTGCCACACCATGACAGCTTGTGGTAGTTTATCAGGCATCAGCAGCATGCTAGTGTACACTGACCAATTACTCTTGTTTTGTTTCTCCCTTGGTACAAGCAGGATAAACAAACTAGGGACCCTTGGTTTCCCATTACATCCAATCAGAGGTCATGGGGTTGTTGTTTTTGCTGCCCAACAAGCTGCAATAATTAAGCCAACAACAAACCATTGGTTAAAGTTAGCCAGTGATCATAGTTTGGTAGGGAGAAGAAACCATAATCCTTGGTTTGGATGTAGCCAGCTTTCCTGGTTTGTTTATTCCACTCATACCAGGGGAAGAGTGAAGAAGGAACAATTTGGCAGTATGCACTAGCACACTGTTTATTCCCGATAAACCACATCAGAAAGGCTGGTTCATTGTTATGTGTAGCCAATTTGTTGTGGTAGTTAAGAGAGGTAGATCCTGACCCAAAAAAATAATAACGATTATGTCATTTTAAATAAATGCAGCCTGCTGCTGCACTGATCCAGAATGCCACAGCCTAAGTCCCAACAATTAACATTCATAATGGAGCAACCAAAAATGGGAAGAAGAGAAAAAAGCCTAAAACCTGGTCTGCACCATTTGTGAGATACTAAATAAACAGCAGCCCACTGGGATTGTTGTTGATGATGTTCCAGTTTTAACAATCGTGTTGTATTTGCAGGCCAAGCAGAGAGCAGAAACAGAAGATTAACCAAGCTCCTGGCAGGCTGCCATATAAAACTAATGGGGTCAAATTGTGGAAGTCTGTCCAGGACTCTACCAAGGTAACAGCTGCCTGCAAAACACATTTTGCCACAGTGAGAAGAAAACAGAATCATGTATGATTTGCCTCTGGGCAAGTTGATGGTTTACATAACTTAACACAGCATGCTACACCTTTGCCTATTACATGCTGCTTCCACTTGCCAGAGTAGTGGTACCTTAACATCTCACTATTAGCAATGACATCTTAAAAGCCATCATGAGTACTATTCATAAATATGTTCCAGTTTCAGCTCCTGTTTTTAGTGCATCTCACACATTTACCTATTTAAATTCATTTTCTAGAATATGAACAAAATAACCAAGACTTAAGTAAGATCATTAAATTAAGTAGAATGTTTTTCAGTGTGCAGTGCTTCCAAAATAAAATATATGAAGGATACAACTAATGCAAATAACAAGGCTAAAATTAACTCCAGTTTTATGTGCACTCATACTGATATAAATACAAATAGTACATTGTGTGTACTTTGTGCAAGTACAAATTTATTTATACAAATAGTGTAGCGAAACACATGCAAAACAATCAGATCAGAGATTCACTACAAGGAAGTGCTATTTTCTTGCAGTTACAATAATGGAATAGTCTGCAAATTAATAATAAAAAAACAGAATATGCTATACCATATCAGAATAAGCTGTGAATTAATAAGAAATAGAACTTTACACAGCTATGGGGGATTCTAATGTATGTTGCTTGGGAGGTTGTATATCTTGTCTGTTGAGGGATACACACACACACACACACACACGGCTGATAAATAGAAATACCTCCACAGGTAATCAGCACATTTACTTACACAGAAACGTGGTTCCATATCTTCTTATATTCATTAAGATCATATTGGAAAGAAGCCATAAAAACAGCCTGAGATATATAACTGGCACACAGCAAAACAAAACACTCCCCAAGGTTTAAAAAGTGTAGCATTAAACAAAAATATCAAATACAAGCATCTGACTTCAGTGTGGTTCTAACAGCATTAGCACAGTTTGTCCCCTGAAGCACCAAATGGCTTAACAGATGATAACTCGCTTGCCTTCTGGCCAAAGCATTTCACACAGCTATGTAAGTATTTCTGGCAAAGATAGCACTAACTCTCAGACTAGTTAGTAGATGAACATACATATGTCTGTAAGTTTGATTCAGTACATAAATGGTCAGAAATTAAACAATGCAATAATACCTCACAAGTAAAAACAAAAGCCAGACAACCAATTTTTGAGTCTCAGAAAGCCTGGAGAGGAGCCTGGGCAAATATGAAAGCTGAGGAAGGCTGTGACATTTCCAAATTACACAGCTAGATCTTTGAAATTTCAAATAAAATGCAATTTCATTTATTTATCACTAAGCACAACAACACGATACTGTTCAGTCAATGTTTAAATCTCAAAATAAAAATCAAAAGCGCTTTTGCTACCAAAATCAGATAAAAACACTCAATACAAAACATGGATGGATGCATGGATCCATACAGTGCATGGATGAAAGAAGGACTGAGGTACAGAACTTCACAAAAACAATAGCCAAATACCTCGCAAACTATGTGAAATGTGAAATTCCCATAACCCATTCCAAAACACATTCACTTAAAATATGGCCCACAGCTTGAATATTGCTCACTTTCCCACATGTGTCCTGAATTAACTACCCCTGGTTCTGCGCTTCTACCCCTGCAGGGGCTTATTTCCGACACTGCAAAATGAAAGAGAGCTTAGGGACCCCAGGTTCATGACATCTATTATAATGGAAAATTGAATAAAAATGTTTTACAAAAAAAGTTAATAAAATTTTAAACTGAATATGAAAAGAACGTTATGGCTAATAAAGAGAAGCATCAGAGGGTGACACCATCAAATTTATTCTTAACACATATAAAATGATGAGCATGCACAATTTACCCTGCATATCAATTTTGTTTGAAAAATATGGAAGAGCCATTCTGTTTGCCTTCACACAAATTCCTGTGTACTTGCAAACTTACTTTAAGAGGGTGATTCATTATTCCTCCTCAAGAATTATCCCATGATAATTAATGAATACCTAGTATGTCAGCCTAGATGCAGCAGAGCACAGAAAAATACTCTCCAATCAACTTCCCCTTCCCCCAAGGGAAATATTTAGGTCTGTAATCACTAAAACTTCACACAGGCCCTTTTCATTCATTTCTTCCTGCATGGGCCTTTTATGCAGAATAACATCAACAACAAAACCAAAATGCAACAACATGCTGATTATTTTAAAGAGTAAATTTGGATACTGTTGTCAAGCAATGAGTTCCTTATCAGAAAAAAAAGATGTGCTGTGGTTCACACAAATTTGATATTAACAGAAAAATCATTAGAGGAAAACCACACATCCACGTCAGTAAGGGGCTTCAAATTGATTCTTGTGTGAAATAAAGCTTGCAAACTCTGCATTGCATTCCATTACAAAGTGAAGGCTCTTCAAAATGTGGCTGACCTTTTCACAATAGCATTGATTCAGCTGGAGAGGCTTCAAAACCAAGAAGCAAATAAAGTTACCTAAAGGGTAACAGGTTAACGTAAGCTGCACAACATTGTGGCGAGCCTGACCTTCAGAATTTGAGGTATCATCAGTGCCCCCAAACCAAATAGAGGGGAGAATGCATTGCCACAGTAACAAGTAGTCTTACTCCAAATGACTGTAGACAGATTCCAATGGTTTTCAAAGGTTATCTAAAGAAGGATAGTCAGAAAAGGTGCAATCTTTAACATCTCTCTTAAGCTCACTTTTAAAATCACCAAAGTAACAAGGCCTGAAGGAGCACTGTGTGCTTTTCTTCATTTGTCTTGTTGGCAGATGGTGTTAGGAATGCATAAGGTAACTCCACATTTTTCACTGATGTTTTTACTTCCTCGAGTGCATAGTTCAAGGGCCTTAAGGGATTCTTTGGGTCTGTGCAACTGCAGACAAGGTGAAAGTTAACAACAATTTCTGAAAAAGCTGTAATACGTTTTTCCCCTTGGTTTAAGATATGGGGGGGGGGAGAACTTGCTTTCTACACAGTTCCACATCTGCTTAAAACATCTGTGAAAGGCAAAAAAAAAAAAAAACGTTTGAAAACTTCTTCTATTTCCACGCATTCTTTAGCATCCTCAGATACCACATCAGACTCATTCTCCTTGACCATTTCACCCACAAAGTTGCATCCCATGACCAATTTTTCTAAATTTAAACAGAAATTATTATATTCATTTTGAATGCCCCCTCCCACGTTCACCAATGTTTTATATTGTTTCATTGGTAACATAAGAGGAAAAATGACTATTACTCATATTTAATCTAAGCACAACCACAGATTAGGAATTTGGCTAAGTTTCAGAAATTATTTCTACTGCTAAATGACAGCACAACTTCAATAAATTCTACACTACAGCATGACTGAATATTCACCTGGTCATCACTTTAGTGTAAGAGAGTTCTGGTTAATAATAATAATAATAATAATAATAATAATAATAATAATTTATTATTTATACCCTGCCCATCTGGCTGAGTTTCCCCAGCCTCTCTGGGGAGCTTCCTATCAAATGTTAAAAACAATACAGCATTAAATATCAAAAACTTCCCTAAACAGGGCTGCCTTCACAACTGAACGGCTTATTGCACTACTGCTAGATACAACATAGTGAAATCATTCAAAGTTGTTACACTGAACAGAAAGAGCTGCAGATGTGGAATGGACATACTGAATATAACATGCTATGATAAAGTCATGTTTTACTCACCACACCACTAATAACACCATCCACACCATTGCTGATAATAAGGGAATTGCAACTAGCCAATGTGCTCTGCACTGTGCAGATAGGATATGCCTATAGTTTAAGACACTCTGTGCACTGCTGCCATTCATATCAATAGAACTGGGTTGTAAAACTATGTGATTTCTCAATATGTGAAATAAGAGCCTACATTTACAAATGTTCAGGTTGTCCTTACATTTGCAGACGCAGTTGCATATTCATGCCTTATACCCCTGTTTCAGCAATAAATACAATGAAGGCACACAACCGCAATCTCTGTGTTAAAGCCTGGGGGGCAAAAATAACAAAGATGAATGAGACAGACACAGTAATCAAAATGAAGATATGAAGGGAAATTGGCAAATGTTTTGCATAGAGGGACTCTGATTGTGAGAAAGAAAGAAAGAAAGAAAGAAAGAAAGAAAGAAAGAAAGAGAAAGAAAGAAAAGCTCATACTTGTATCTCAAAGCATTATATCAAGGATTGAGAACATATGCATCTGCTATTTATGAAGCATTTTAATTGAATACAATTGTAAAGCTCTCCAGAAAATCACATTTTCTTACCACCACTGAAGCGGAATGACCTTGAAAGTGCATTATAGGAACTGGGTAACACCCACAACAAAATTGCAAGAATTATTAGGTCAGAAAAGGAAGATGGCATTCCTGCCAGCTAACCTTTCAGTCTGACAAGATGTAATTCTACACCTCTGGATATGTCTAAACATTGAAGATTAATGCCATCACATTTGTTTATCAGATTCTTTAAATGGGAACAAAATGCTGTTGTGCAAAAAAGAAAAAAAGAAAGAAAAGGAAGGCCTGAAATAGGTATAAGGAGGCCAAAGTAGAAAATAAGCCACAAAGAACCCACTACAAAAGAGTTCTTTTAAAATATCAATAGCTTAAAGAACATTCATAAAAATTACAAATCAAAGTATAAATGGGGAAATTGGAAATTTAAATGTGATAGTTGGGTAGGATCAGTGCTTTTTTGTTGTTGTTTTTTTTAAAAAGTTGCTGGTAGTCATATCTTGATAAAAGTATGAAAGGCCAGCATAAAATGGCTGTCTTGTGTAACAAAAACAGAAGTGGTGGTACTCTGTACCAGTGAGTACAATCACAAAAAGCACTGGGCAGACCCATATATCTTTCTTAATGTTTGTACAAATGTGCTGGTACAATAAAAACATTTATAAATGCACAAAATCCCTCTGTGTGGTCTCCAGAGTTACAAAATAAGAATGTTGAGCCATTTCTTCCATTATTCTGGTTTTGGATAGAAGTGACCTGTAACTCAAATGTTTATGATTACCCAGTTTTAGACCCCAAGGAAGGTTCATCCACTACACTGAAAGGCAGTCGCTGGGCAGTCTGTGGCGAACTTTTTATAAGGTTAAACATATAAAGTTCCTTTTGTGAGCTTAACTCCTCTGCCACTTTGTCCTAACCTCTGTGAAAAGAGTTGAGCCACAGTTCCACTTTTCAAATCGTGAAAATTATCAACATATTCCCATTCTTTTATCAAGATAAATATGTCAAACTCTTTCAACCTTTAAGCAATTGTTTTATAACCAAGCCTTATTGTGAAGTCCTTAACAATAGTTTCAACGGTAATATGAAACTAAGTGCTGGATTCTGGTTTATTTTGCTGCTTGCATGAAGGGAGGAGCAAAATGGCAAGAATGGGGCTGGCTGCAATTGCATACAACTCACACATATCTTCCTTTATTAAACCTGGAAATGTTGATTTAGTGGTATGTGCAGGCACTGACTTGCTGTGGCATGGTCCTCTAACAGGATTTGTATTTTTGGATGGAAGTTGCTTGCTTTAAATTATTCCCATGTGTCCTGATCAAACCACTGATCAGAAAGATAACATTATTTTTCAGAGATTTAAAACACACAGGTGCCCACTTGAAAAAGGCATTATTATTATTATTATTATTAATCTTATTATTATTCCCTGCCTCTGCCAGTTTCCCTGAAATGGACTCAAGGCAGCTTACAGATAAAAATAACAACAGCTAAAAACATGGCCCAGGTTCATTAATCATTGCTAGAATTAAAACTATATATCTATACCTCTATCTATCTATCTAATCTATTTGGATTAACAGAAAATTGGATATTTTAAGAGTTTGATAAAATTAAGAACAAATAAT
The DNA here is from genome assembly GCF_965153285.1 of Podarcis tiliguerta. NCBI lineage: Eukaryota > Metazoa > Chordata > Lepidosauria > Squamata > Lacertidae > Podarcis > Podarcis tiliguerta. The sequence continues at coordinate 76,174,659 of NC_139534.1, forward strand.
TCAGGGGAGAAAGTCATTCATTTCTGTACTAACAAACATACTGGGAATTCTCCTTAAGCTAAAAAATTCAGACTGAAGGAGAACCAAAGCAGGTAAAATTTCTGCCACACTATCTAAAATGTTACAAAACAGAACATAATGGAAAGCAGGCACTACACTTTATTCTGTTTTATAAAATTTGATTCTGCCTCTCCATTGGCTTCAGACATCCATCAGAATAATACCATCACACATAGTAATGAAAAGCACCAGAATCTTGTATGTGATGCTACTCCTCTATACAGTTAGTACAAAACTGTGCTCAGTTTTGTTGCGCCATATTCCAAGGAGATGCACAGGACAGGGAATAAGATGTCTCCATTTTAAAATCCCTAAAGCCTAGGGCTGGCAGTAACTTTTATTCCAACTGCTTTTGCAATCTGATACATCTGTTACACTCAGAACACTATAAATTTGTCACATGTTATTTAGCTTTGTGAGAGAATGTGTCACTAGAACTGGCACGTCATAGCTTTACAAGTTGTTGCATTCTCAAATTGATTTTGTTGTTTATGAATTGCATAAATAAAAGAAATCTCTCTCCCTTGGCATATTAAGTGTTTGATAAAAGATACCCATGCAAACATAACCTCAACAGCTAGAAAATATTAATACAGGTAGAATAATAGAGTCTTTGTTCTTATTCTTACAGACATGCAAATGTTTTTGTTGAAATTATACAATTCAACCTGAAATGTACACGGTATGTGTAGTTTTTATCCACAGTAACTAAAATGTTCTAAGAGTGAACATCAATAGAAGCAGATCACACAATTGTTTATTATTTATTAAAATTATACCCCATTCTTCCTTCCAAAGAACCCTAGGGTATTAAACAACAGGAAATAAAGCAGTAAAACAAAAAACATAATCTTAAAAACAATTTGGATACGGATGCAGACTGGGAAAGATCTCTTGCTAAATGACTTGTTGGAAAAGGAAGATTTTCAGTAGATGCTGACAAGGCAACAGAGAGTGCACCTGTCTAATATTCAGGGGAGGGGATTCCAAAGGGTTGATACACAAAACTAAAGGCCCAATAAAGAATGGACCTGCTGGTAAGATGGCATCTGCAGAAGGCCCTCACCTGCAGAGTGCAGTGATTTGTTGGATATATAACAGATGAGAAAATATCTCAGGTATCCTGGTCCAAACCCAGCACCTTGAACTTAGTCAGGCAGCTAAATGGTGATAAAACACACTCCTAGTCACTGAGGTCACCAGGACTTCTAGTGTCAAAGATAGATCCAAGAGCATCTCCAGACTAAGGGAGCATGATCCCATCCTAAGCAGGCAATTGACCAATTATACAGGCTTAGGAACCACCCGCCCATAATGTTTCTGAGCACAATGCCCTTAATGGCTTTGACCCTGTATACCAGAAGGAGTGTTTCAGCCCCTATCATTCAGCCCAGACACTGAAGTCCAGCTCCAAGGGCCTTCTAGTGGTTCCTTCATAGCGAGAAGTTACAGGGAACCAGATGAAGGGCCCTCTCAATAGTGATGCCTGTGCTGTGGAATGCCATCCCGTCAGATGTCAAAGAGATAAATAATTATATTATCTTCTGTAGACATCTGAAGGCAGCCCAGTATTGGAAAGATTTTAATGTGTGACGTTCTGCTGTGTTTTAGTATATTCTGTTGGAAGCCACCCAAAGCATCTGAGGCAACCCAGTCAGATGGGCAGGGTACAATAACAATGATAATTGCTGTTGTTGTTGATATCACCATCATCTCCACCTTACCAGGATTCAAAGTCAGTTCCTTGGCCTTCATCCAGCCCACCACCAAGTCCAGGCAGTTGGTAGCGATCATAAACTAACGAGCCTGAGATGTATATTTTTAGGAGTGATTGGATCACTGCCTCTTTTAGGACAGCTGGGACTACACCCTCCCACAAGTGAATCCACGAATGTGGATATGGCATCAAGACTACTACAGAAGTGAGCAACAAGTTGATCACAGAGCTTAGTTGTAAATTCCAATCAGATCTACTCATACATAGCTGATGGTTGTATTTCACCCACTTCAGTTCACTTTGAGGTTATACGTCAGTTGAAAACTTATGTCATAATGTCCAAAACAGTGATCTTCAAAATCCTGACAAACCTGAATTTATTTTGAATTATCTAGAGGGTTGTAGTAAGTATATGTTCAGGAATGAATACTGCATGCAACTCAAAGCATGTAAATTCCATTTTTGGTAGTTTCAGAACACCTATCACAGGAAGTATCTATTACTATTAATTAAATTATGTTCTTGTTATGAAAATACAGTGGAAACGCGATGATTTAATCAGAGGAGCACAGTTAGTGTTAAAAATTGAAACATCATTGCAAATTAATGAAACATAAGAAAGCTTTTAACCTCAGGGTTGCAAAAGTGTGGGGGCACTACAGGAGCAGATAAAAACTATCTATGCAGAGTAGGAAATGAAGTGAAAATTAGACACTTGTAAAAGGGAAGAACATAAGCCAAACATTCTTTTTATCAAAATTTTATAGGCTGCCTTCTACCCACCAAAACAGGGGGCCTTCAAGGCAGTGTACAACAAAAAGATGTCATAATGCAAATAAATAAATAATGGTCCAATGTTTGATTCAGTATACAGCAGCTTCCTATGATCCTATGAATAAATCACCAAAAGCAATGAATGGTAGGTAAGGTATGAAAGCAGTACATGAGCAGGAACAAAGGTAGTAATTTCACTTACCTTCAGTGGTTATGTGGTTTTGTGGCATGGCAACATCCCGCCAGTCGGATTCCCTAGATGACAGGAGCTACTAACAACCTGTCCCACCAGCTTGGGAACTTTTAAATTTGGTCCACTGCAGATTGGCCAATAGCAGCTGGACCAAGGGGCAAGCACAATTGGGGTGTGCACTGGGCCCATAACTCAGAGGTTGATCGATTGGAACCATCCTCTGCTACCAAGGCAGTGGCATGACATCCTTGACCCAGCTCATACCAACTGGGCAAGAAAGAAAGTGAGTCAGACTATGAGGCAGAGGGTGGAGCAGTTAGGTGGCAGGGAGATTCAGCACCCTGAAATCACGTTTGATAAAGAGACCCTCTGGGTGACATCCAGTTCTCAGCATCAGGGAATGATGTCTGATTGAAAGTTATTGTGGTTGGGCTAAAGTGTTGGCTGCAGATGTGAGTCATTTAGCAGTGAGCCACAAAAAAGTATGCTGTCACAAGTTGTCATTCATTTCCACACATGGTGTGGGATGGCAGGTCACAGCGCCTGGGCATGCAGCTAATCATGCCTATCAGTCAACAAATATAAATATGACATATTTATGAATATTGTGAATATCTTAATTTCTGAATGTTGTGAATATCATGCTGCCCTGAGTTCCTTCCAGAGGAAGGGCGGGATATAAATTGAATAATAAAAATAGTAATAGTAATAATTCAAAATGGAGCATAAAATGATGTCTGTCGTTACTCTGTGTGTAGCTAGAACTTTATTGCTGATTACAGTTGCAGCACTGCTCAATGTGAAGTTTCTTTAGCCAGGCCCAGATTCAGCAGTTTCATTTAGAAGGGGAAAGTGATGGCAATCTCCGCAAATCATTATTTGCAATCAGCAAGGCATCATCTACCACATCCAACCATATCACAAAGCCCTCCAGGTTTTCCTCTTTACAACACATCTCTCATCTTCATGTTGGATACATGTAACTGGTTGGACTCTATTCTACTTTACAGTCCAGCACACCAATCCTACACTTCAGCAGCAGGCTTATTTCCAAGAAAGTGCATCAAGGGCTGCAGACTATGCAGGTTGCTACACTGGCACCTTTCCCCAATCTGAAAACACACATCAGTCTTAAACATACTGTTATGTACTCACTACTATGAGCTGAATAAATCGACACTCGACTCCAAGTATATTTCACACACAGAAATAACCAACCTTTGTTTCAAAGGTGGTCATTAACTGAAGAGTTCACAGTTCAGGGGTGGCTGTGAGTGTGGGGGCTGCTGCTGTCATCAACGTATTTTTTGCCATCACCAACACAGCAGTATATAAATCCTACTTAAGTTAGTGGGATGAATATGTGGGTAATTGTGCACAGGACTGCAGCAATAGCAGTTAAAGCATCTTAATATCTAAATTCATCACCATAATCATGTGTTTAGCTTAATGTTTTCTTAAGTTCAAACTAGAAAAATATAACTGTGAGGTAAAAAATTCTGCCTATCTTCTACTAGGCCGATATTTTTGTTCTCTATATTTGCATTTACTAAACTGTATCCTACAACTTCCATATTTTCCCTCACTTATCAGACCTTTCTTCTTTTCAGATCTTGCCAAAGGTAACCTTCGCAAACCCCAAGCTTTCAGGAAGGGAAGAATCACTAGCTCACAGTTTGTGATTGCTTTACAGTGTTACCTTATGCTGTATATTACCTTGTCAATTTAAACAGCCACAAAACGTTAGCATTTTATAAGGAATGACCTTTCATGCTGTGAAATGCAATTAGCAATGCACTCTGGGGTAACAATGTCCTCTGTAAACAGGTGGTGGACTAGCAGCTGCAACTTTGATACTATAATGAAAGAGAAGGACAACTTGAAGCAATGCTGCATTGTGTTGACATTTCCATTCTCAAGATTTTAAAAGAAATTTGAAAATATATATTTGTTGCGCTCAGAACCAATTAATACTGTATGGATTTTGCTGTACTACAGGACCTAACCTACTGTTCACACTTATAAGCTATCATCTACCAAGGATGTATTACTGCAAAATTGTTATTTCAATTAAGGTTATACAGGAAGTGGAAGAGTGATTATGCCAAAGACTTTATCACATTGCACAGTTAGGAAAACATAGGAGCATAAAGAAATTAAGTCCCTGACAAAAGTGAGTCTCTCTCTCTCGGCTTGTTCACAACAAAGCAAAATGTGAATTCTCACCAGCCTATTTCCCCATTAATGTAGGGACATATGCATGATGTCCTCCCTATCCCAGTATTGTCCTCGACCTTTCCTCCTTTAAATGTGGAGTTTTAAATCATTGGAAAATCCGAAGTGGGAAGAATATATAAATAAAAACATTTAAAGGGGGAAAGGTCTGGGACAATTCTGGGATGGGGTCCACTTTACTCTGGTGTGATAAGCCCTTTGTCACTTTTTCTCCATTCTCTTTCATGTGTGGCCTATAATATTTTGTTCAGCCAAGGTAAACATGAAGCCACACAAAGTCTGAAGCTAAACAAGTTTGGTTCTAGTCATACAAACACACACACACACACACACACACACCCTACTATTAATACCCTCCTGTCCTAAATTTGAATATATCAGTCCCAATAAAAGAATCACTCCCTAGTTCATGTCCTATTATTCCAATAGGAATATTATTCCAATAACATTGTCCCTTTCACACATGAAGTTTAAATTGCCTTTTAATCTTCCTTCCCTTATTTATGTGAATGTCTAATCACGGTTAATGCAGAACAGGTATTTGTAATGGAAATGAGCATTCTGGCTAGTATTGATTTTACATTGGTGTTATAAACCCATTGAAGCAAAAAGTGCTTTGAACTTTGTGTGTGAAAACATCATTATTCTCTTTCACTCTATACACTTTCTCTCAGCTATTCTATTCAGGCCCTCAGCTTTAACTTTTCACCGTTACAAACATTACTCTTTATCCACCTTATACCTTCTCACTTTTTGTTTAGTCTTCTACTGTTGCTTTTATTCTGCTATGTGTGTAAACTTATTTAACATATTTATTACCTGTTCTTCATTGTTACATACTTTCACAGAGTAAAGAACAACAACAGCAGCAACAACAACAACGTAAACAGAACACCTACCCCTCCCCATACAAAATGTATTATTCACAATCTCAAGAACCAGTAAAACAGTGGATCATAACAATCATCATTATCTCTGATATAACACCTGGATAACTATTTCCTTGTTTTCCCACTTAATATAATAAAATAACAAAATGAGCATTCCGTTTAAGTTAATTCAAAGTAGAATCAACAACTGATTCTATGCTACTTCCCAGCAGATTAACCTTCACTGAGGGTCAAGAGGCTTGGACACAAGCCTGGACACCAAACATAGTATTCTGTGGGTCTGAAAAGGCAAGGCTTTATCTGACCATGAAGCCTTGGTGCTGGAGATGGTTGATGTGGTTGTAAGCAAATGAAGATTACATAAAAGTGGGAGAATCCATCCTAACTTTTTTAAAAAAACCACAGAGGTGTGTTCATGGGTCCCTTAGATCAAACAACATGCCTACTGTTTTTTCACTTTTTTAAAGACAGTCCTCAGGACACATCTTAGAATTCAGAGGTCTGCAGATTCCAGAGCATGACCCTGTTCCAATCTGCAACTTGATTCGAGAGCTGGTTGGATGAGTTTTCTCAGGAATGTGGACCCCCTGAATTCCTGAAGCATCCACCTAATGAAAGCTTGTACCACAGTACATTTGCTGCTCTTTAAATTGCTACAGGATTCTTAGCTGTCTAGCTGCAAAATGAACAATTTCACCTACATTTATTTTAAATACAAACAAAGTGAAACTGTTTTTTTTAAAAAAGCAGCTTATTCTGTGGAATAGATGGGGAGATAACTGATTTGTTAATCAAACAAATCTAGATACTCTTCTAGACGCCACACTAGTGTTTCTGTCCATAGTCCACAATGCTCACAATTACCATAAATTCTGATGCACTGGCACCACAGTTATAACCTATCCTCAACATTTATTTCCTACTACAGATAGCGTTAGAATTAGGTCATAAAATACGAAAGTCAATGCCAAGGCTTCACTTGACTTTAATGGGGACTAGATTAATATATTCATTCACCTAGCACCAAACAAGAGATAAATTTCTACATGCTAATTATTAACACATGCAAAGTAATGGTAGATCTTCAGGACATCCAACTACCCATGGCAGCACATAAATTCTAAAGCTCAGGTACATTTACTGAACGAGGGGGGAAAGACTGCATAGCTCAAGTGTATTTTTATTGCAAATCTGAGTATTTTCAGAAGATAAATCATACCGTGATGGTTGCAATCTGTTTCACAAGTGAGCTGTTAAACATAAGAACTGATGACTGCAAGGTTGAATTTGCTTGGAACAATAATTATTTATGACACTTTATTACAGCATAACTCATAAACATATGGTTACCTTATTAGAAATTAAAATTCATTTTCATATAACTCTCAGCATGATATTACACCAGCATAACTGAAGCAACTCCAGGGGACAACAAATAATTCCAGTTCAACTGTTCCAGGGCTTGACAGTTGCAATATGCAATTTCAACTAATTCTCTTGTAAATACATAGGCAGGTTTTGATAACACAAATCCATCCACAGGCAAGTACAGGCATAAATGTTATTATTTTCCTACCAGCTTTGGAGACTGCATAATTTATTTCTTTGACACAAAGTACCATTAATTTGTTTGGCATTTGCTGCTTTTTTTAAAAAAGTGCTTTCTTCTGTTTTGGCCTTATAGCTAACATAGTTCCTCCACTTCCAGATGTGTAATTGTGCCTTGTAAAAAAACAACAGCAGCAACAACCTCCTGACAGCATATACAAATTAATTAATTAAATGAATAAAATAAACAGTCAGATAAACTTGGTATAGTCTGGATTATGCTTCCTCCCTGCCAAAATTGTGGGGAGGGGGAATACATGGAAGGGCCAAAAGTTCCTTCATAGACTCACCAGTAAGTTCCTTCCTATCAAGTTCTCAGACCACATCAACTCCTAAATCCTGCTTTCAAAATCACAGCTAAAATTCAACACTAGGCCATCCTATCACCTCTAAAACCTTTTGATTGTTGTGTTACTCACTCTTGCTTCCTCCCCCAACTTCTTTTATCATGCAGGGGTAAGAGAACAACAAGGAGGCAACATTCCACCTAAACATTAGGAAGAACTTCCTGACAGTAAGAGCTGTTCGACAGTGGAATTTGCTGCCAAGGAGTGTGGTGGAGTCTCCTTCTTTGGAGGTCTTTAAGCAGAGGCTTGACAACCATATGTCAGGAGTGCTCTGATGGTGTTTCCTGCTTGGCAGGGGGTTGGACTCGATGGCCCTTGTGGTCTCTTCCAACTCTATGATTCTATGATTCTATGATTCTATGATTCTATGATTCAACATTAGGAAACCAAAAATCCCTTCCATCCTCTGCTGATGTAAGCTTACTGTTCTCCATAGTAAGTGTTAAGTCTTCAAGTGATAACACCACACCAAGCCTGGCAATAATGCTCTGTAATAGCAGAGGAGAAAATGACACCGAAACTCAAGAGCTCTTCTGCGTTATTAAAAAATACATGCTTGGCTATGTTGAGAAGACAACTAACTCCCTGCCACATGCCCACTCAGACACATCCTGACAGCATCCTAAAGATTGTAATCTAAGGACTAATAACAAACAGGGTGTGCATTCCACTTGGCTGTAACTATGCTTTCCCCGGCTTCCCACTCAGGGGGCACAACTAAAAAGCAAACTTCCTCCCACTCGGGGTCTCACCCTAGATCACGCCTTTGGGCCTCTTCTCTTCTAGGACCCAGCCAGAAACACAATTTAGGAACAGTTTTACCATTATTATCCATATGTCCCGTGCTTTGCATGTGATAAGAGCTTGTATGTGATATACTTGGCATATACATTCTGTTTGCTCCATTATATACATAGCAATCTCTTTTTGAGAATCTTTTCTTTTGATGTGCTTTTGGGTAGGATTTTATGTCAATGTTCAAAAGATTGATTTTAGATGCAAAGAAGATTCAAACAAATAGTTTTTTTGTACAGTTTGGTAATGACAGTATTTTGAATGTACTTTCATAAAACACATTCCGTGGTAGGTGAGAACTCTTGGAGGAGGTTTAGTATGTAATAAAGTGTGAATTAGATACAGAAAATTCCAATTTATTTTTTGAAGTGCTTTTTGGGAGTGAGACGGACAAGCAGAAGGATGGTCATTAAAATAAAAATAGATGGGGAAAACCCAGCCAAAAGTCCATACATCATCACTACAAATACTGTATGTACAAATATATCATACATCACACATACAAATATGGCTATGTGATGCCATAGAACATTTACTTTTACCTCTAGAACCGTAAAATGATATTGTACTGGTAACAATGAAAGCACTGTGCCAAAAATGGAAGGGGAAGTAGACTGTGGAAGCAAAATTAATTAATTAATTAATTAATTTAATTAATAAGAGACTACCTATTTCACTATAGCTCCTTCCCTTTACGGTCTTCTCATTCAGCACCTTTTATCTGAAGACATATTTGACTAAATGCACAAATCACAACACACGGTTATCAACTAAGTTGATCAAAGACTTTAAACATTGCTCTATTTTTTAATTGAGTGGTAACACAAGCCATTTTGGGTACAAGTGATGCTTAAAACATTCCCACTTGAAATGTAATTACTGAAGTTCTCTTTAAACTAAAATGTAAATAGGCATTTTAATAGTATTCTAAACTGTATTTGATTTACTTCCCATTGATTGCATTATTGCCTTAGTAATTAGACATCACAGTATCCTTTCTGTGCTGATTTTCTTCCACCCTAGGTGTTACTATCTGTTTTAAGCTATAAAATGTGTTGGCATAGCATTTGGGAGAAAGTGAGTAGTATTCAACCTCATACATTTTCAATTGTTCTGTCTGCACAAGCATTTCAGCTCCCTTCCTCCTGTGCACTGTCCTGGGGTTCTCCTAACACTCCCCCTCCACAATACAATTTTGGGGGGTGCAAGTAGGAGGAAAGGAGGAAAAACCCCTTATGCAAGCAGAAGTCCTTTTGCCTGGCTTTGAGAATTATAAAATGCTCTTTAACAAAAATTTACAAGCATGCCCACCCCAACCAACCAGAAAACAATCCAAAATGGGGGGCAAAGCTAAAATGGGTGGGGGTAAACATTTGGATGAGACTGGGCATTTTCATTGGGCACAGGATGCCGACAGAGTCTTGGGTGGTGAGGAAAACTGGTGGGATGGATTGGGATGGATGGATGAGTAGCCCTCCATTTGTTGTAGTTCCCCATCTGCTTTATATTAAGGGCCATTTCAAAATGATCACTATTGGGCCACCTCAGTGGTAAGAGAAAGAGTGTGATGCCTTAGATAACTCATTTATTGGCCCTTTGATAAGTTGACTGTCAATTAGTGCTAAAAGATAGAGAAAGGTAATATTTTATTGTCAACAGAATACTCGGCTAAGAGCACTTAATTCTTTTAGATGCTCATTCGGAGCTATAACCAAAGGAACATATTTTTCAGTCAGTTTGAAATGATTAATCAAGAGGTGAAAAGATCTTAGTTAATGCCAACCATTTTTTTCTCAGTCACTCAATTCCCAAGAACAAAATATAATCAAAATCATTACCAATTAAATGTGCAATTTAGCAGAATGAAGCAGGACTGTTTAGGAACAAAAATAGTACAAAACACTATTAATTCTATATTACTTGACTGTGATTATTTTTCTAAATGTCAATTAGATGTTTTTACCAAAGATTAACAGACAAGCTATTGAATATGATTTTATGCTCATAATCCAGCATTCTAGTTAATGAAAGGGGGGCTAAGAAGTAAATAAACAGGAAATGTTGCTTTTACCTCTGCATAGCACCAAAGATAACTGAATAAGTAATTGACCTTTCAAAACAAGGACTCCGATCCAGTCATCCAGAAACCAAGTGCACCTAAGAGGTTTCCAATTAATCCTCTAATTTAAGTCCTATGTCTCTTTTCTATGAAATATAGATAAAAGGTTGGAAATCACTCCAACTGAAGCAGCACCCTCTGCAGAGTGCTAAGAAGGCCAGCCTCCTTATTAGGAACTAAAGGTCAATAAAAGAAAAAAGTCTCTGTAATATCTACTTTTATTTACTTCTTGTCTTTCTCATCTATTAAGAGACATGGAAGAGCTGAAATGAGAATGAAAAATGATAACACTGGCAGACTTCAGCAACAAGGCTTAGTCAAAAATTCACTAGGAAGCTTCAGAAACTCTAGAAAGTTTAAAACTTTGGTTAGATCAAAAAGGGATTGGCAAATCAGCAGTAAAATAGCAGAGCTGATTCAATGTAAGTAAGTGTAGAATGGTGCACAATGGGGCAAATGTAGAGAGAGAGAGAGAGAGAGAGAGAGAGAGAGAGAGTTAGTTTCACATATAAGTTCAAGAGGCCTGAATTGTTGGTGACCAACCAGGAACAGAACCTCGGGATCATGGCTCAATGAAGATATCAGCTCAGATGTGAAATGGGTAAATACCATGCAAAGGATCATTAGGAAAGGGATTTAATATAAAACTGCCAACATCATCATGTTGTTATACAGTCATGTGGCATGACTGCATTTGGAATACCGTATACTGTTCTGTTCATCTAACCCCCAAAAAGGAAGTTGTAGAGCTGGAAAAGGTTCAGAAAAGGGCAACCCAAGTGATCAAGGTGTTGGAGAAACTCCCTATGAGGAAAGGTTACAATTGTAAGACCCTCCTGGGGAACTGGCACACAGACCGTCCCTTGATCCATGCATTTCATGAGGAACAGGGCCAACTATGAGTAGCAACTGCCACCACAATCCAGAAGCAGTCAATAATTTTGACTTAATTGACATTTTAGCCCTTGTTACAAGTTTCCACTCCTTTCCTCCAGGCAATTCCAGTCCTAATCCCCACACACAGGGTCACAAAAACAAGGCCTTCTGCCTGTACTTGCACTTTACTGTGGTTCTCCACTGACATGGCTGCTGTAAATGCTCTCTGTTTAGTGTGGTCCCAGCAATCCTGGTGGGTTGGACTTCTGAGTGGGCTCTCAGCAGCACCCTTCTGCAGGCTCTGAGACCTGAGGAGACATATGTCCAGCTGCCTTCTGGTTGGCAGTCTTCTGAGCCCAAGGGTCACACCCAGTTGCTTCTCCCCCCTCCCCCAAAGGACAAGGTGGCAGGTGATGCCTTTTCCCAAGACTCCATGTCCCTTCCTGGAAACAGAGATAGCTGTAGCAGAGCTACAAGCTTCTTCGTCTTGCTGTTTTTCTTTTGCTTGTCAATCAGTCAACTCCCTCTGACTGCTGTCTCTAGGCTGCTTAACCTCAGGAACTCCAAGAGCTCCTCATTAGTCTTAGCTGGTGGTAGCTGTTTCTTGTTCTACTCCTATCTTGGTTGGTTTGACTGAGGTACAGAAAACTGGAGCCTTTTTGAAGGGACAGTCACAGCATGGCCACTGTGCCCAAGATTCTCCACAACATTTGGGGCCTTTTAGTTTAAAGAAAATGAGAGGGGAGGGGAGGGGAGGGGAGGGTAGAGGGGCAGAAAATTATGCAAAGTATGGAGAAAGAAGTTTCCCTCCCTCTCTTATTATGGTAAAACTCTGAGGCACCTAATGAACCATCTTGAAAGATTCAGGACAGCCAAAGGAAAGTCCTCCTTCACACAATGAATAGTTAAAACTGTGGAATTTGCTCATACAAGATGCAGTGATGACCACCAACACAGATGGATTTCTGTTTTTAAGATTTTTCCACTGGAGAAGAATGAAAAACTAGTTTTGAAATTAAAATCCATTCTCACAAGTGAGGCCGCAAACACATAGTCGGGATGCAGTTCTTATGATGCACATTGCAGCACACAATTCCCTGAATTACATTCTTAGAAGTCTAAACAAGTTAGGAGACAATATAGCAGGGTGTACAGCAGTTTTGATTCATTTCTTAAATTATAATTTTGTTCTGACATGGATACCAAAACCTGAGTTTCAGAACACTTCTCCAGAATATATTGAGTAACGATGCATATGTGGCTAAGAATCTTTCATAATTTGTCTGTCTGGATACTACTGATATCCTACTGTGCAATATCAGGAGGGGAACAGACAATTGTTATGAAAAAAGCAGCATGAGATGTATCCCTTAGGGGCAAATAGAGAATTAGGGCAGACAGACGATGTAGAGAAACCTACAGTAGTCTACAAGTCAATTGATTCAGGAGACATGGATGCAACATCCAGCAGTTACTGTAGTGGGAGAATATGTAATTAGAGGAAAGGAGAGCAGAAGCCACCCAAGCTGCTGGTGCCTTCAAAGGCATCCGTGATACAGTCTGAAACTCTGTGATCCACGGAGGATGGACTGCAGATCAGAGGCAAGCACACCACTTGGACAGAGATATGTGCAATAGCACTGTCAGCAACCTACACTCAAGGAGAGCTGAGGACTGATGCCTGTTCAAGACACAGATAACATGTCTGGATAGAAAATAAAATGTGCTTTCTACAACTTGAAGAAGATGGGAACATAGTGAAATTATTCTAAGTGGCTGGGTCGGAATCATGCTAGATTCCCAATGGGTTAGAGATAACTGATTCTAGAGAATGGGGAACAACAGATATAGAAACAGATACATAGATATGCATGCATATAACAAAACAACCAGGGGAAATCTGAGAGAAAAAGAGTTTTAATTAAAAGCTCTGGTAACAAGCATTTCAAAATGGTTATTAAAAGCTTGTAGTCATGAACATGTTATTTGAAGGATACCTGAAAATTACCACCCTCCATTTTATGAATAATCTGGTATGTTTTAAAACCTTGCAATATGAAATGCAGACATAGGACCTGCACTGGATGTTTAACCCTTCCTCTGTGCTATTTAACAAACTACACAGAGCAGGGGCAGGGAATTATGTATGGGGGATAAATGTGTTCTGTTCACATGCAAAGCTACCTAACTTGCACTTTCTGAACAAATCCCCCTGCACAGCTAACCTGTGAAATTTGCACTTTTCCACATATTGTGATGCATACAAAAATAATGCACTGAAGTGTGTGCAAACATGCATGTATCAGTAAAAATAAAATAGAAGAAAAAATTACACTGGGGGAAATTGCTTGTAAAATTTGAATATTTAAATAAAATGAATTAAAAATGAATTTACTGGAGGAAATGTGACTGCAAAAGTATGGTTGCCATTTGGGAGGAAGGGCGATCTGAATCACCCACCGCCCAGAGGGGATCCTGTGCTCTGCTTGCGGTGAATAGCCAGGGGCCTCTTGCTAGGGTATGGGAAGAGCTGGGGTGGGTTTTACCAGGTCTCACAAAAGGTGTGTGCCTCTAGCCTGCATTTATTTGCACTGGGCTTCTTGCTGCAGTGCTGCAGCCTCTAAGGCAGGATCCACATTTCCCCCTTTCCATTTACCCTTGCTTGAAGGAGTGGAAGAGCAGAGGCTGTGGCCACAACCGATACCAGGCTTTGCTGTTCCAGTGACATCAATGGAGAGGAGAGCAAGACGACAGAAGAGAGTGCTCAATACATGTGCCTGAAAGGAGGGTGCAGTGGCTGCTATATAAAGGTCAGGAGCGTGGGGCCAAAAGACAGTGGACTTCAGCAATCGTTTGGCGGGAAGAAAGAGCTAGCCTTGTGGGAGCTGAATACAGATCCCTGCCTGCCGAAAATCAGTCAAGGAGGAGAAGAAAAGTAGTAGAAAGAAAATGTTTAGTTTTGTTAAAAATATTAATGCAAAAAGAGGCGCCAAGCAAAAGTAGAAATCAGGGTGGAAAATGGGTGGGAGCAGCCTTTCCAGGAGGAAGGGGGCTACCATAAGGCAACAGAATTTATAAGGAGAGTAAGAAAGACGGAAAGGGTTGAATTCATTGTTAGGAGTAGGAAATGCAGGAGTGAACAGCGAGATGACTGCTTCGTAGAGGCAGGAGCAAGAAACTGATCAAGAGCCATCCCCTTTCCGAACAGCTTTTTGCCTCTGCCTTTGTCACCAGAACAGAATGGAGCCCAACCCAGTTACTGTGTAATGCCTGAAATAAGTTGAATTTTCATGCAGACTTTTAAAGGGGAAAAAAATATGCAGATAGACACAAAAATGGAAGAATGGAACTGAAGAATGGAAAATAAAGGTGCAATATAAATATAGAATTCAAATATATCCATCCATGATGATGAGTACACTGATCAGTATGTAATTAATTTCTTATTGCAACAAATAGATAATAGGTGGCAGTTCACTACTTTCTCTTTTTCTCTCATTCATTCTTTAGGTTTCCCACTTAACAACATGCCACTGCTGGAAAAATAAATGGAGTTGAGTAGACCATTGTTCTACTGTAGAATGCCATTTCTTAAATTCTACCATTTATTTCATACGTATATGTATGAGCTACGTTTGATAAAAAGTGAAGGCTTTCAGTATTGAAAATGAATGTTTGCAAACATGTAGTCCCAATTCCATGTTTGCTAAATTAGGGTGTTTCTGTGGTGGGGCACTTGCAAGAAAGGATTACTTGTGTATGGGAAAGGTACTTAACCTTTCCCAAACTCAATGATATCTTATGTAAACACCCCTACTATTCCAATTATATTTTTGTGAAATATCAGTGTAATGAATGGCATGGTTTGCATGGGCCTAAAAGATGACCTGTGGTCAGCATGTCCACAACTCAGAAACATCAGTGCCTCGATAGAAAGTGCTTTCTGAAGCCTGAGAGAGAACCTACTGAAATATTTTCCGGTGGATAATTCTGAACCACGCTAGAATCCTATCTGTGTAAAAGGTTGATAGTTCACTGTGAACATGAAGGACTAAACATTTTTTTTTTTTTTTTTTTGCCTTGCTAAGGAAAGTGAAAACTTTATTTTTAATTAAAACCTCTGGGAAAAGGCAGCTATCCAAAAATATTTTTGATGTAAACTTGTTTGTTTTTCTGAACCACTCAGAGAAGTTCCGTTATGGGGTAGCTTAGTTAATGAATTAATAAATAAATATGAGCACTCTGCTTAAAGGACGGTTCCGTCTGTTAGCAAACCCAAATAGTCCTGTGCCTATCAGCTTGAAAATGAAACAGGGCCAATAGAACATGTGAGCTTCAGGTACAGAATACTGATTGCCGTTGATCGAACAGAAAGATGGAAGACTCTAACACAGTGTCCTACCTTCCTCACTATGTAACTACAAAAAGTTTGTACTTGAGACTAGCAGCCCTCTAATGCAGTAGTTTTGAACCCCTAGCCACCATGCTGAATCAGGCAAACAGAATATTTTCTCAAGGGCTGTAGCCCTTCCTCCAAGGTCCAACCATTCTTTTAAGAAAGCTGATGTTCAGTGTAATTCAGCCGGCGAGTCACAGCAGGCACTCTTGGTTCTCAGGAAACCCCCCCCCCTCCCATGTGCTTATGTGTGTGTAAGAAGGGTGTGTGTGTTGAGAATAACAAAATAGTGAACCCAGGAGACAGAAAACAGGCTTGGAGAAGGGAGGGGACCTGAAGAAAAAGACATCTGGTATGATCGCTCCCCAGCACCTGCCTCTGTGCAAATGCAATGTGTGAGGAGGGTAGCCTTGAAGTTTATGAAAAGTGCAAGGCTTCTTAAAGGGCAATACCATTGCTGCAATATAGAAGATCTGGGGTGGTTAATGGGGAGGAGAGAGAAGATGGGTGGGTAGATGGAAGGGCAGAGACTGCTTATTATCATTGCTATTAGTATTATTATTGATTCAGCACATTCTGAACTAGGATACAATTACTTTCAGATCAGCTTGAAGAGACAGGGAACCTTGGATCTCAAAAGAAGCAGCATGAAACACGACTTCTATTTCAATTCCTTTGAAACAATGGAATGAAATTCAGACCATTATCACAGCAATATTTATACTAATTATCTCTAGCTCTAGCTGTCTCTATGACCACTTATGAATACATTTGTGTGTTTTAAGTAAATGTGGCATGAGAGTGGTACCATGCTAAAGACTGCTCTCAAATGAATCCCTAATATAGCAGCAAAAAGGGAGCATTTTCACAGCAACTTCCTGTGTTATTGGTTCTAAGTGAAAAGCAAATAAAAATCCCAAAGTATGTGTATTTGGGGCTGTAACACAACATCTGGCCCAATGGATGAATTTTAAACACTCCAGGACAGCAAGACATAATGGAGAATTTATATTTGATGTCCCAGTGATACTGCAATCTATTCTTTCTCTCTTCTCTCTCACTCACCATCTGTGAAGTATAATTGTGGTTTTTCTAGATACAGAAGAACCTTGCATACAAAGACATAACAGGTCCTGATGCATACATTCACAATAAAATAGTGCTGAAATAGCATGGTGGAATAAGAGGAATGCTTGAGCATTTGGAAGCCCAGTTTTCCTGAAGGAGCGTCTCCACCCCCACCATTCTGCCCGGACACTGAGGTCCAATGCCGAGGGCCTTCTGGCAGTTCCCTCACTGCGAAAAGCAAAATTACAGGGAACCAGGCAGAGGGCCTTCTCAGTAGTGGCATCCGCCCTGTGGAACGCATCCCACCAGATGTCAAAGAGAACAACAACTACCAGACTTTTAGAAGACATCTGAAGGCAGCCCTGTTTAGGGAAGCTTTTAATGCTTGATGGACTACTGTATTTTAATATTTTGTTGGAAGCCGCCCAGATGGGCAGGGTATAAATAATAAACAATAAATTATTATTATTATTATTATTATTATTATTATTATTATTATTATCACCATCATCATGTGAATCAGTCTATTTATAAAATAAGTGCAGTCATGTTGGCTCATTAGATAAAAAAAAAAAACACCTTTATAGGGGCTAACCAAAGGTTTACAAAATAGTCAGCAGTCTTTGTAGTCTTCTTCAGGTCAGATATCATGTTAAACAAAAACAGGAAAAGGTCCGTATGTATGTTTTGGAACATGCAATTGCAGATTAAAGTACAGTAGAAACTTTGTTTTCATGATTCACCAGATGATATATGGGATGGGATCACTGTCCTTTCACATGAGTTGATTCACAGAATCACAAAACTGCAGAGTTGGAAGAGACCCTGAGGATGATCTAATACAATCCCTCTGCAATACAGGAATATGTAGCTGTTCCATACGGGGATCAAACCTGCAACCTTAGCATTGTCAGCACCACACTCTAACCAACTGAGCTATCCAGGCAGATTGAGCCAGAAATACTGTCATAAATACAATTTTTTTTGTAATTTGAGATTTGTTTCTTATAGCTTAACGCTAGCCCTCTTCAACCAATGCATGTATGGGGAAGAATACTAGTAGCATTTCAGACCAGCTAAGCAAAGCTGATACCCACAAATCTCTTTCTGCTGAACACTCCTTAGTCTTATCTCCCTGTTCCAGCAATATATTTTAACAGCTTGTCAAGGGTGTCATCTCTTCTCCATTTCAAATATAGATGGATGGAAGCCAGCTCAAGAATAATTCTAAAGAAAGCACTTTTTAAAAATGGAAAAGATCCATGAAGGCCAAGCTCATAAACACTAATGCCATAAATAGAGAAAACCAAAAAATAGTACAAGCCAAAGTGAATGCCAGTTTATCACATTAATATATGTACAATACAAAACATTCAGAAGTCTTCCTAGAAAACGGAACCATATAGAGAGGGGGGAGCAAAAAGGAAAGGGGGGCAGGAAGACAGATGTTCAGCCAGGACAATTTAAGGCTGTTCTTCAGGAGTGACAGAAGCAGCAGCAGATTACATCTCTCCTCATCCCCGAACAGCACAGGAAAACACACATTCTGCCCATTATCTGATATTCTACCTTTGGACATTACCTAGAGCAGCCATGGCCAAACTTGGCTTTCCAGCCGTTTTGGAACTACAACTCCCATCATCCCTAGCTAATGGGAATTGTAGTCCCAAAACAGCAGGAGGGCCAAGTTTGGTCATGCCTGACCTGGAGGAATGGTGTCCTATTCTGGTGATGAGTGGAAGCCTTCAAGGCAAGAGGGGATTCTGGGGGAGAGGGAGAAGAACCCAAAGATGTAGTGTCAGTCTATCAGGTCATCAGACAGCATATCAAACTGGAGTTGTAGGACCTTTGATATTTCCAGGCAGAAAACTCTGACATGGTGTATTGCTCAGGTGAGATGCAACATCCCTCCTTGGGCCGAAAACCTTATAGTGTAGCTCTCGGGCTTGGAACCTGTCACAGTCAATTCCCATTCCATGTCTTGCCTTTGCTTGTGAGCAGGTATAGTTTAGGATGAAGCCCGTGGTCTAAAAAGAGGGCCAATTATCATGGAGTGCTGTCTCCAGGGGAACTAATGTAGGGCTCTCTAGCTCAATCTTTGGGTCCAGCTTGGTGTTAGTGGCACTGGTCCTCCTGATTCAGCTAGCTTCTCCTTCGCCATGTCAGAGGACTAGCTAGTGCCCTGTTATCATGGTCATGAAAGCACGGGTTATTCACGCTTCCTTTTCCAAACATGTCCAGTGAATGTCTGAAGCACCCCAAAGTGCTGGAGAATGAAGATAAGAGAAGATACATTTCAGACCTCCTCGTACTTTTATTCATGTGCTGGTGCTTTATCTCTTTTTCTTTCAAAACACAAAAGGATAACAATTTTAATCCAAGTTTGAAAGTTTAAAAAATGACTTTAATCCAAAACATGGAATTTTACAACACCAAAAGCTTTGGGTCCCTTTAGGGATGTCTCACTGTTGTTTTAAGCTGCAGGCTAAGAAATTAACAATAACAACTTTTAATCAATTAAATTGAGACTGGACAAAGAAGATTCACAATGGGAGAAAAAAAATGTATTCTGTTTGAGGCACTTGCCTCAACCAAACCAGGGTTAGGTACAACAAAAACTGAGTCTTTCTAAATTCACTGC
This sequence comes from Podarcis tiliguerta, assembly GCF_965153285.1. Lineage (NCBI taxonomy): Eukaryota > Metazoa > Chordata > Lepidosauria > Squamata > Lacertidae > Podarcis > Podarcis tiliguerta. The sequence continues at coordinate 76,194,378 of NC_139534.1, forward strand.
ACTCCTCATGCATTAAAATTGACACCAAGTGAGGTCTTTCTATTTCGTTACCAACAATAGGTCTCAAAAAGCCATTTATGAAACTCAACAGTTTCTGATCAAGACAAGGGAAACAAACAAAGCCATGTTTCATTACATGTTTCATTACATGCTTGAAACTTCAGCACTGAAGGATCATGATGGATGGTATTCCTAGGCATGTTCAGCAACGCAAACAATTTCTGAATGGCAAGTGAGCTAGCTTGTCCACGGAAACCCAGGAAAGGAGGAGGCATTGACAAAATTTTCCTGTATGTAATAAACAGGGTTGCTTTGTAATGAGTATCCACAGGAGCACCCCAGCCACAGAGACGGGTTTTTCACCAAGTTAATACTATGGGGTAAACAGTATTTGGAGCTCATCACACCTCACAAGATGCTATCTACAGTCACAACATCTTATTGATTTATGTTTAAAATGTACCTATTCTGCTCTTGAACGGAATACCTCAGAGCAGTCCACGCCATTAAAAGAAGGCCATAAAACCACTTCTAAAAAGCCTACTATCTGTAGATACAGTGATACATGGGTCACATTTTTACCTTAATCGAAAGGCATGATGCAAACAATCTTTGCTTGTTGCCTAAATATACTATTATCAACTGTTATCAATTTGTGACACAGATTATTCATGTCTGGAACAACATACTTGCCATCAGCCTAAGCAGCAGTATTACTGGAATTTATATATTGCAAAGACAGTCACAAACAGAAGGGTGACATTTTAACATGCCAGGAAGTCAGTCAGTCACTTGGGAACTTCACAATGAAGTTTCCATCTGTCTGGGTCATCTGAACTTTCTACATATAGAATCAAATGAGGATATTATCATTTATACTACCATGAAGATTGAACTTGATAATGAGATGCTCTGTTCTGCTTTTGTTTTAACAGCACATTTCTCACCAGACCACAATGAAGTTACTTTGCGGAACACATTATTTACCTTCACAATAGGCAGAATCCCCTTGGACAGAGACATAACCACTTTTGCATTCACAAGTAGCTCGCGTGTTCCAGTTCCTGCACTCTGAGTTTTCACCACATCTGTGACCTTGTGCACAAAAATTATGACCTGAAAAATAAAGCACATTCAACAATGTATCAGAGTGAGTGAAAACAATAAAAAGCTTAATCCTAAATCAGCAATTATACTATTTAATTTAGATAGGAATCCTAGCAGTAATACAATATCATTTAACTTCCACGCTAACATAATGTACTTTACCTTTCATAGAATTTTAGAATTGGAGGGAACCACAAGGGTCATCTAGTCCAACTCTTTGCAATCCAATGCAGGAATATTTTGCCCAACATGGGGATTGAACCCACAACTCTTATGATTAAAAGTGTCATGCTCTACCGACTGAACTATCAAGGACCTCACACTATCAACGGCCTGTGTGCTTATTGTCTATATTTACACTGATCTTCTACTGAAACTAATCACACCACTTTTAAGAATGCTGTCATAACAGATGCAAAATTCCATAGCATGAGAATCTTCTATTAAGGGGCACATTTTCTTAATGGTACTCCACTGAGAGGCCAGATGCTGTAGTGGGGCACAGCCAGAGCTAGCAATGATGAGAGCTCAAAACAAAAGTGTTCTGGATTAATTAATCTTAAATAAAGAACACCCTGCTTAAATTTTCATCAACAGATTAGAATTCTCAGTCATACGCAGGTACACTCAGCAGTAAGTCTCACTGGAGCTTTATAAGGTGGGCTCTCAAATAAATATATAGGGCAGGGGATTTAGCTAATATCCCATCAATGGAACCCCTGTGCAAGGACTTCCACTTGAGAAATGGGGTGTTCCATCGTCTCCTCCACCCACACACTCCTACTCCTGAAATTGGTTGGGGGGGCATTTCATGCTGGGAAAACATGGTGCAAAAAGAGCTTTTAAGCTCTCTGCCTTGCCTGCATTATTTTCAGAGTTTCAGATTTTCAGCCAGCCGGCCTTCAATCACATATGGTTGAAATCACACAAGTTAAATGTGCATACGATGTGATTTATATTAATATAACAGGTCAACACACATTGTTCCAGAATGCAAGGGGAAGCAATTCCTGAATACTTTTGTGCACTACACACAAACATAGAAGCCTAACAACTGATTCTCAAAGAGATGTTGGGGAGATGGGGACGGATTTCTGTTCCCCAATGTATACAACCAGGAAAAAGCTTTTTTAGAAAAATAAAATAAAACCACCAAGGTATATTTATCAAATAAAATGCTGCCCCTTCAAATTATTCTGAAACCACACAGAAATGAGAAGACACTTTCAAAAGCCAGCAAAAATATGGAGGAAACCACTAGGAAAGAAGGCATTGTGAAGCAAGTCTTCAAGATGCATTGGGAGTGCATAAAATGTGGTCAATTCAACATCCATGATCCTCTAAAGCTACCCGTGTAATTATTTTTATATTAATTTATTATCCACCCTTCACCCTAAAGTCTCAGGGCAGGTCGCAACAATTAAAACACATTATTATAATCAAAGCTAAGAACAAAGCTAAAACAATTTGCAATCACAAAAACAGAGTGGGTCCTAAAAATATGCAGGTGTCAAAAATATACTCAGGTTTGAAAAGCCAGGAGAAAGGTGTGTAATCAGAATTCACTAACTACTGTATAATGAAGATGCCTGACAGACCTCTGTGGAACACAATTGTATATGGAGATGTTATTTATCAGATTTTTGAGCCCAGCTTTTTTCCAGAATGAATCCAAGCGTGTCACAAATCCACAAAAAAGTAAAAACAAAACAGAAGCAAATAATAGGTTTCTGCTCCTTAAAAATCCTATTATTATTATTATTATTATTATCACCATCATCATCATCAACAACAACCAGGATTCAGGGTATTGCTCCTTCTAAAATCAGCCTACATTACGTTTCCATCTTTCCATCTTTGTTTCAATGTAAAGGGACCAATAGTTAAACCATTAAGGATTTCAATAATATTTTTTCAAACTGAAGAAAATGCTTATGTGAACTTAACCTACAGTGTTACTGGCTGATCTCACACTAATAGTATACCAACCGCTCCAATTTTGCTCCAACAAGTCAAGCGCAAAGGAAATGGTGACAGATAGCACAACAAATATGTTAATGGTTATACTGAATCAAAGTCTTATTTAGATGACAGTGAGGTGAAAGTGACTTAACATCAAAACAAAAAGCACTGTGAAATATTACAGTAATGCTGCATGTCATTCTAAAATAATGCCAACTTTTTTTAAAAAAACACACCTGTCTGTAATATGTTATTTCTTTTATTCTTTTTCCTTTATGTGCAGGGTGAGTCCCCCACCCTCCTCTTAACTTGGTTTTAAGAACTCTACTCTGTTATTTATTTTTTTAAAATATTCCAGTGAAATCTTTTTCAACGCAGCTTAGCTGACAGAAAGTATGAATTCTTAGAATCTAAGAACTCCATATAGGGGATTTGTGAATCACCTTGAAGATTTACCTTTTTTTAACAAAAATAATGGATAGAATTACACTTTGTATTATGATTTCCAAAGAAAGATTTACATGAAATGAACTTCACACATCCCAGGCTGTATATATTCACACTCCATTGCTGAGAATCCAAGTATTTGGTACAGTTTACATCATATTATTTGCTGAAGTTATCCATGAAGAGTTTTCAGGACCAGTTTTTAAGCCATTTCTTTCTCTCTTTTCCGTCAAACCCAAGGAAAAAGTGGAAGCTATAAACCAGTGTTGGAGAGCAGTGATAGACTGGATGAAGGCCTCCTTTTGGAGGAAGGGTAAGATACACGTTTAAGAAATAATGATGACAGTAATAACTAATCCAAACGACATGGGGCTCTTGTTGATTGAGAAGACAGATTACTGCCTAGAAAAGTATGCCACCTGCACACTTTTCTAGGCAGTAAGAAACTGACTACAGTTGCTTATGCTATGGTAGCACACACATTAGCTTACTATAACATGCTTTGTGTATGGCTACCTCTGAAGATTGCTCAGAAATGACAACTGGTCCAGAATGCAGCATTAGGGTGTTATTAGGGATGGGCCACTCTGAGCGTGTTAATTCAATTTTGCACTGACTTCATTGACCCAATTCAAGGTGCTGGTTTTGACCTTTAAAGTCCTACATAGTCTGAAGCCAAGATGCCTGAAGCACTGCTTCTTCCTATCCGAGCCTGCCCAAACGTAAGCTCTCCAGAGGCCCTGCTGTATGCTCTTCCACCACATTATTTTGTATGATGTCACTGTGTTACCCACTGAAATGAAAGCTAGAAATCCTTCAACAGAAAGAGAGCACACTAGAGAATACTACATTATTGGCAGTGCTGTTTTTCTAGAAAAAGAGGTGCTGGAACTCACCATGAGCACCTCGCTCATTCTCTCAGAATAGCAATGATGCCCACCTGAGAGGTGCCGGAACTGAGTTCCAGTGAGTTCTGGCTGGGAAAAAAAGCCCTGGTTATCAGTAAGCACCGTTCCTCATTTCAACTCTCAACTATCTTGTGGCTACTCTGCTCCCAAAATTTATATTATAAGGTGCTCGAGACAGTTTAGAGAGCTTATGCATGTACACAGATGGCACTGCATAAATAATAAATGGTTTTACTTTTTTAAATGATTCCATTTGGGTGCCACTTGATTTATACTAATGCTTTCTAAATTTTGTGAATGCTAATAAAGAATATATTTAGCTCACTATCTGAGTAGTTAAGACAATTAGTGTGGGCCAGTGGTCTGGGGTGAAAACAACAATCCACATGGGTCCACTCTCTGGTGACTTGGAATTTCAAATCCTAATGTCCTGTGGAAATTATGATGATGTTGAATAGATTCCAAGGAGATTGGAACTGAAATCTAGTGAAAGTTAAGAGTGACCAAGTCTCATTGAAAAGAAGGATACTTAAGTTAGCCATGTCCACTGGTTTCAATATTCCATAATTATGACTAGCTTTGGCTAGATTAGAACATAATAAAACAATGTCCCCTTCTGAATTTTAGATCTGACACATTTGTTTTAATTTTTTCATATGGCCTACTGTTAAAACCTTACTGTCTCAAGTTTTAAAAATGAAGTTTAAAAATGAAGGGGGTGGGGATCTTTATATGACTACTTCTCATTTCAGTCCAGCATAGATGACAAGGCAATAGAGCATTAGCTACAACAACAAACAATTTAGAACAAATGTGCAAAACATTCCCCATACACATAGTTGTATGTCATAAATGCATGTAGTACCTTAACAACATTTGAAAAAGAAATAGACTTCCAAAAGGGAATCACATTGAAAAAAGCATATACTCCAGATCTTTGACAAATGAGGTGACCTCTATTCCTTCTTCAAACATTTCAGGTGAATACTCTTCCAGCATTTAGAGCAATTTTTCTACCCTTGGCTTTCCTTTGATGAGGGCATTCTTATGTCTTTATTACAACTGCTTCCACAAGATTAAGTTTTGCTTTTTAAGTTATTTGATTGTGCAATGACCCATTTATCATTTTAAGCTAATTATAATAGTAATCAAATTCTATGCTTCAGGGAATAGGTAGACAAGCTCATTTCATGTTGTTGAATAATTGTACAATTGGCTTGGCACATATCCTTTCAAATGTGTTCCACCAATTAGGTATAGGTTACAATTCTCAAAAAGTCAAATAACTTAGCGACCTCAGACCTGCTCCCAAGCTACTTAGTTTAAAAATCTATGCATATTCACTTGTAAGCCCCCATGAATTCAAGCAAATAAAAATATGGTTGGAATTAACATGATTTTTCTCATAAATGTAAGCCAACTGCTTTATTCCATATGCAATTTCTTCTGATCATCCCAAGACACAGGATCACATTAAGAAATAGGTGTATGGCCTAAGTAACAGTGGATCATTGTTACGTGGCACTTTATATGACCACGTCAATCTGAAAAAATTCTATCATGTTAATAGAGCTTATCAGGCGCACTTTGAGTTTACATGTACATGTCACTTTTCTTGAAAAACACATGCCTGTGATCAGTCAGGAGACATCCAGAGAGCATAAGTGGGTGGCTTTTATGTGTGAGCTGGCTCTTAAGATGCCAATGGGATGGGGAACCATTGTTGTATGTGGTCCACTGTTTTCAGATTCAGCCTGATTCATTGACTTCACTTCAGTATAGCAATTGGGGGGGTTGGGGAGGGTTAAAGGGAGCTTTCTCCTAACCTCATTTATTATCTGAGGAGGAGGTACAGGGAAAGAGAGAAAGGAGGGACAGAATGGACAGTGAGTATGTGTGTGAGAGAGATAAAGGATTTGAATGAGTATGTGTGTACACACGCGCATTAACTGATGGGGTGGGATTAAAAATGTAAAAGGAAGCCAAAAGTGCATACTCATCTGTGGTCAGGAACAGAAATTGGCCTGGTGAATATGACTGGCATTCATTTACATCATTACTGCATTTAAGGCCACGCATTATAGGCAATTAACAACTTTTTAGACATTGTTTTGCCATTTCTTTTACACTGAGATTAAAGTAAGTTGAAAATAGTTACATGTATTATTTGGCAGAAGGCGAACTGCAGTGGAACAGAAACAGTGCTGATTGTGACAAATACAGGTTAGAACAGAAATCACTGCCTTCTTACATCCCTAGGTGGGAGTAACAAAGAAAGAGTGTGTGGTGGCTCTGCCCATGTATGAGAAACGGTATGGGGTGATATTAACGTTTACTTAAGATTATCATCATTTCATTTTCTCTTTAAATCACCACCATCCCATGTCTCCCTCCATCTCTCTCTCTTAAGATCATCACCTGTCACCCTGCCATTCTCTAAGAGAGAACGGGGTAGTGAGGAGCTTAAGGTATACAGAGTATGGGGCAGCTCTGGCCCCACCCTTCACCAAAACACTGCCCTGAGTTATGTGGTGCTCAGTGGGAAAAGGGTCTCCTACATTTGCCATAGACTCCATGTAGTATTGATGTTACTTTAGAAGTATTAAAAAAGCACCATTTTTAATTTGCAGTTGTCTGTAAATTTGTTTGCACTTGTATCCAGAACTATTTAGCTATTTATTTAGGCAGCAGAATGATCAAAACACGCAGGAGAGCAACAATAGTCTTCACTAAGACTAACACTACTAAGTAGGGCTGCCACATTTAATTTATCTGTTAAGATTGATTTAAAAGATTTTTAATTAATTAAAAATATGTAACATATCTGTGGGGAAAAATACTAGTTTAGTAAAAGTGCCAAAGTGCGAAGCTTTAAGGTTGTAAATCAATCAAAATCCCTGGAGAAAAAGAAGTTGAAATAAGCATATAGGCACAAGGCACTATGTTGCACGAATATGTTGCCCCTGAATTGCAATAGGTGAGCACAGAAATAATTAAACAGAGGCCAGCAGAATTGAATTTATTTTTCTCAGAATAAGATCATTTCATGGCTGCTCTCGCATATATTCTAAGTAACACAAATGACTCTACATGCATGTATTTTGTACTCAATAAGCTGCTCCCAAGTACAGAAAGAAAGAAGCCTTAGTAAAGTTGAGAGCCCTGTTGCTACAATTCTACATGCAGCAGACCTGTTAAATTTATACTTATCAGCATCTTTCTGGAACTTAATAAAACTGAATTCTAGAGGTGTCTCAGAGTCCCACAGGAATGCATGAGAAATGTCTGATTTTTGCATCTGAGGAAACAGAACTCCTTCCATTCCCTTTACGCAAAATTGTCTCAAGTCCAGTCTTGGGGCTAGACAGGAAGAGATGGAAAATATGCTAATTGAAGAGCCTCCTGAAGGTGCTACTGAAAGATATTATAAGCCTCTTTTATATAAATAGTAAATGTAAAGGTTAGCAGAGCTACATTATTAATAAAATGTTTTCCGCACTTCAACCTCCTCCAACACACACACAAACACGGAAGTTGAAGTAAAAGGGGCTTGCTTCTGAACAGACATGCATAGAATTGCACTGCAAAGTACTCATTTGAGCACAGTAAGTGACTTCTAACCTGATTGCCACCAAGGTCAATTTAAAAACCACACAACCTAATTTAACATATAGTGATTAAAAATTATGTTATTCAAAAATGTTTAACCATATGCTTTGTTTAAAAACTCCTTTTCATTTTCAAAGGTTAAGGACATAGAGGCATAGGGAGCTACTTTATACTGAGGCAAGCCCAGGACTTTTTATCAGCTGGAACTCAGTTTCAGCACTTCTCAGGTGGGCACCATTGCCATTCTAAGAGAAGGGGGGGGGCTGTTCATGGTGAGTTCCGGCACCTCTTTTTCTAGAAAAATAGCACTGAGCCAGACCATCAGTCCATCTAGTTGAATACTTCCTACACTGACTGACAATGATTCCCCAGGATTTCAGACAGCTCTACCTGGAGACACGGCCATGCAAACCTGGCAAGAGGTCTAGGCCAGATGGGAAATGTAGGCTGCATTTCAATAATCTTTACCAAAAGGTTCCCCTTTGCTTCTACCATGGGGAGCTTGGAGTAGTCCCCCCCCCAAAGTCACAGGCCCATTCCAATTGGCCCATCTGCCCCCCCCCTTCTGACTTGCCTGGAGGTGCTGGGGATTGGCCCTTAAAGCAAAGCAACAGCCCATGTTTGTAATCCAAGAAACTGAGTAGCAGCAAAAAAAAAAAAAATCAACCATTTTTATTTGACACCCAATGGAAAAAATGAACAATCACATCTGTGACTCCAAGTTACATAATCATAATCTATGATAGTACAGTAAATTTCACCAATAACAAAAGCACGATTAAGCTGCAATCAAGAAATTGTTCCACCGTTATATAGTCTTTGATGACTACACTATAAACAACAACAAAAATGTTAACTGCAACAATAATTACATATGAATTCAACATGACTGTGGGTGGTCAGGGAAATAAGCAGCTTTCAAGGAGAAAGATAATTTTTGGCAGCTGTGCTGTTTGAGGCTTAAAGACATGGGAAGGGAGTAGGAATATGAAAATTCAGGAAGAAACCCACAACGCCACAATACAGCACTTGTGGGTTTAGCTTTGCACTGGTGGCATTGTTTGGGTTGTAACTCTAACTTTAATGTGAACATTAAATATAAACTTTTTAAAAAAATAAAAATGTTACCATCAGAACTCAGTATTGCTCAAATACTTTTTTTGTTTTTAATAATGGGGAGAAGGGATGTTATTTAAATGGGTTTATATAATGGTATCAATGTGTAGGAAGTTATACATGCTTCACAGACTGTATCTATACAAATTGGGGGGAAAGTATATTAACTTCCCTGATTTCAAAACGCTCTACAATATGCCCAAGGAGCTTTGATGTCTGACTAATATTAAAGGTCTTTTATGAACTCCAGTTAATGCATAAAAGGCAACCAAGACAACACCATAAGCCTTACAGTAGCCCTTTCAGATCCAAATCAAACATTCTTTTAAGGAAGACACAATAACTATTAACAATGCCTGCCAACATCCTACTTACCTTTGCAGACACTGCAGCACTGATTCTCTGGGAGGATGTAATCTTTTTCCGAGCAGTTCAATGGAGGACAGGTCTCCGTTACTTTTACTAAAATTCCATTCTGTAAATAACAATGTTTTAAAGAGTTACACTGATGAAAATTCCACAGTTGCTTCTACTTTCTATAATCTGTAATCAGAGACTGACATAAACAAAGGCTGCATACATCCGAGACATTTAAAGCACATTCTTCTTCAAAAGAATCCTGGGAACTGTAGCTTGTTAAAGGTGCTGGGAACTGCAAGTCTACGGGGTAAACTACAGTTTCCAGGATTGGATGGGGTTACACAGTAAGGTGTGTATACAGCCAGACTATGACAAAGAAAAGTAAGAATGGTACTGGTCTGATCAGCAAGGACCTTGTTGTACTCAACAACGCCCAACATGCCCAGACTAACTATCTGTTCTCTTTGCAGAACGTTGTTGCCTCAGTATCAAACTAGTGTGGAAGTTTTGATGAGTGAAAGATTAAGCATACCAATTTGAGAGAGAACTGTTTTCCCTCTAAAGTTCAGTAATACCTGGTTGTCATGAGATGTTCACAAAAGAAAAGCATGGGAAACGCATTGACAGCAGACACCCATGATATTTCCATGCAAAATGGGCACACCATACCGCAATAATCCAATGCCTAACCTACCCACCAATACCACGAAAGTTGTGACGATTGCTACGAGGTAGGCGAAAAAACCCCATGGCCTACTGCCATGCGGAAAAACTCCTACCAGGCCCCCCCGCCTAACCAGGGCGACCAACCTATGGTCCATAGCAAGGCCAAGACCCTAAGCTAAAGGGAGTGGCGGGTGGGTGATTCTCGGCGAGACAAGGAGGAAAGAGGCCGGGAGAGGGCTGGCGCTTCGATTTAAAGCCCGCTGGTCACGCCCCCCAGCGGCACCGGATTGGGTGCCGGCTGGTGGGCGGGGCGCCAGCCAGGTAAGCTAGGCAAGCAGGGGGTGAATGCCCCCTGCCAGGGGCGGAGCTCGGGCTCCCGCCCACAACCACTCCCCTCTCTTTCAGGGAGGAGAGTCCTTACTGCTCATCCAGGTGAGATTGGTCAAGCCCCAAAACTCAATGCTTTTAAATGCTTGGTGAAGAACTTAGATAAAGGCTTTTAGCTGACTTAAAAATAATAATTTTTTGCTCCCCCACTTTGCAGTGCATTTTCCTGTCACTTTCCCACCTGAAAAAGTCTTCTTTTTTTGTGGATCTGTTGTGCTATCGCAACAGAGCACTTTAATCCTACTCTAGTTGTGCAAAGCTAAATTTCTGGTATGCGCTTGAATCCCTTTCACAATAGTGACAGCCTGCAAGCACTGAAAGTAAAAATGTATTAGAATTTATGACTCATTCTAATTTTTCTGTCAAAAGCATTTGATGCAGAGAAAGTAATATTGCACACACTTGGCTGTACCATCCAGGGCATGCAATAAAGGAGATACCATACATGTTTAAAAGTGAAAGAGTGAACAATTGCAATGTAAGTCCTACAGCAGTCATAATGCTTGACACTGCAGTCTTAGAAGGTTAAAAAACTTACACGACATTCTTTGCAGTTCTTGGTTAAAATCCTCTGACCTTCTGCCAACACTTTTCCTCCATAGATGCATTTGGCTAGAATTTTCAAAATAAATAAAAGCATCAGTATTTAGTAGTAAGTGCAGATAAATTATACAGTTTGGTACAAACAATATTGCTTTAAGTCAATCTAGATGCACTGTGGTAAATATGATGTACTCATTTTGCTTTCAGTAGCAGCCAGTGTTAATTGCTCACATTTATTTTGACTATAATGGTAAATTCATTACAAAAACTATTATCTTGAACCATTTCACAACTCACTCTGACAAACTAGGCTACTTAGTGACCTGAAGTAATAGGAGAAGCAGAACAGATATTGAACTCGATTCATTAACAGAATTAGTCATGGCAGTGACATTTTGTGGAGCAGGCACAGTACATTTGTATTAAGATATGCCTGTATGGGCAAAGTATTGACAACCTGGATGGACTTACTGGATCACAATATATAGATTCTGATTTATCTACACCATATCAAGACAGGTGAAAACAGAACTGTGCCCCTGTGTAACTGGAACAGTGTCTCAAGTGAGCCACAGGTATTCATTAACTATTGATTAGATCACTGCTAGAAATACAGGGCTAACAAACACATGGAAAAAGGAAGACACCATAGAAAGATCCACACTGATAACTATCTGTAACATTAATATTAGAGCTCATCTCGCTTTACTGGCCGAGGGAGGCGACATTTGTCCACAGTCCACAGACAATTTTTCCGGGTCATGTGGCCAGCATGACTAAGCCACTTCTGGCGAAACCAGAGCAGCGCACGGAAACGCCATTTACCTTCCTGCCGGAGCGGTACCTATTTATCTACTTGCACTAGACATGCTTTCCAACTGCAAAGGTTGGCAGGAGCTAGGAACGAGCAACGGGAGCTTACCCCGTCCCGGGGATTTGAACTGCCGACCTTCCGATGGGCAAGCCCTAGGCTCAGTGGTTTAGACCACAGCGCCACCCACGTCCCATTGTATTTCTTACATACTTTTAATTCCAGAAAGGAATTCATATATACAACAAACTTTATAATTGTCTGTTATGTTATCCTTTCCCAAGCAGAGGCCCCTTGAGCCATGCCAGATATATCTCCATGAATGAGGAAATATAATTCCTTTAAGCATAGGTAAATAATAATAAAAAAATTCTCAGTTCAGGGAGAAAAACCTGGAACAACTCAAAAGGCCTCTGTGTGCACAATATGGGTTGGACTGCTGTAAAAAAGTCAGTCATGCCAGATATAGCTCCATGATACCTGCCTTCTGAGGAATTATAGATCTGTATTTTGGTATAGTAGTGCCAGAGACAAAAATATATATAATGTGACCAAAGTACAGATCTCTACTCAAGATGACAGGCACTCAATTCTTAAACAGACCCTCAGTATCCTTGAGATTATGGGTATTTTCAAGCAAGTATCATTTCTGGCAATGGAATGAATATTAGCTCCAAAATCTTTGTTTGTTTAGAAAAGAAATTGGCTTAGACACTGTTACTTCACGGGGTACATATGTAAAAAGGTACCCAGTGCTCCAAATTATTAAAGCTAGAAAAACTAAATTCCCCCAGGTTTTGTCATTAATACAAATAAATGAAAGCTTCAAATATGTTGTTGTTGTTGTTGTTGTTGTTGTTGTTGTTACAATTATGTAATTTATTATCTGCCCTCCACCCTAAGGTCCCAGGTCAGGGTACATTAAAACACATTACAACACAATATTAAAAGCAGTTTAAAATAAGTTACAATTTATACCCAAATGTTGCTTCCTAATAGCACAATGTATTACAAACTCTTGTTGTGACTTCCTGGCACATTTGCATCACTGTAGCCATAATAAAAAAGAATGTCCTCTTTAACTCCAGTAAAAGAGGAATACTAAATAACATTGCTCTTTAAATCATTTCCCCTTCAAGAATCCCAAACACTGCAGAATGGGACAAAACCTTACTTTTCAACCTTTCAAATTATATCTATAATTTTCCTTGGTAACAGTCATGCAACTAGGTCTGAGGTAAAAAATGAGAAATAGTAAAGGTGGTAATAGGCCTAGGGCAAGCAGAGGAACTAGAAATATTACACCATACTGAAATTTTATCCTCAGCAGTTGCACTTTACTTCTACAAATTCTCCCCATATACTGTCCATCAACTTCTAAATGTTACACCACAGTGTATGGTAGCAAAAAAAAGGTGTGTGTGTAAATCCTATAAAATATCTTCTTTGAAATCCATCTATACCACCACATTTTGACAATCAAAGTTTCACTTATGTGATTTCATCACTACTCTAACGATTGTTAAATGTTACTTTTTTGATGTACGTTGCCTATTTTAAAGTTATGCTTTATTATCACATTTTTGTATTGCATTAGATTATTATAAGATGTACATTTTTTGTTTCTTCAGCTTGTAAACTGCCTTGAGTATTGTAAGATAGAAAGACGGTATACAAATTAAAAATGAAGATGACGATGATCTTTGAAGAATACAGCATGTCAAGAGTATATAATGATGACCTGCCTCCCAGCTAGACAGAAGAAGAAGAAGAAGAAGAAGAAGAAGAAGAAGAAGAAGAGGAGGAGGAGGAGGAGGAGGAGGAGGAGGAGGAGTTTGGATTTGATATCCCACTTTATCACTACCCAAAGGAGTCTCAAAGCGGCTAACATTCTCCTTTCCCTTCCTCCCTCTCAACAAACACTCTGTGAGGTGAGTGGGGCTGAGAGACTTCAAAGAAGTGTGACTAGCCCAAGGTCACCCAGCAGCTGCATGTGGAGGAGCGGAGACATGAACCCGGTTCCAATTATGAGTCTATCGCTCTTAACCACTACACCACACTGGCTCTCATAGCATGCAGCCCAAAAAGTTGAACAAACTACACTTTTCAGATTGTTCAACTGGCAACTGTTGGTTGGCAGGTAAATAGGGCAACATTGATAAAGGAATAAAGTACCAAAGATTTAACATTCCTAGCTGGGGTGCAGCCATACTAAAGTGACAAAACTATATCATGCACAATGAGGAAATTCTCTGGACTAACATCAACAAACAGAAGTCTGCAATACCTTCAGTGTATTGCTCCCATTATATATGATTCTGTATTTAGGCTGTTCCACCATGATGCCATAGAATTTGTTTCAGAAGACCTGTCAACATGGGTATGATGCGATTCAATAGCAGATAGTGTGGTTAGGCAGTGGTGCTCACCTGATCTCCCATTATCTGTTGCTGCTGCTTACCAGGAATGAGGGTAGGAACACTCAACAGATTGGCTCTGATGGTACATTTGCATGGCACCAGGCTCTGTCACACCCTCTACCAAGCAGCAGCAACTCAGCAGGAGGCTAGATGAGCACCAACACCCAACAGTACACTACTGATGTGATTAAGTCATAACCTTCTATGTTAATATATAGATATAGTTGTGTCTCTTGGCCAATCATTTTTTTTTAAACAATTGGTTTTATTGAGACTCCCTATTTTCTGTTTGGAACTTTGCATTTTGTCTTATTCATCTGTTGACTGTAATAAACACCTGACTAACATTTGTGTGGTAAATGTGGCATTTTTGCAGCTATGGCTTGTAAATCATCATCTTAGAAAATATAAAACCTAGATTTTGTCTTTCTGATGGGCACAGGGCTGGTGGAGGTATTTTTCAGCTTCAAATGTGACAGCCTATATAACAAGGCTGGATGTAGACAAAAAGGGAAGAAAAATCTGAATAATAGTCAGACTTTGCCAGAAAGTCAGTTTTGATCTCAAAAAGCATGTTCTGTACTGGAGGGATTAACTAAAGATAACTGAGAAAAAAGAATCCTCCTGCATTTTTCAGGTAAGAAATGCTAGTTACTTTAACTCATTTTTTTAAAAAATGGCTAATTATCTGCTCAATAAGCCCCAAGGAAAGACAATTACAGTTGATCATACTGTCAATGACTGTATGGACAAAGGGCAGAGAAATCAATCCACACAGTATCATCAGTACAGACAGCTTCAGTGTCTAGAACAACATGGACCCCAAAAACTGTCCCAAGTATATCATTCTGTCAAGATTTGCAGTCAATTTTAATCAATGTTTACATCTATTTCTTCTAACAGATTTCGAAGTACACCAACAAGTTGAGATGGGTGTCAACCAAAAAACACACAAAAGAGTAGGTTTGTTCATTCATTCATATTTTAATTAGAGGATAGGAAACAAAAGAAAAGATTATTGTGACTATATGGTTAAATTCAGTTCTAATGCTAAACCATGGTCTCCTTCTGGGCCCACGTGTTCCCTCTCCCCTTGCCTCCTGAACAGAAAGAGTTCAGAAGCCTTTGCCCCGCTTTCAACATGGCTTATCACTTCATCTGAACCAGGAATCATAGTTTGACGCTAACCATGGTTAGTTTCAACAAACCAGCTCCACAACCCATGATCTGACGTTGGCTTAATTTGAAACATACTATTAATCATGTTAAACCGCAATCCCTGATTCAGATGAAATGACTAGTGGAAGAACCTGGGAGATGGCCAGGCTTATTCACATTGCACAAAGCCATAGTTTACCGTCCCTTTCAAACATTACCCTTATGTGGCCTGAATCATGCGTAAAAGTAAAATTTTACTAATTATGAATTTTAAGTCCATTACATGGTATGAGCATATTTTTTTAACTCCAGGATGCCTCTCTCCCAGAAAATGCAAGGCAGAGTCAAATTTCAAATTACTTCCCAGGGAGTAGGGGCTTCCCAAATTGAAGTGACATCACTCCACAACTTTACTACATAACTAACAACAACAACAAAAAGCATGTAAAATCAGTGTGACTGAGAAAAAGAAGAGAGCACAATACCTATACTTACACTTGCACAATTTGCAACACTGGCCTGTTAAATGGACCGGAAGGCGATCTGGCGAACAGTTCAATGGTGGGCAGGCCACTCGCCGGCACTCCACTACTCCACTCTATAAAAGAATAGAAAAATAGGATTAAAACACCTGTATAAAGCAGGGTTAGCCAACATGGTGCTCTCTAGATGTTGTGGACTACAACTCCCATCATCTTTGGCCATTGACCAGGCTGGCTAGAGCTGATGAAGTTGGAAAAGCTCTGCAGGGTACCACATTGGCTATCTTTGGTATAAAGTAATGTATATTTTTTTTTTTGGAGGGGACATTTAAAACTTGTGGGAAAAATAATTAGCTTAGATATGAATATTTGGATAAGCTATATTGCAAATACAATTTCACCATTCTGAAGCAACCATAACCATATCCAGCTGCTACCTATGTGGACATCTATTAAATTTCAGATATAAATTATTTCCCTTATTCCACCAATCACTAAGTGGGTTAGACAATAGAAGCCATCTACCCATTTTTACAAATTCAAAATAACACCTTCACAGCCTCTGTCAATCATCTTCATTTTAACAAACAGTTTTCTATTTTCTTGGGCAAACAAAACCTCTCTTCTGATAGTTATCAAATAATTTCAACAGTACAAGATTTACATACTAATCAACTTTTGTTCCTCTGATGTTGAAAATAATAAATACCACGAACACAATATACATGTTGTTGTCATGCAAAATGCAACTCGTGCATACAATTAAGATAATGTCTCCTTTCCCACAAACTTCAGTAATACAATTCTAAATTGTACACAGGAAACACCAAAATGTTCAGTAAAAAACATCTAAATACAGGAAAGAAACTGCTTTTAGGCAGGTATCATTTTTGATTCCCTCCCCATACTCTGTACATAATGCTATGCATAATGCCAATAACTAACCCTCCAAGTTGACATTATGTACTCAGCAAACTTAGACTGAATTGTAATGAGTCATCTTACCCCCATATATAAGTTAGAAGTTTCTTACTTTGCAAGTACAATTCCTGCAGTGATCATCTTCTACCCATGAGTCTTTGTCTCGATAGATCACTCCATTTACTTGACAAGTCTTCTCACAGTGACAGTTTTCCAACTGACTAAGCCTCATTTCTGCATAATTTAGCTATAAATGAAAGTTACTTGATTTAATTCCTGGAATACATGCACATGGGTTCATACAAAGGAAAATAAAAGCACAGCTTAGTGATCTTCAGAGGAATTAGGTTTTATCATACTGACAAAATCACATGAAAACAGCATGACTTTAAGCTGGTATAAATCAGCCCAGATCCATAGAAGGCAATCGCATATGCTTTGCTAGTGTATTTATTTCAGTCCAAATTAAAGAAACCTCTGTATATGGGATGAGGATCTCAGGGCAATTGTCTAATCTGTTAACTGGCAATCAAAGTAACACCATGTCTGCATCACATAATTATTAACTTTTTAAATAATAACTACTATGTCTATAAATAACAACTTATCCATTTAGAACTTTAGTGTCCAATTCTTGGCTCTCTATTCTGGAAAATGTTCAAAATGATCTGTATTCCAAATCCACTAGTCAAACCCGAAACATGAAGCTCATAGATGTAGCTCTTTCCCTGGTTCCCATCTGGCTTCCTGGAATTTATCAATATGCAGGATATGCAGCAGAATAAGGTTTGAATAGAATGCCATGGAGAGATGGACTGGGGAAGTCCCAAGGGAAGTGACTTGTAATGGATAATACATGATATATAAAATTATGCATGCCATGGAGTAAATGGATAGCAAAAAGTTTTTCACCCTCTCTTATACTGCTGGAACTCCAGGGCATACAATGCAGCTGAGTGTTCGAAGATTTAGCTCAGACAAAATGAAGCACCTTTTCATACAGCATATAGTGACTAAAGAATTCGCTCCATCAAGCTGCAGTAATGGTAACTGACTCAGATGGCATTAAAAGAAGATTAGACAAATTCATGGAGAATAAGGTTTTCAATGGCTACTAGGGATGATGGCTATGTTCCACTGCCAGAGGCAGTATGCTGCTGAATACCAGTTGCTGAGAATTGCAAGCAGTGTTCTCAGGTCCTGTTTGTGGGTTTTGCATAAGTATTTGAGAATGGGAAATTGGACTAGATGGGACTTTGGCCTGATCCATTGCTTTTCTAATGTTAAAACACTTCCCCACCCCTTCCTGTCTGAAGCGTATTATTCAGGCAAACTCTGCATTCCTTCACATCATACCACACATCCAACAGTAAATACGTATACTCCTGATAGGAGCCATAATTCAGACCAGATGCAGGGCCTTTCCACTTCCAGCGTATGTTTTGAACATTTACAGCACGTAAAGGGACATAATGGGTATTACATAGAAAGGGTATTTTGTGCAAGAAGGTTGCACACTGCATAAGCAGCTTGGCCTCTGGATAAATATAGGAAGAGCACACTGCTAACACCTGTGCTCTCAGAATCATTACAAGTATTCTAGAAATACTTCCATAATTCCAGAAATAAATGAAACAACACCTACCCTTATAAAAGCAAACGCAAGGATAAAGTCCAGCACACTTTTGCTTTCAATTAGAAGGTTTGTCCGGGATGTTGGTGGGGGGAAATTTTGGTGGATTTTGGATATGTTGCTTAGCTAACTTTTAATAATGTTTTGAAATAATAAATATTTGCGTTCGAATTATGTATTAGTTATATTTTAGCTATATTGGAGGCTCATGGTTGCTGGGTTGTCACTGGCTATAACCCAATGGTGCATGTAGGACACTGTGGGTCTTTGCGTGTAGCAGATCATGCTTTCTGTCGTGTAGGATAGAATGGTTTTGCAGGTGAATTAATTGAATTAATTGTCAAAAGGAGAGGTGGTAGTCATTAGGACATGCAGCATTAGAAAAAAACAAGATAATTCATGGAGGAAAAGACTTATCATGTATTTGATCTCGTGTTTGAAAACCAATTGCATTTGAAACTGAACAGCAGATACTTCTGTTGCAGATGCAGATTCATACATGGGACAACAGGCTTGGCCAACTCTTCAGTTTCTTTCTTCCTACTTGCCATGGTGGCAAGGGGAGGGGAGGTGCAAATTCCATAGTAATCAATCATAGTAGTCTTCATTATTGAAATAATTTGATCCTAAACACTCCAGGAGCAAAGTAGCAATCTTTAGGCCTTTAATCAGATCGAGCACTCAATTGTTGAAAGACCAAATCTATGTCAATAAAAATAATCTGAGGCTATTTGTACTTATGGGTACAGAAAGAGGGGCTTCTTCACCTTTTATATATTCTTAAAAAGAAAAAAGTCTACTTAAAAAGGGTAACGGGGGAATTTAATGGTGAAAGAGAGCAGGCAAACCACATAATTTCATCATTAAATACATAATCTAATAGCAATGTACAAGACTGATTTGTTTCATGCCAGGACTTCAGTGTCACATCTCAGCCTTGAAAAATAACCAGCAAATATCAAAAAAATGAGACACAGAGCATGAGACACTAATCATAAAGTCACAACAACCTGATCACACAGGTGTGCAATTAGGGACGAAGGCTTCAAGCTATGACATGACAACTGATATGTGTCATTTTAGAACTGAACCACTAAGTTTCTATTTAGCAATAAATAAAATGAGCAATTTTGCATTCTGCTTGCTTTTCTCTGACAATTAAACAAACAAGTGTGACATGTTCTCACTGGTCTATGAATGCAACAAAATACTAAATTTATGTACTGCAAAAGGCAATGAAACAGCAATTCCTGGGAATATGGAATAAGAAGGTAAAGAGCATTTCACTTGTAGGGGTGCTTGTAACCTTCAGAATGTTAATTATGTATTATCTAGAATAAAAAAATATCAGCAAGAAAAATATAATTAACTGCAGCAAGGACAAGTCACTCAATGCACTATGTAATTGGCACCTACTAAGACCACCAGCATGTCTCAGAATAATTATCTCTTTCCAGAAGTAAAATGAACTGAAATTTAATATTTTTCTTTCTCCAAGTGATCAAGTCCAAAGCATGCTGATTAAGACACTAGAATTAAAACATGAAGATGCAAGATCAGAAAGGAAAGCATAAAAAGTATGGGGACATTAAACAGGGGTATACTCGGGGGGGGGGGGGAATCACTGTAGAATGTGCTGCCTTGTGCAGTTTTCATATAAACCAAAACCAAAAATGAATAAACAATGCAATGGCACTTTTAAGTTCCATTAATTTAAAAAGGTCAAAAGTGCATGCTTACTCAGAAGTTTCATTTTGTTCAATAGGACTTACTCCCAGGAAAGACATTATAGGACTGCAGCCTATAAGCACTGGTCCACTGAAATCCGCAGGGCTTAAGAGGGCTTATCTTTGGCTGATTTATGCTCCAGATTTCAAATCATCAGCTTTGCAAAGATTTGTAACAGTGGCCATGATTGCATGTCCTGCTAACCAGTGGTGAGCAGGAAGAAGCCATAGCAAGCCTTAGGTACACAACTGGGAGGACTTCAGAGGCTTTTAGTTTGACTTTCACTTAAAGTAGGCTTATCACGTCATCTAGACCAGGGATGCCTGGTTAGTTTAAACAACCTAGATTTTTGGCACATGGTTTAAAGTTGATTTGGTTTTGACCCTGGCCACAGTTATGAACCATGATCTCTTATCCATATGACACAACAAGCGGGCTTTAATACAGTGGTTCTCAAACCGTGTGGTGCACCAGGAGAGGAGGGCAAGTGTGGCGGGAAGATTCAAGAACAATCAAATATAAACATTTAAACATTTCAGTGTAGTGTAGTGTAGTGTAGTGTGTGTGTATATATATGCGCAGAATATGGATAGATATCTTTTCTAAATGAAAGCAAGAGCATCAACTGCGATTGAGAACAATCCTAGCTGTGATCCAGAATTGCTGTTTGAACAGAGTACAGTGGTACCTCAGGTTGAGAACTTAATTCGTTCTGGTGGTCCGTTCTTAACCTGAAACTGTTCTTAACCTGACATACCACTTTAGCTAATGGGGCCTCCCGCTGCCACCGCGCCGCTGCTGCATGATTTCTGTTCTCACCCTGAAGCAAAGTTCTTAACCCGAGATACTTTTTCTGGGTTACCGGACTCTGTAACCTGAAGCGTCTGTAACCTGAAGCGTCTGTAACCCGAGGTACCACTGTATGGGAGAAGACTCATTTATAATTTTTATTTTGGAAGTGTGGCCCAGATAAAACTGCTTTAAGAGAAAGAGGGGGGGGAGGAATGCTGAAGGCATCCTAGCCTTGTGGGAAGATAACGGGAGAGCACTTACATTTGAGGTTTGTTCCTGCTCATGCATTGCTAAACTATGGTTTAGCAATGATGTAAAAACAGAGCCAGTATGTGTACACAATGTTTTGTTTTATAATTGGCATTTTAATGCTATGAAAGTGTGTTATTATAAACAAGATAAGCACATGGAACAAGAACAAGTGAAGGCAGCTCAGAAACAAAATAGGATTTAGACAGCATCTGATGAGCAGCCACTGCTGCCTGACTACTGGTAGAACTCCAATCCCAATGACCTCCATTTCTCATCATCATGCTATCCCATGCAAAAAAAAACCAATATTATGTAAGAACTGAAGGGTTAGATATAGAACAGGTTATTAACAATAACTGGAAGGGTACAGATTTTTATGTGTTTTATTTCTATGAAGGGAAACGAATGACATAGGAAACAACCATGTTTGACAACTATGCATCAGGTTAGATAAATACTTGTGCCTATCTTGTTTTCTTATTCCATTAGGCAAGCCTCAGCATCAGCATTCAACCACAATTCAAACAAAAAGGAAAAATGCATTCTTTGTGGATCAGTAACTTATTCTTCCATTTATAGCATGAAATAAGTCCTTGACATAATGATACATAAACTGGAAAAAGATGGGAAATGTGTACATGGTTGCCCAAATATGGGAAGCAAATGACAACTTGGATGTAAAACTGGGAACAAAGGTCGGGTACCTACTTTTGCTGTCATTTTAGCCAGAAGTTCTTGCAAATCCATAATTCCTTGAACCAGGCTTAAGAAGTCACTGCAGGTTGGACAGGCTCAATAAAGGAAGGAAGGAAAACAGCAGATAAAAACCATATTATACAAAACAAACTACCATATGCTTAACTCACTAGCTATTGATTCTAGCATTTGTAATACAAATATTACAAAGATTGTAATAAATGAAAACATATGCACATTTTAATAGAAAATAAAATTAATAATTTAAATTGGGTTGTCTCGCACATATATGACGTATTATTGGAAATA
The DNA here is from genome assembly GCF_965153285.1 of Podarcis tiliguerta. Lineage (NCBI taxonomy): Eukaryota > Metazoa > Chordata > Lepidosauria > Squamata > Lacertidae > Podarcis > Podarcis tiliguerta. The sequence goes on from NC_139534.1 coordinate 76,216,685, forward strand.
TTGGAATCTTATAGTAACAGAAGAGCACAGGCGGAAGGGTGGTATCCCACAGTCTGCAATTCAGTCCAGTTTTCTCTGGCTTATAAGCAATGCAGCCATCGGAAAGCTGAACAGACAAATCTGAACTGATCTGGTGTGATGACAGTAATGTGTAGCCTAGTTCAATGCAAACTGGAAAATGGGGGTCCAGAATTTGTTGGCTTAAATATGCACAGTCAAATATATGAAGGAGTAAAACAGTTATACCTATAACTCCCCAGCCTGCTTTTACTGAGAAAAGTTGGCAAAACATTGTCTTAGTTGTTCAACTACAAAGTGGTACTTCTCAGGAAGAATGTAACATTGTTGCGCAACAAATGAATAGGCACTACAAAACACTCATTTTTGTTAAAAGTATTTTTGTAAACTTAATTTTAAATATATATACTTAAAAGTGCTACTTACTGCGATTCAGATTAGGGCATTGTGTTATATATCCATTAGGCATGAAGATGACTTTCACATCTTGAATGATACCCTTTGTAACAGAAGAGATAGCTGGTAATATAGATTATAGTCATACAATTAAAATTGTACAAAATAATTCAAAAGTTATGTCTTGATAAGGCATAGCAAATTAATACAATACATACATACATACTGATTTACAAATTAAAATCATATGAACTTTTTGAAAAGATACCACTAAATTGGTAAATATATAATTTCTTTCTTCAATTAAAAAAACCACAGCTTTTGATTTTTTTAAAAAATTCTTACGTAGGTTTTTATGATTCATGAGTAAGTGAAGTTACGTACTCTCACAGGCCAGAAGATAACATTTAACATCAACTAACCAAAGTTATGCACTTTTAAGAGCCAACTGTACTGGTCACTTTACACACTAGCTTAAATATTTCCTGTTGAATTTAAAACAACCCAAAATACTTAACTTTCATTTGACTTCATTCACTATCAATTTCATATTAAAAAATGAGAACAAAATACTACAATGTTGTAGGTTCATACTGCTTGATCTAACAAAACTAGTTGACAAAATATTTACAGATTTTAAAAATAGAAATAATGTTAATATTATTGATTTGGGGAATAAAGTTTTAGAGCCCATTCTGGAACCTCATGGTAAAACATAAGAAGTAAGAACTGTTCTGGCAAGTAAAAAATTCTGAACGCAAAGCCTGGTCAGCCACAGACCTTATGATTTTCACTTTATATGAAAAGTTTAGTTAATTTGTATTTCACTTAACTATTTTTACCATGCCCTTCAAATAATATTCCTAGGGCACTAAGTAAAGATCCAAACTCAACACCACAGTCCAGGGTGTGGCTAAGAATGCTTAAGTCTCACTATTTTCAATGGCACATAAATTAAAAGCATATGGTGAATTGTAGTCAGTCACACGCAAACACATACACAAAGACGAGCAATGAAGACCCTATGAACGAAAATCTTTGAAAGGTCTATTAGAGAGCAAATGCCAATGGAACTATTCTAGTCTGAAGCCACTTTCACAAGGTGACTTATTCATAGTACAATGATTCCAGAGAAAGGTTTCTCCACCCCTCTTCCACTGATTAGCCTCAGTGTGATGGTGATGCTTTACTCAAATTAAATCTGCACCTTAAAATCAAATGCTGAGGTCTTCAGTCCTTGGACATGTCGACATATGTGAACAGGATAACAAAAAAGGCTAAGACCCTTAGCATTCAAATAAATTTTGATAGACATGCATGCTGTAATGATGAACTGGAGAGGCACATAAAGTGTACTGAAAACACCCACCCACACACCACTTTATGTAGAAAAGTAAGTTTACAGTCAAGGTTATCCTTTGATAATCAAAATATTGGTTTCATCAGAAATTGAAGCCATTATTTCAGCTGGAGTACAACAGAAAAATGGATGCTACTGAGCAGATAGAAGACATCATATCCTGCTCAGAATAGTGAGCTCCTGCTATAAATAAAATATAGTGCTCCAAGATTTGCAGATGCAGCAACATTTAACATTTATGCGCTCGTTGTCTCAGATAGCAAAAAGGTAATCAGCAAGCAGCTCTTCCTGCTTGTTATTTCAAGATCAAATATTAATTGAAAATATTAATGAAAATAACTATCCAGAACATTTATTAACCTTTTCATCTATGAGAATAATGAAGGCATATCAGTAATGAGAGAAAACATTGTCAGTTGGTAGGGATAACCTCCAAAGCAATCTGCAATATGATTCTGAAAATGAATGCTAGTGAACAATGTATTAAAACTACAGACACATGGATGTCTAAGGGCAATGTTTAAATACATATAAATAAAACCCAAACCCTTGCCCTAATACAACATGGATATCTGTGTATGTAGCTGATGTAAAGTCATATCTGGGTGGGCATCTCAATCTACACTGAAATGCTCATCTAGGCAGTATGTACAAGGCTTCACTGACATTGTGGCCTGAGGAGTCCAAGTTAAAGCAAGCCTAATTAATAACCACTGAGCACACCAGGCGTGCATCACAACCAAACTGTTTCACCTCACTTTACTAAGATTTATTCTGCCTTTGCTTAACATTAAGCACTTGTTGACTTTTTCCACGGGTGTTTAGCCTTACTCAGTGCTATTTTTCTGGAAAAAGGTGTTGAAACTCACCATGTCTGCCTCCATTGTTCTCTTATAATGGCAATGGTGCCCACCTGAGAGGTGCTGGAACAGAGTTCCAGCAAGTTCTGGCTGAAAAAAGCCCTATTTGCTACATAAAGATACAGTGGATGCTCGGGTTGCAAACGTGATCCATGTGGGATGCACGTTTGCAACCCGCAGCATTCGCAACCCACAGCGGCATGTCTGCACATGCGCAAAGTGCGTTTTAGTGCTTCTGTGCATGCACGACCGCCAAACCCCAGAAGTAACCCGTTCCGGTACTTCCGGGTTTCAGCGGGTCCGTAACCTGAAAAAACACAACCTGAAGCGTCTGTAACCCGAGGTATGACTGTAAATGTTAAAAATATACATATCACAAATGCTCCCCCTACCATTTGCTTGTTTGTTAAGCATTAATCTTGAATTTATTTAGCATTTTCAGCTGGGAGAGGGTGGTAGCAAACGCAGCCTAGCTAATGTCAGTTTTTTGTGCACTGTTTCTAAGCCTTGAACTATATGCTTTAAAAGGTGTGCTCTTTTCATTATGCATGCCAATAGCTTATTTATACACATGTATCATTTTCATTCACTTCCAGGTTTTAGATGCCGCCATGGTAATAACAACAACAACAACAACAACAGCAACAACAGCAACAGCAACAGCAACAGCAACAGCAACAGCAACAACAACATAATACTCTGCCCATCTGGGCAGTTTCCAGCAAAATATCAAAAAACAATAATTCATCAAATATTAAAAGCTTCCCTAAACAGGCATACAACTACCAGAATCTGTTTTCAAGATGACTAGTCAAATATAAATAAAGGGCTTTTTTGTCAGGAAAAGTCAAGCTGCAGTGTATACTCTGCCTTTGACTTCAATGGATTATGACAGCGACAGCTATAGCACTACCTCCAGTTATATCCACTGACACGACCAGCTTGCATCCTATATTGCAACAGCTGCTGTGTCAGGGCCTTATGTCAGAGAACGTACTGCACAGATTATAGGAATTGTGGATATTGTCTTGTATTTGCAATAATATTACGTATCATTGTAAAAATCTTCTTTATAAAAATTCACCTCCATAAATGAGAAGAGCATTTTCAGGGGCAAGAGTAAGGTTGACAGAAATGACATACTGCTAGAAGGAAGCATGGACATACGAGAAAAGGCATGGTGAGCATTAAGCGAGGGGGAAGTGTCAGGTCCCTTGACTTTGTGCTTTAGTACAGAATTACGATTTGCCATATGCCAGCCCACTTGTGGAAGCAGCTGAGTGACACACAACAATTCCCTTCTGCTACTGTGGCATCTAAGGGTCAGTTATATGGCATTCCATTGCATGACTGTATTAGTCAACAGTTGCTGTTGCTGTTTTTGACCAAAGCAGCTGAGGGAAGCTACCACGTTAAGTAGAAAATCATGAAGAGGAGACTTCTGCCCCCTCATCTCTGCTTCCAACACCTGAGGTGACAAGATTATTATTCAATCAATCAATCATTACATGCCCTTCACTCTAAGGTCCCAGGGCATGTTACAGCATTAAAACTCAATATTGGAAACGATTTAAAACTTGCAACTTATTTCTACTTGTTCATTACCACCAGCATTGCTAGATAGACCCTTATAATAAAACAGTTAAAAATGCAGTAAGATACATAATTACTATATTTCATATAATCAGTGACAAAACTATTGATGCAGGCTCAGAAATATCCCAGTTTATAAATATGTACTCAGGATGGATAACTAAAAACAACACAGGTGTCTCTAGTGCTCTAATGCAAAGAGTGTGTCATACAGGTTTGGACCTAACATGCACAGTGAGTATAGCTTCAGAGAGAAAGGCAAGGCTGAAGATATGACAACTGGAACAGAATCATAAGCCTTCTTGGTTACATTTCTCCCTTGCTTCTTTTAAGTAAGGTTCTTCAACTATTTTTATCATGCTATATGATTTATCTTTGGGATGCCTCTTTATTCTAATTCAGTCTTTCTCAAACTTGGCTCCCCTGCTGTTGTTGGACTACAACTCCCATCATCCCTTGTTAGGATGACCAGTGGTCAGGGATGATGGGAATTGTAGCCCAACAACATCTGTGGACCTAAGTTTGAGAAACACTGCTCTAGTTTCTTTGTTTTCCTAATCTGGCATGGGAGTACTGTACTACTACTATGCAATACTCAAAAAGATATCCTATTCAAAAAAATTCCTCCTCATCTACAATAATTATTCATGAGACTGTGTTGTGGAAGAGGCAAAAACAGAATGCTCATATTTCAGGGAATTGTAGATTTGGAAGGGACCCCAAGGGTCATTTAGTTGAACCCCTTGAAAAGCAGGAATCCTGCCCACAGTCATCCATGGGTGGGCTCAAACCACCAACCTTCTGGTTAACAGCCAAATACACAGACTTATTTCACCAATTTTCTTTACGCTTTCCTAACTCATTTTACCATTCGTCTTCCTAAAATGCTCTGCAACATGCGGAACAATCTCACCTCCCCCTAACTTGAACCACATTAATGTTACCTAGGCATTTGCTGGACCTGTTTTGGGGATGCAGAGCTCTATCAAATATGAGGGGTAGCTGTGAGATTTTCCTTTACACAGGAGCTACATTCAGACATGAGGGGAGATGGCTTTTCCACCTGCCTTGCCCCAGCCCCAGGAGTCTTTATAAGAGGCCTGCTCTCCTCCAGAGGAAGAACTGATGGGAGAGAGACTTTTTGCAGGCAATGGCTTTTCCACCTGCCTTGCCCCACCCTCCAGCCCCAGGAGCCTTTCCCAGACCATGACTCTGAGAACAGCAGAAGCAGCTGGGAAGAGAGGAGTTCAGAGATAGTTTGTAAAAATAATTTTGTAAATTGTGTGTCCTTGTTTCTCAATTTGATCCTTTTTTATGGTTATGTACGTTTTGTGGTATTTTATGCATTGTGCTTTGCTGCTAGATTAGTAATACTTTATTGCAATTGATGACTGTAAATTGTTTAAATTATTATTCGCCGATGTTTAATTTTACTGTTTACTATTGGATTCTAATGGATTATTGAATATTGCTTCATTTGATATAAGATGTTTATTTTAAAGTTATTGTGACTTTTTATATAGGATCTGATTTTTACTATTAATGTTTGATGTTTTATTATTTTTACGGGTGATGGAAACCACCCAGAGTGGCTGGGGCAACCCAGCCAGATAGGTGGGGTATAAATAAAAAATTGTTGTTGTTGTTGTTAGTTTATTGGGTTAGTTTTACTGCTTATGATGCTAACACTTCTGTTCCAATTTCTAGTGTTCCTTTTACACTACAGTACCTGTTGCGTTATGGCACTGTGGCTTTTTGATCAATATACTGCCATGTCGCACTAAATTTTAAACAGCAGGAAAGAACTGTATGCCAGGATACTGCCCCAAATTTCATCAAGTGGAATTACAGTGCAAAACTCCCGTGATTTTCCAAGCTAAGATGCTTGTAAACAGAGTTTTTCTAGAACATGGAAACAAGCACTAAATTTCCACTAGATTTCCAGAATTGATTTTTACACTGTGTGAAAGACAATATAAAATGAAGAACTTGTCAGGTAAGGCTACATCAGGAAAACATAGTAGGTGTGAAAGGAAAGAGAAGATTGTGTCTCCAAGTGTGTATTAATGCTACAATTTTAGAGTTTTGCCATTAAGAACAAAAGCAGAAGATGAACTGAAAACATATTAGCGAAGTATGCTGTTACACTCCTAATAGATTTGAAATAGCTATTATCAGTATAATGCTGATAATAATATTCAGTGCTTTTTAGACACAATTGCTAGCACAATTCCTCTGCAGATACAAAAGAAAAATACAATTCTTTTTTTAACATTCTTATTTCCCTGCAGATCTCTGTTTACACTGAGCAAAATAGGTTTGTATATGCTAAAACACTGAAACAAATTGCTTTCAAAAGAAAAAGGGGGTCCTGCTGAGTATGTAAATACAAGGACAAGGGATATGTGTGCTTATAAACTATCAAAATCATAGGCTTTTGCATTGGGTAACAACAAGAATAAAGTGTAAAGCTTATAAAACTCACAAGCAAGCTTAAAAATACAGCCAATTATGTAGTTTTGCCCTGCAGACAGTTAGTAAAATATTCAGGCATCCATAGAGCAAAGAAAGGCACATGTCGACTTACATTATGATCAATAAAAACTGGCAGCTCATTATCATATCATTAGCTATCCTGCTGTTTCCAAAGCGTTAATGTGTAGAAATATTAATTTATAAATGCATAATATCCCTCAGTTCTTAGACTCTGGCTGTCTGTATCAAAAAAGAATTAAAGATGGGCAAAACCAATATAACTATTACTACTCCCCCTGTTCCTTTTTTGCTATATACCCATAAACATATGTTTACCATCTGCAGAATTATGGGAAGCAGCTGAGGTTAAAAAACCAACAGCTGTAGAATAAAATAATGCCATCAATTTCACTTCACGGTGACAGCTCAGCTGTTAGATGGAGAAAAAAAGTCCAGGTAAGAAGGCATTTCTCCACCTTAATTTAAATGGGGAGTGGGTGGACAAAAGAGATACAAAAGTTATCTGCATTATATTAAAACCTGCTGCAGTATTCTTACCCATTGCAACCTCCCTTGCACCCCAAAACCAGTTGGGTAATGTGGGTGGGGGGCCTTTACACATACAGCTGGATGAGAAAGGCATTGGCATCTGCTTCAAACTGCAATGCTGGTGGCACATTTGCTGGTGCCTGGGAGTGGGAGCCATAGATGCATGAGTGCCAGAATTCATTATTAGCCAGTGGGCCCAACAAGCCAAACAATGCACAAGTTTGCAGGAGCAGTAGCAGGAGAAAATAGGAGGATGGTGAGAGAGGCTTCCTAATGTTTTGTTTTACATATTACCCTCTGTTCTTTGGACCACTGCATGGGGGTTCCAGCAGAGTTCAGCCAGGATCAGACTTTAGGAAAGCTTCCTGCAGCCACAGAAGGCTACAAGTCCCACCCCCATCCCCAAAACACCTACTTATCTCTTATTTGTTAGAAGAGTACATTGAGGTTGATGCTAATGCCCTCCTAGCTCTGTTGGAAGCTGCGGAAAAGGAAAGGGGAATTTAGAGAGTAGGGGAGCAAAGAAACTGAGGATGTTTTTGATTTTGCTACTTGTCTTTCTGTAGTAGAGAAGATTTTGGCCAAACCTAGCTTAGCAACAGAACCAATACCATCTCCCATGGAGCAGGCAAAACTGAGAAGTTGAGAAGACCAGCTAGGATGACCAATGCTATGGGATAGGGTAGTAAACCCCAAAGTTTTGGATCCCATGTAGGGAACTAGACAGCACCATTCTGGACTTCACTCCCCAAAGTTTTAGACTGAATGTCAGTTCCAGTACAGTAGTTCACTGTCCATGAGCCAGCAGCAAGCATGTCTTTTCCCCTATGCCAGGTTCAGCTGAGTAGGCCATGAAGCTATCCACCAGATGCACTAGAAAAAAACCCGATATGGGATAAAATTCAGTTCCCTTGTTGACTCGTCCATATGTGGAGACAGCCAAGCTCCTAAGAAATTATCTCCTTCTAGCCTTCTCTTTTTTGGGAAAGGGTCATATGTTTACATATTTTGTTTCAGGAGTTAGAGACTAAAGATAAGGAAAAACTGAATGAGAAGGATAAGCAGAAGGTCAGGAAGTAGCAAGTGGGATGAAAGGTTACCAGGCCTGCCCACACATATGAGAATAGTAAGTAGTTCCGGTGCAGCCGTGTGAACTCCAGCCCAAACCCAATATACAGAAAGCAAGGCAGGGTGGTACATAACCTATACATCTTTTTATAACAACAATACACCTCTGATTACAGAGAGCATATGATGTATCATTATTGATTCCATGCTCTGACATAAAGATTCACATTTCTTATTCCCTTTAAATTGATCCAAAACAAGTTACAAAGGAAAAGTTGCACAGAATGAGTGTAAACTGAATTCATGTGTTCAGAAATTTTCACTCCATGTAGCTGATCCACATGCATGTTGAACTATGAAATGGCAGTGTTGCTATGAAAACACCAATGATCGGATGTTGTAAAAGGCAAAGGATCAATGTATCACATTTCTGTTAACTCATTTGGTTCCATTTTTCAGGCTTACCTTAAAGAAGCCATGTTTCCTGTTACGTTGTCCAAGCCACAGATTGCTTCCTGGAGTTAGATTTGTTTCCGGAGGGTCTATAACACGTTCATAAATCCTATGAAGCAAAGTGCTACTATTAGCCAAATTCTTTTTGATTAGAATTTCAACAAAAATTAAAAATTAAAACTCATTGATAAACTACACACAGTGAGACTTATACAAGCTGCTATCCAAGGCTCAACATAACAACATATATCACATTTTTAAATTTTCCACTGAAAAAAGAAAGAGAAAAATAGAGTTTTCAGATATAGATAAAATAAAGCATCACGGCATGAGAATTACAGATACTGTACATGCAAGTAAGCAGAGATAGCCCATAACCAATGCATTCATTTACAAGGAAACTGGGCCATAACAACTATTACAATATATTTAATAATAATAATAATATTTTTTTATTTATACCCTGCCCATCTGGTTGGGTTGCCCCAGCCACTCTGGCAGGCTTCCAACTCATCATCATCATCATCATCATCAAGAAACATCAAACATTGATACTAACAATCAGATCCTATATAAAAAGTTACAATAACTTTAAAATAAACAACTTATATCAAATAAAGCAATATTCAATAATCCTTTAGAATTTAATAGTAAACAGTAAAATTAAACATCAGCAAATAATAATTAAACAGTTTACACTTATCAATTACAGAAAAGAATTACTAATCTATAATCAATAAAATGCATATATATTTAATATATTCATAGCAATTGTAGAAAGCTATTCATCAAAGAGTGGTTGTTAGAGAAAGGATAATGATTGTCATACACAATATTTGACAAAGTAGGTTTTTCTGAACATTTCAAAACACCAAGAGTAGGGAAGAGTGGTTATTCTATTTGCAATTGGAGGAACTTCGAATATAGTGATTTGTATCTTTATTCTCAAACCATGGCTTCTGCTAGCATCATACAATATGATTTGGCCTTCCAAATGTACACAAGCATCCATAATCTGGCAATGCTTGTCTACCTGTCTTACATCTATTCAACATTCAGTTTTTTAATTTCATAAATTTACACACAACTCCAAAGTTCAGCAGTCTTTTGAGGTGGAGCAAAAGCCACAGATGTGCTTTTTCAATGGTTTATAAATTTTGCAGATAAACAGCAATCCACAGTGAACACAACTTTAATTCATAGTTTGGCAGCTTTGCAAGCTCCAGTTTGTAAACTGTCATAGTCTCAGACATTAAAGAAAAAATGCATTGGCTTTACAAACCAGGGGTTACCATACCATCCGAAAGATTTAAAATCATGGGGGTGGGAAGCATGTGTATATGAATTCAACAGTGATTGTTTAGTTTATGGTTGCCATTTTGTTGTTAATGGTGTCAATATTGTTTTATAGATGATGTTGTAGTACTTCATGAATTGTATCATATGGTTTTTGTTGTAATTGTGCTGTTTAGCTTATTGTTAGTTGCTTTGTTAATAGTGTTTTATAAATTGTAATTGTTTTGCTGATGTGTTGTTAATTATTCTCTATGATTTATGTTGAATTTGTGATGTTCTTTATGTTATTGTTTGTGATCTGCTTTGCTATTCATTTGAAAAGTGGCATAAAAATATAACACTCAATCAAATCACATCACCAAGGTCATTTGAGACTCTAGTGACAAGACTGGATCCAGGAGCATCCCCAAGCCATGGACCTCTTCCTACCAGGGGAGCGCAATACCATCCAGAACAGGCTATTTACCCTACATTCCCCTATATTCCACTACAAATCTCATGACAGTTCCCTGTGGCCTCATATAGTTGTTAAATAGCATGGGGACAACCCTGCAGGACACTACAAGACAACTGCCATGGTGCCAAACAGCAGCAGCCCATAACTACATTCTGGAAACAGTAATGGACATAGGATCAGAACCACTGAAGTAGTAGTAGTAGTAGTAGTAGTAGTAGTAGTAGTAATGTACCACCATTCATTCGAAGATCACAGATACCATGGTCAACAGAATTGAAAGGTATAAAAAGATCAAGCAGAATGAACAGAATCACTCCCCTCTACCTTTCCCCCAACAAATGTCATCAACCAAGGTAAACAAGGAAGTTTTATGCCATGATGGGGTCTGAAACCAACGTGGATCCTCCAAGTGTGCCTCAAGTTTTACCATCACCACCCTCCCAAGCACCTGGCCCAAAAAGGAATAATTGCCTCTCAGCAATAGTTGTTTAATGCTTCTCGGTCCATGTAGGTCTTCTTAAGGAGGGGATGCCACACCACCTCCTTCAAAATGGATGGTATTTCCTCCTCCTCCAGTGAAACTAATCACATCCTGGACTTACCCAGTCAACCCCCATGGGTTGACTAAGAAGTCAAGATGGGAAGTGTCAAGATGGTAGGTGGTTGGTGACACTTCTTCAAGCAGCTTCTCCACATCCTCAGGCCATAATACAGTACAGGTGGATCAGACAGTGCTCAGGATACCTCCCTTGAACTTGATCCAACTGTAGCAGATTCCAACTTTGTCCGAATCTGAGCAATATTGTCCTTAAAGTGTCTCACAGAATTGTTACAGGAGGTCAGCAAGGGTATTGAAGCAATGCTCTCAGATAACAAAAACCCATTTACCATTCAGTAAAGCTCCGCCAGACATCAGCATTTTTCACTGATAATGTGTACACGTATAATAAATTGATGAAAGGAACTGCAATCATATTTTTAAATTAACATGAGCTACAGTTTCGAAAGCAAACTATGAGCCAACACAATCCATTTCAGCTTTATGAATTTACACTCAATCTAGCTTTCCAACCTGTTCAAGCCTGGCCTTACTAAATGTAATCACTGGGTTTGTGTTGTAGCTTGCTATTTGTCTGGAAACACATACATTTCAAGAAACATAAATTACCTATAATTTTTATGAAACCTTAAAAATAAAATCAACACATAGCTGTGATAAGCCAAGTATACAGCAGGATATAGTCTTCCAAACTGATATTGACCAGGGCAAATAAAAGCAGATACAGTAATGTATGGTATAATTTTTTTAAAATCATTTAAATTTTTGGCTTAGGAGCATTCAATGAACTCAAGAGAGTAATTCATATAATTATGGGGAGTAACAGCTTACCTGCATTGTAATTACAATCAATTCTAATTCTTCAGAATACTGAGGCAAAAAGCATATTCAAAGTTGGAATCATTAATACTGCAATAATTTTCTTTTCTTTTGCAAGATAATACCCTTTCTTAGGTCCCCTTGAACTAATTTACCTCTTTGAGCAATAAAACAATTTTCCATGCTCCAAGCATATATTTTGGAGATCACTGACACTGTGGAAGTATTATTTATTATCTCTATCAACATTTTAAAGAATAAACACCTCCACTCTTCAGCATCAAATTCAAAATTAAACCTCTACTCAAATACTGTTTTAGGAAACCAGGCTCTCATCTTCTATGCATTTACGTAGGGGTAAGTTCCTTTGAATTCAACAGTTCATAAAACCTTTGACATACTCATTAAGAAAGCAAATCACTGAATAACACTGAATAACACACTCACATTAGAGATTTTTCTTTACCTATATGGTATTAGTAGAAAATATGTAGCCTTTTAAAAACATTGGTCATTATTCAATGAGGAATTCCATCTTTTGTTAACCACTAAAAGCCCCAAAGCTTAAAACAAAGGAATGTACCGCTATCCACAACACTCCTTACAAGGGAGTATTGGATTTTTATTTATTTGACCGAGTAGGGCTCTGAAGGGACTGCACAATATCTGTCTTCAATGACACAAAAGAATGAATTTTTCAATGTAAAAGCACACAAATCGACATGTATTATACTGCAGCTCAATAGTACAATATAAGGAAGACAAATGAGATACAGGCCCAAATGGTTTGTTTCAGGCTTTGGTGGGAATTTAACGAAGAACTACCCTTTATGGAAGAAGGTTGTAACAACCCCTCTTCCCTGCATATTTTGAGAATACTGCATTCATTAGATTAGGGGTAAATGGCAAAGGACTCTCTTCATTTTTCTTCAATTGTTATCCTGGTCTAATTACACTTGTGAAGCCTCTATTTACCTTCTCCTTCAGTCATCCATTCAGATTAAATACAGAGGGCTTACCTTTTCTCCATATAAGTGGTTTTTAGGATGCTTGCATGTCCACCCCCACACCACACATTACTAGAGTGCATGTTCTGATATTTAAAAGTTCTGTCCTTAACCGTTTTGACTAGTCAGTTTCTAGTCAGATATTTTGTTGATTGTAACAGGGTTCCTGATTCAGTATGTTGACTTGCTAATAATAAAATAGCTTACTGAAAACAACAGAATGTCTTCACACTCCATAAATGGGATATGTACAAGTTACATAATAAAAAGTGTGTACTCATGCGCATCAAAAAGTAATGTACGATTGAATAACCATCCATTGGTTGGTTGGTTGAGAAAAGGTATATGCCACTTTGTTGTAATCAAATCTCTATGTGATTTACATGAAATATTAAAATTATCAATAAAACCAGTTTAAAACAAAATAATTAAAATTAACAGTAAAAGAGATTAAAACACATCAACAATATTTTTGATCTGGATTGGAGAGAGGGCATTTAAATGGTGCTTAGAGGGTCCTCCCCACTTATGCAATTTTCACTTGTGCATGTGGAGTGCCAGAACGTAAACTCAAATAAGTGGGGAGTCACCTATACTTGTAGCAGCACTTTCCCCAGTTGTTACAGTCAAAGGTTTTCTTGCAGACAATCACCTAGTTCAATTCCATAAAATGTCATACTTCAGCAGGCGAGCTCATCTTTTGTGTTGGAAGAGAACCCAAATTCAAACTCTATGATATCTTTTCTCTCTGTGTGTATCCTTTTTTTAAAAAGGATAATGGTTAAAAAAAGTTGGGGGAAATCTCTGCCAGGATCTGTCAGGGCTGGGAAAGATTTTTGCAGTGGTCTGTCTACTTCAAAATAAAGAAGGTTCATAAGTAATATTTGTCCACACAAATTCATATACAGAAGTAGTAGGAACTGACCACGTGCACAAATTATTTGTGGATTTTAAAAACTGCCATATCAAAATATAATTGCATAGCTGTCAACTTACAGATTTGAAAATAAGGGACCAGCAGCCAAAATAAAGGACCTGCAGCCTCACCTGTTCCAGGCACTCCAGTCTTCCTGTCCTCCTGCAGTCTGGTCAAACTCATGCTGGTAGCTTCGAGAACACTGTCCAACCAACTTTGTAACCAGAGGTTCAACTGAACAGAATCTGAATCACATGCACCACAAGGCCTATGCAGCCTCAACTTAAGATGGCTCCCCAGCCTGGCTTTGCACTGCAAAGTTTGCAGCAGCACGTGCAACAAAATGGCGTCCAGCATTCAAAAACCCCCTCAGCTTGCATTAACTAGCCACACACAAGGCATGCAAGCTCCACCCCCCAGTCGTTCTTAGACTTCTTATTGGGTGAGCAACACAGCCAAGCAACACAGTTGGAGCCTCCCTCCTCCCTGGCCGGCAGGGAGGGAGGGAGAGGAGCTGCTTCCTTTGAAATTTAAGAGACATCATTTAAGGGACATTTAAGGGACATCCATCAATAAGGGACAGCAGTGGGACATGGTGCTGGAATACGGGACTGTCCCTTCAAATCAGGGACACTTGACAGCTATGTAATTGATCTTCAAGTTTTACATGTGCACACACAGAGACATTCAGTGTGTAAAAAAGAAAGAAAAGAAGTTCCAGAAGTTAACATTTCCAGAATCTCTTAACAGCTTGACTTTTTATGCAAATATTACCTTGTGAGAGATTAAAACTCTGGTCCAGAAGTAACAGATTGCCTCCCTCAAGTTGTTTGAGTTAGCAGTTAATGGATGCAATCCTTATTTGCATAGAAACTCTTCCAAACTGTGACGATATATGGCAGTATTTCTTCTGCCACATATATATAATTAATGTAAGGTGGGGGTTCACAATGAGGTATATTTTTTCTGCATGGTATATTGTATTATTATTCCATATTATACATGTGCTGATTGTGGAACCTGAACTAAACAGCAAGAACACAGAGTTAGAGGTTTGACAAGTATCTCTTCTCATTCTCACTCCCATAGGATATCACCTTGCTGTTGTGCTCCACAGTTCTGAAAACACTGGTCACTTGTCTCAGATGGGATAATCACCATGATTATGGCACACACTTCTCATGCATAGCAGATTATCTGCTCTGACAAGTCTAATAGCATTTGTCAGGAAAAGATCCTGGCTTTTGATTTATCCACTTATGGACTGGACTAGAAGTATACAAATAACAACTAGAAAAATAACAAACAGATTACAACAGAGATTCATGCACCACAGAGATTCTAATAGAATTTCAGCTTCAATATGGTTATAATCCTAATAAAAAGTTTCTAATGAAAAACTTTCAAAACTACTGACCAGTCAGGTTAACATTGGTACCAGGAAAGGTCCTAGAACAGATAATTAAACAGTTGGTCAGTGAACACTTAGAAAAGGATGATGTGGTTATTAAAACCCAGCATGTTTTCTCAAAAACAAGTCATGGCAAACGAATCTCATTTCTTTTTTCGATGGTGTTGCAAGCTTGGTGGATCAGCTGAATGCTGTAGGCGAAGTGTATATTGATTTCAGTAAGACTTTTGACAAAGTCCACCATGATATTCTTGCAGAGAAGCTGGTAAAATGTGATCTGGATGAGGAAACTGTTATATGGATTTGTAGCCGTCTGGCTGACCAAATCCAAAGAGTACTGCAGGGCTCTGTGCTGGGCCCATTGTTGTTAAACATCTTTATAAACAACTTGAATGAAGGATTTGAGGGGATGCTCATCAAATTTGCAGATGACACCAAACTGGGAGGCGTAGGTAATGCCACAGAAGACAGAATCAGGATTCAAAATGACCATGACAGATTTGAGCACTGGGCCAAAACTAACAAAATGACTTTCAATAGAGACAAATGTAAAGTTGGGCACTTAGGCAGGAATAACCAGCTGCACAAATATAAAAGGCTATATGATCACCTATCATTTGTGCTTTAGTTGAGATTCCTGCATTGCAGAGGCTAAGACTAGATTACTCTCAGGGTCCCTTCCAACTCTACAATTCCATGATTGCGTATGAATGAAATCCTGAAGAATGCCTTCCAAAACAGAGGCTAAAAATATAGTAACGTTGCTTGAATCTGAAAAAAGTGGCTCAAAGAAATATTAACTCCTTTGGGTTGTAATTCTCCCCTATTCAGTTCTAAGGATGTGGTTTTAATTGCGTTACTGACCATTTTAGCAGACTTTATGGGAAGAATAGCAGAAGATGACAGATAGTGCCTGAGATTTACTTTAAGAAAGGGAATATATCCAATAAAGCAAAAGAGAGTCCCAAAGACATGAAAATAGCAGGGGGGAAGGGGTAAGATAAGAAAAACAAAAAAGCTAGAAACCAACCAGCCAACAATTTATAGTTCCCTTTTGTTTGCCTGCTGCTAGTTTCTGTACTGGTAATTTAAACTATTGTTTCAAGAAGGGGGGGGGGGAGCAGCAAAAATAAAATAAAAACAGCTGCCCTGAAATATATAGTGAACATGACAAACTATCAAGAAACAGGAGCTAAAAGTTTATTTTCACAGAAAGAGCAGTGCTTGACAGGCCTGGGTAGAACTTGTCTAAGGCCCAGGGCAGAAGTCATTAGAATAAAGTTATAAACAAAAAAGCAGTCAATTCCTGCTCCCCGCCCCCCAGCCAGCCAGCTTAGCCTTCTGAGGCCCAGGGCAAATGTACCCGGCTGCCTCATCTTGGCACAGGCCTGGTCCTTGATATCTCATTGGCACAAATGGGCATTTCATTACATGTTACAGATAGAAAAGAAGTCTATCTGTAAAGTTCTGCCCAACCAGGGGTGGGCATTTTACATTATACCAAAGCATGGGAAAAGAGGGTTGGGTACAGACTTCAGTGGGTTTGTGTTCATATCACTTTAAAACCACAGTTAGGCTTAACTACTGTTTAAAGGTAAAGGTGAGGCATGTTTATTCAGGTGGTCTGCTCCTCACCTTCTCCAGTTGTGCTCCTGTTGTAGCTAAGGCATGGTTTTGCTTAGTGTTACATCCAAACGTAGGTTCAAGGTTTGCTCCTCTCCAAACAAACCATGAGCTGTAATTTAGGTTTATTCTTGTCTTACTACTTATGGTTTCTTTGCATATGTATTATTATTATTATTATTATTATTATTATTATTATTATTATTATTTAAAGTTCATGTATTAGATCAGGCATAGCCAAACTTGTCCCTCCAGCTGTTTTGGGACTACAACTCCATCATCCCTAGCTAACAAGACCAGTGTTCAGGGATAATGGGAATTGTAGTCCCAAAACAGCTGGAGGGCCAAGTTTGGCCATGCCTGTTAATTAGACTAATGCCTAGTCTAAATGTGATAAAAATGGAGTAAATGTAACTATAATTGGTGTCACCGTACAAAAGCAGAGGCAGGTGGCATTCTGCCCTTGCAGTTAAACTGTAATAGTGCACTGCCTTGTTGCTACATAGTTTCCAGCAGCAGGCAAAACTGGAGAACAAGAATGATACAGTATACTGTACGTATAATATGAAGTTGAAAGACCTATCCCCCCCCCAACCAGAATCTGAAAAACAAGATTTACTCCACACATCTTATTTTGCACCACTGGTTCTGCATCTTTGCTATGATGGTTCCATAAATTATTTCTAACCATCATGCATGACTGCTCCAGCCCTTATATAGATGAAATTTATTTATCAATAACAGAAACATACAACTAAAGAAAACACATACAGGAAACAAAACAGGATTAATGTCCATAATATATATGGCAAGCAAAGCAGTTTGGATCCTATTCCATCTACATATTCCAAGTACATGCGCCAAATACGCAAGAACTGTATCTGATTTGGCCAAGCCTCTAGAAACCTGTACATTCATCACACCTCTACAGTCTGTACAAAGTTCTAATAATAAGTCATGTCTGCCTTTCCCCTATAGCAGGCAGCTGTAATTTAATATTTATTTTTATTTATTTATAATATTACACAAAATTTTCTGGGTTGTATACAATTAAAAAAAAAACCCCACTGTGGTATTAAGGTGGTATATCAATACAGCCTTGAAGGTTTAGGCAAGGTTTTGCTAAGCTCTGCTACCCAAAGCCCTTCTTAATTGGAGAAGTTAAGGCTCAGTGCATAAGAACAGTCCAACCTTCCTAATCTAACCTCCCTAAATGTTTTTTTGGTTTTTTTTCAAGGAAACTTTTGCTTGTGGTATATGATCTTGTCCCTAAATTATGGGCAAGCAAATCAGTATAAAGCAGGAGGAAGCAAAGCAGAAGGGAAAGCGACAGTAAACCTCATGGATAGGATATTGTTTCCAGGTACAATTAGTACAACTTTAGGAAGGAGGTGATCAGGGTACAACCTGAACTTCCAGCATTATAAACACCCATGGTCTGATTCTAGATTCATTTATTGCAATGCTCTATGCATTTAAAACAAAATCACAAATATTTCAGAGCCCCTGTGCCAAGACTATTAGCTTGCTGCTTCTTTCAACCACTTGTTTTATCTCAATTCCATATAAAATGTGTTAATACCCAGCATGATTGCTTTTTTTAAAAAAAAAAAATGGTGTTTACAGACTGTGCTGGCTTTTTTAAAAGAAAAAGACCTCACTTCAATTTTATTTTAGCTGAATTATTCATTCGGCTTCCTATCTCTCGAAAAAGAAGGCATCTAGTTGGTAAAAAGAAAAATCCTTTTTTTCACATGTCCAACTCTTGTCATACTGCAGGAGTTCCCAATCATCTAACAAGAAGAAAGCTATTTAGATAAACATTTCAGATCTTGAAGGAAATGTTTTCTTATTGAATTTGGAGAGCACAATAGTGCCTGACAACTACTTAATCAAGAAGTTATTGTTTGGCTCATAGGGAGAAAGAAAGGGATGAAAAATAATACCAGGCCTAATTTTTAAAATGTTGAAGCAAGTGCTTGTTCACATTTAAAGCTTTTTTAAAACAAAAAACACAAATCTCAGCTATAACAACAATAGCAACAGCAGCATATTTTTGGTAAAATGGTAAGCACAGTTGGCTCTCGTTCTCTCTATTACACACAAACACACACACACACACACACACAGAGAGAGAGAGAGAGAGAGAGATCAGCAGAACCTTTTTTAAAAAAAAAAAAAAAAAGCCAAAATGTAAAGATTCTCAGTTCAACAACTGATCAGAGTTAAATAAGTGTTAAATAGTCCAGAATTGCTTTCTTTTTTAAATTAAAAAAGTGTTTTTAATGAATTACCTGTGCTTCTGGAAAACACATTGTAAACCACAGAAAACCGTCCATACTCAGAGTAGTATAAATCACAGATAATGAAAAAAACCAAAGGACCTTCTTCATCATGCCCAGCATGTAAATATTCCAGAGTCATCTGGGCTTCTATTTTTGAATATAATCTGAGCTACACTGCCTTCTTAGTCTATTGCAGCATGATAATTACATTCTTATACACGATATTTTGTTTTTAAAGAAATCTTTGTGCTATAATGTACTTAAATTCAGGCTGAAGTTCTGTTAGAACAAAGCAAATAATATATGTGTTCCATCCATATAATGGCTATACTCCAATGACTCACTTAGTATGCTTGTCAAGCATGTATTTTTTGCCAAGACTCGGTGAGATAAAAGGCAAATGATGTGGTCCAGGGGAGACATAGGTTAGGTCCAAAAACATAGCCAGAGCCAGGCAATGGTAGAGTTTGGGGGCATACAGATAAAAATAAAAGGGACAAGAGACACGAGATATGGTGTCCTGAGCCCACCCAGCCAAGGAAAGCAGATAGTTAATTTTTTATTGACAAGGATACACATGTGCATACACGCTTCTTGTGTCTAGGCAGTTATTCCCAGGTCCATGACCTATGAAGCAGTTGCAGTAACAGGGGTACTACACACCCCACCAGCTTATATACCCTCCTCTAACAGGGTGTGCAGATGTAACCTGAGGCTTCTCCTACATGGAAGTTGTCACTGCTCTTTCCTCTTTAAGCCCTTCTTGGCTAGGAGACAGAAGGACAGGGAATGGTGGGGATTTAGCTGATTCCCCCTTCACCTGGGCAGCCTCTTCCTCTGCTTCTGATGCATCCTGTGTCCACCCCTCAGGCCCTGACCAATTCAACCTGTCCTCCTTCTCCTTCCATGGCTCCTGCCTTGTGAGGGACACCAAATCCCAAAAATCACTGGTCTATTCTCCTGGATCAGCCCCTGACGGCCTTATTCCACCACACACTCGTGAAAGCCCTGCCAGGTCCCTGACATCTGGTCCAAAATAGACAGGTAAGTCAATTCTAGAGGCAATAGAGGTGAAGCAGACAGGGTTGAGTTTTACAGACATCAGAGCCAGGCTAGGACAATTATTACATAAGACCAGAGTGCCCCTATTGGTTTCCCTGATTTCTCTGGGCTGATCAAGTCTCATGCTTACTAGACTTGAACTGCAGAGCAGCAAAATTCAGGTCATCAGTTTCCTCTATCTTCAAACTGTCTTAATGGCATAAAGAGTGACAAGCTCCCCCCCCCATACCCTCAGTTGGGGTGGGTGGGAGGAAGACCTGCATTTCCAGATATTTTGAACCATACATCACTCCCCTCTCCCTAAACTGTGTAGCTAACTCAATGAGACAAAGTTCAGCACACTTCCAACCCTGGTTTATCTGAAGACACAAAAACAGCATATTGCACATAGCAAATTGAGCAGCACTTCCCAAAAAGCTCTTCCCCACGGTAATCAGTATACTCCCTGAAGCTTGAAATTTGATTAACCATGAAATTTGTTTCATCGTAAAATTCACAAATTAGTGAAGAGCTCATGATACAACTTTTAATATGGATTTTCGTGAAACTGATATTTCTATCCTATTTGAAACTGTTTTTTATCCACCTAATTCTATGCAATATTTCAGCATCCTTCTCCATTTGTTATGGCAACTTAACAGAAACTTAACCTGTGCTTGTTTCTAGCAGTGTGATGAGGAAAGAAATACTTCATAATATTTTACTGATTTTCAATTTCAAGTAACAAAACACACCCATACAAAGAATACATACAGTAGTTTAGTGTTGCAGAGAAAAGAGAGAGAAATAGTGCCTGATGGTTGTAGTTTTAGATATTTCAAGAAAAGCAATAAAAGGAATGTGTTTCTCCATAACGCTCCATGAGTCGATGAAGGGTGAAAACCATGTTTATTGTCTTAACAAAGGCAATACAGTGGTACCTTGGTAGTCAAACGGCTTGGCTCCCAAACAAATCGGCTCCGGAATGCCGCAAACCCAGAAATGAGTGTTCTGGTTTGCAAACTTTTTCCAGAAGCTGAACATCTGAAGCAGCATCCGCTTGAGTGCAGGAAGCTCCTGCAGCAATAAGAAGCTGCGTCTTGGTTTTTGAACCGTTTCTGGGTCAAATGGACTCCTGGAACAGATTAAATTTGAGGACCTAGGTACTACTGGTAAAGAATATCATGTTGTATAAAAGGTGTTAAGTCTTTCCTCTCTCAGATTGATATTCCTTTTGTGAAATGGTTAATTTTTCCATAAGCACCATGTCCCATACTTGCGAAATCCAGGCTTCAAAAAGATTTGCATTTAAAGTTTTATGCAATCCCAAATCTAGCTGCAGTTAATAAATGGAGGGTGTTTGTTGGTTGTGTTCTTAATGTGAGAATTTAAATAAGATAGTATGGCTAATTTGGGGTTTAGTCAGAGCAATTGTCCCTATCATTTGATTGTTTGAACATCTTATTCCCAAAAGGGAATAATTTCTTGGCAAAACCACCACTAGAGAGTCAGGTAAATTGCATTCCCATCAGCAACGTTTTGATGTAATTCATTGATGATGATGATGATGATGATGATGATTTGTATACTCGCAGGTCTCAGGGCAGTTACAACATAAAATCACAATACAAAAACACAAAATACATATATAGTTGGGATACGTTTCCCCTTCCCAGTGGTCATTCAAAATGCTGGAGTCCTTATATTTGGGCTTGTTTAGAAAGTGTATAATCTGGTATATCTCTAACCAATCATGTGGTATATATATAATGTTTATTTCTGGAGCTGTCTTGAGTTTATATAATCCCATTGTTTCCCACCTAGCAAATGAGCCTGATTTGGCTGCTGTGCGAAATGAAGAGTGTTGAGTTATTGGGACTAAAGGGGAATCAAAAGGTCAAAGTTTCAGTCTCCGTTCCTTCCATATGGTCAAATCTGATTTTAGAAAGGGGTTAATAATGTCTTCTAGTGTCTTGTTGTACACTTTCTAATAAGGGGGTGGGCACATAAAGAATTGACCGCTATCATCCTCCACTTTTAACCATGGGACCTGGTCTAAGCCTTGTAAAACCAAAAGGATATTGGGCAAGTTAGCTGAGTCTTTATACCATTTTAGGTTAGGTATCACTATACCTCCTTTTTTCTTGACCCTATAAAGGGTTTTATGAGGTAGCCAAGGTCTCTTGCAGAGATTCTGGTAGATGTTTATCGTTGAATTTTCTATTATGATGTTTTCCAGTGTCCTGAACTTTTGAAATACTGTAAGTCATTTTTAATGAAGAAGGAGCTAAAGCGAATGATAATGGGGACTGAACTCACCATTTTTATTTTTAGTTTAGTTTAGGACAGAGTGCTCTGCATATCCTTTCAATGGGGCCTCCTTGCCATCTGGAAGTATTTCCTTTATCTAGGTCTAAGAAGCCTCACACAGACTGATGTTTCCAAAGCCCTCTGTAGCCCCTTGAAGGCACAGATTCTGACAGCACCCCTGATCCTGAACATCCTTGAGCTAGATGTCAGATTGAGATCTCTCTCGATCTCTCTCTCTCTCTCTCCATCATCTGCCTATCTATATCTATCTATCTATCTATCTATCTATCTATCTATCTATCATCTATCATCTAGCTAGCTATCCATCTATCATCTATCTATCCTATCTATCTACAGTATTTTTTGCCCCATAGGATGCACCGGCCCATAAGGCGCACCTAGTTTTTTTTTGGGGGGGGAATAAAGGGGAAAAAATTATTTCCCCCCCCCCGGCACGGGGCTGGGGCGGGGGAAGCCTGAGCTTCCCCTGACCCCAGCCCCCAGAACAGGCAACTCTCCGCAAGCCGTGGGAGCCCAGCGCCGGGCTCCCACGGCTTGCGGAGAGCTGCGCGAAGCCTAGAGAGCGTGAGGGGTTGGTGCGCACCGACCCCTCTCGCTCTCCAGACTTCAGAGAAAGCCTGCATTTGCCCCATAGGATGCACACACATTTCCCCTTCATTTTTGGAGGGGGAAAAGTGTGTCCTATAGGGCAAAAAATACAGTAATCATAGTTCTGTCGCAGTTATGTACTTTTTATGTTGTAAGCTGCCTTGAGCATGGTTTGAACTGTTGAAAGGGAGCATACAAATAAAATTAATATGTAGCTGTGGGAAAGTCCATCCCCATGGTGCCATTCTTGCTTGAAGACCTGTCTGCCACCTTGGAAGAGGTGCTTCATGAAGGTTACAGACTGTCTCACCCCAGGACCACTGGAGAATTAAGATAATTTTAGAAGTAACAAACAAGACCCTCAGAATTATCTTCTACTTTTAAAGATGTAGGCTTAAGAACCACATCCAACTAAAATCCATGCAAGATGAGTGTCCTATTATTCATATATGAGACATATTCGCAAATTGTGAATATAGATTTAAATGGAAGCCCTCATTAGACAGAAAGATTCAGCCACTGCCTGAAGCAAACATATCACTTTAAAGCTGTTATTGATCATGATGAAACTAAACCACCCATATTCCCCTCTGGTATTGGACTATATGACCTCCTGTGTCAATGAATCCTAACCCCAGGCTATATATAATTTCAAACATCTCTCCCTCCTGCCCTCCCTCAATCAGTTCTAATTTTTAGACTGCAATCCTTAACAACTTGCCAGGGTGTCCTATTGAACTATATGGGTTTTAGTTTTTGAGTGGACATGTAAAAGGACTGCACTGTTAAGACAGCAAAATGCATCCTGAAGTCTATTTGCATTTTTCTCCAATCATATTTTGTGTTTATTGCTTCTCTGTTTCTGGGACATCATAGAAACACAAAGGGGAATGTGTAATATGAATTTCCTTGAAGGAAAGAATCATTTTAGTGCTTTGCTATCGGTTTGCTAAAACCTCAGCATCAACCATTAAAAAGCATCTTGTGTTTTGAGAATTCATTACCACTTTAGTCTAACATCTAAATTTATGCTGCTACAGTGTAAAAGCCAAATACATAATATTTGAGGGTGGGATAATGCATCTACTTCCACACTTTAGTAAGTGACTGAATTGCTCGTGTGAGCCTTGCTAGGTTTGATTCAAAATTATTCTCTCTGTCATTATGCATCCTTTCTCCCTCTGCCACATTAGCTGCATACAAATAAGATTAATACAAAACGTCACAAGTAAAGCATAATGCAATATTATCTCTGTTCCGTCAAAGGCATAAACCTGTCTATCAGTATCTTTTCTGCTCCACACTGAAAAGCTTTGCAACATCCTGCATCTTAAACTACAGCCGTCGGGTCTCTATCAAGAGGAAACTACAGGCACTGTCTGTCAGCTCTGAACAAAGAAAGCTGCCTTACACCAAATCTGACCAATGGTCCATCTAGCACAGTATTGTATACACTGACAGGAAGTGGCTCTCCAGGCTCTCAGACAGCTGTCTTTCTCAGCTGTACCTGGAAAGGCTGAGGATAGAACCTGTGATCATGTGCTTGCAAAGCATGTGCTCTACAACCGAGCTGCTGAGAATCCAGTAAGCAAAGCACAAGTCCCCCTCTAATAAATTGGATTAAATGTCAGAGCGGATCCATAGGAGCCTCGGTCAGAATCACAGAACCGTAGAGTTGGAAAGGACCACAAGGGTCATCTAGTCCAATCCCCTGCAATGCAGAAATCTTTTGCCCAATGTGAGGCTTGAACTCATGACCCTGATATTAAGAGTCTCGTGCTCTACTGACTGAGGTAACGAGGAGATTGCAGTCCAGAATCTCAGTCTGTAGGAGTAGGACAGAATGCAGGAAACTAGAAAGAAGGCTCCCATATCATGAACATAAGGTCCTAGCACCATTCTACACAATTACATTACTGAGGTGTGCATATTAAAGGTAAAGGGACCCCTGACCATTAGGTCCAGTCATGGCCGACTCTGGAGTTGTGGCGCTCATCTCACTTGATTGGCCGAGGGAGCCAGCGTACTGCTTCCGGGTCATGTGGCCAGCATGACTAAGCTGCTTCTGGTGAACCAGAGCAGCACATGGAAACATCATTTACCTTTCTGCCGGAGCGGTACCTATTTATCTACTTGCACTTTGACATGCTTTCGAACTGCTAGGTGGGCAGGGGCAGGGACCGAGCAACGGGAGCTCACCCCATCACGGGGATTCAAACTGCCAACCTTCTGATCGGCAAGTCCTAGGCTCTGTGGTTTAACTCACAGCGGCACACGTATCCCTGGTGTGCATATTAGATTTCTGGAATTCAAGAAAAGGATTTTCCCCATGTTTAAAATCCCCTACATGTAGTGAACAGCTTCCGCATAGCCTCCCACCCCCCCTATTCTGCCACCCTGAAATACTCATTTCCAATATACTGGGAGCTTTTTGTTATATGAGGGTTAGGGTTAGGATGTTACATTTCAATCTATCAAGTATTTACTTACTTACTTACTTACTTACTTACTTACTATACTGCCCTTCATCTGAGGATCACAAGGTGGTTTACAGTACAAAAACACAAAAATAACTTAACATAACAACAAAGACAGCAAGAACACATACACCCAAAGTAGATATGCATTGGATGTCAAATGTTTATCATTATTTACCATCTGAGGGAGTACCCTGCAACTAAGCACAAGCTTTAGAAAGCTTAGCAAGGAGAAATCTACAACAGGCAAACATTTGGCAGTTTGCTCAAATGTATCAAATTCATTGTGCTTGCTCATCCCGAAATCTATCATCTTAACTGCCTAGAACAATTCATTCCATTACACAATGCTGCAAATGTATCACACAGGGAGCCAACAATCACCACGACAATAGAGGCAACCATTATAACATCCCAGTCTTGTAAATCAGTTGACTGCAATATACAACTCTCCATTCATACACAGAATGCCTGTGACAAAACAAGGAATATAGTCACACACAGCATGTATCCTAGCCTTCTTTCAACCACTGAGCTTCATAATCAAGCTACATCAAGGCATGACTTGTTTACTGCATCACTGTTATTCTGGAGAAATACAACGGTTACAAAATATATTAACAAACAATGGCAGTAATTTCACATAGCCAAGGACCTAACCTAAATAGCATTAATCCAAGAAGCACCCAAATGGCAAAACTACTGTAAGTCTTAAGTACCACTTCTTTCCTTCCGGTGTGGTTAGGTGCTAAGTATTTATAAAATTGAAATGTCCAAGTGTATACAGTATCTTTGCAAGCAAGGAGGAAGGGGACAACCTGGCCAAACCCTCCTGACCACATTGGCAATGCCCGTGTGACCTCATAGTGGCCCTTTCAGGTGTCATAGGCACCAGCAGCCTCTGGCTAGGGGACTCAAAAGATGGAAGTGGGTCCTCTGAATATATCAATGATGACTGAGAGATTCCACATATAGCCAGGGCTAATATAGACACTTTGGGTGTTTCAAAGCAGGTGAACAATACTATGATACATAATACTATGAAACAGCAAGGGACTTCTTAATGGATTTCAATTACGTTTTTCTATAAGTTATATATCTTCAAATGCTATGCAATTTCCTAAATATATATTTCCCTTTTGAACACTATTTCACAGTTCCAGTAACTGATCTGAATTTGATATGAAGTATTAGATCCCAAGGGACGCGGGTGGCGCTGTGAGTTAAACCACAGAGCCTAGGACTTGCCGATCAGAAGGTCGGCGGTTTGAATCCCCGCGATGGGGTGAGCTCCCGTTGCTCAGTCCCTGCTCCTGCCCACCTAGCAGTTCGAAAGCACGTCAAAGTGCAAGTAGATAAATAGGTACCAGAAGCGGCCACATGACCCAGAAGCTGTATGCCGGCTCCCTCGGCTAATAAAGTGAGATGAGCGCCGCAACCCCAGAGTCGGTCATGACTGGACCTACTGGTCAGGGGTCCCTTTACCTTTACCTTATTAGGTCCCAAAGCACTGAGCAGAGGTTTTACTTACGTATATAAATGTGAACATCTATATAACTTCCTAATCTAAAATTTTGAGGAAGCATTACAGTACTAGTGTGTTCAAGTCCCAAAGAATTTGTCACACGTTTCTTGGAGAATTTTATTTTACTGAATGTAAGATTATCTGCATTTAGCTGAACATTTCCCCTTCTGTTACTCTTCAGACATCAACTGGACATTTGCTAATGCCAATAATAATAACAACATTGCTTTTGGTTTTTAATCAAGAACACTTATTGGTGTTGGTCATCTTTGAGTTACACCTGAAATTATTTAACTAAGACTTTTGAATTGCCATTGGGAAGAGCAATTTTAGGACATAGAAGAACAGATGTTAAAGTGACTAACATATGGACAAATGCATTTCCTTGGATACATTTTATTGAACCCCACACTTTTGTTAGTCACATCTCATTACAGCATAGTTAAATTATGACAACATGTTCAAGAAGACTCATTTTTTTAGCCTAGAATGCCACTAATCTTTCAAGTAGCTTCTCTTTGCATATTTAAGCATTAAAATTACAATTTTACACCACATTTGAATGCCTGAGGTCAATGACTAATCAGCATTCAGGTGTTGAAAGTGATACTACGAATTAGTATACTGCATATGGAACAGTTTGGAAAGCATAAATATGGATTGGGGGCATTTGGTTGGCCAGTTTCTACTCATTGTGACTTTTGAATTACTGCTGTTTTGTAATTCAGCTGTGACTTTACTAATTGTATTATTTTATTGTTGATTTTATATTTTACTGTATTCTTTGTACACTGTCCTGAAAGCCTTGGTTAACAGATGGCCTAAAGTACAGGGTGATTCATAATGAAGTATACAGTTTCCATTTATAGTAAATGGAAATTGTATACTTCATTATTAATCACCCTGTATATATTATCAAGATTGAAGGGCAGTCTAAAAATATAAGTAAATGACGATCCCAGGTTTAGCTTTAATAATAAGCCAGAACTGCATACATTGTTGACAGCTGCTCACATCAGGAAAGGAACAACTGGGCAGCATACACTAGCACACTGCTCAATGTCAACAAGACATCTACGGTGGCTTATTATGAAGTGTGAACAAGGCCAATATGGCATAAAACACACTAATGGTTCAAAAAAAGTGAAAAAAGAATAACATTCACATTCAGTAGAAAATTTCACCTCTTCCCCTGCAATGACAGCTCAAGGCAAAATTTAATAGAGATCACCTATTTTGCATTAGTGCGCAACCCCAGAGTCATCCGTGACTAGACCTAATGGTCAGGGGCACCTTTACCTTTACCTTTACATTTTGTATTAGCACCACTCATGTTAAAAAGACAACCAACTTATCTTGCTAAATGTAACACTGCCATAGATAAGAATGGTTGTGTGTCGAGGTCCGCAAGCCACCCCAAATAAACTCACACTTCACACATCAATTTTGTTTAAGGTTTTTGGCCACAACTTTATTTAAATACACACAAGTGAGTGGTTGCTTAGGCATTGGTTACAACTATATGTCCTTGCCCCAGGGACAGAACTGACTTCGGGATTCCAGCGGAAGCCAGTCACGGAAAACAATATTGGGGAGAAATGAAGCTGGACATCAGTCCCTCACTTCTCACCTGCATGCTCCCGGGGGCTTGCACGGCCCAAGTCCAATGCCAGGGACTTGGAGGAAAGGATGGCAAGCCCCTGGATTCCTTTAATGGAATTCCCTTGCAGCAGCACCATTGGAGGGGTAGGCATTTATCCCTCCACTAACCAATTTTAACCAATGCCTAACCACCAACCTTACAAGCTGTGACGATTTGCTACGCAGTAGGCAAAAACCAAATGGCACCAGCCAATTAGCCAAATGGACAAAATTCCTACCAGGCCCCTGCCCCAAAAGCAGGCAACCCCATGACAGGCATAGCAAGATCAAAGAAAGACCCCCCCCCCCAATTCAAGGCTGCGTGTCCAGTATTTAAAATCTTTGACCCCTCTTACAAATTAGCAACAACAAATTCTCCCCCAAGACTCAAAATACCCAATCACTGCCTGTAGCCATTCAAACGTAACTGCCCAGCAACAGTGGGGTGGCCTTCTAGCCCCCACCACAACACGTGCTCTCTGATAGGGAGAACACGCTTTGTAGCTCCTCCTTAACACCCCTTGTAAACTGAGGGAGACTACAAACTTCAGCAACTATTTTTTCTCACACTCCAGCATTTTCTTCACCTGAACTGAATGAGCAATTAAAAGGGAAAGCAGTGAACACCACTAAAGGATGCAAAACCCACAAGTCTACCAACTAAAACAGCATTTCTTTCTCCTGTGACTTAATTTGCTCAAAGAAGCTCAGAAAACCACTGCCTTTCATTAAACATTCAGAACTCATCTCCAAGCCTAAGATGCTACTAAGCCATCGTAAAATGGCAAAATTGATATGTGAAATCTGCCCTCCCTAATACTGGATTCCACATGTACTTTCAAGTGCAGCCTTCCACCCACTGAAGATTAGGAAAGCTCAGATACTTTGGCAGCTCTTGACAGTACTCCTGGTTGCCATGCCCTTTGTAAGGCACTGCTAATCACTTTCACAGCCTTAAGAAATTGACTGAAGTGTCAGCAGAAGACTTGGATGGAAAAAATTAAGAAAATGTTCAGTTCTCTTTTGTATACAAAAGTTTAGATAAGAAGTTATTTTTTAAAAAGCAGTATATTAGCAGAATGTGCTATTTAACTGGCTCAGGGTGGCAATTGATATAACTATCCTGATTTGTGTAGGTACCTTTGCTGCTTCAGGTCTTTCTGCATCACTTAAACAGCTGACCACTTTGCTATTTGAACTTGCTTCACTTTGACTTCAAAGTATGTTTCATTCTCTGTCCCCTAAACTTAGAAGCTGGGTCAAAGCAGCCAAACTCCTAGACTGACCTGCCCTTGGCCTGAAATGTGGTTGCACAAGTGTATCTACTATAGAGTGCCTGTGACATTATTAGTCAACTCTCACACATACACTCCACAACTCTCATGCTGCCTTGCTTTGCTTTGTTTACAAGTTAGGGGTTGGTTCAAGGCAAAGCACCACTCAAACATTTGGACCGAATATTTCAACATTGTCTTCAGAACTAGTATTGCAGAAGAGGATCAGGTAGAAGGGAATCAAGCCTGAAAATATCATTTGATAAGGACCTCTATTTCCTTTAATCTGAATCATTGGACCCAACATCCAGTGCTTTTAATCTGGTAAACATCCTGAAGGAATCCCCTTAGCCTAAGCTATTAGCAAATTGCAATCACCTATCTGGCATTTACCAACAGCCATATTGTGGTTATAACTTTAAAAGCCTAATTAGTCCATGAGCTAGTCACCAGAGAATAAGCTATTTGAAATTATTTCATTGAACTTTCTTATTGGAGGGGTATAAGCTTGAGCAAATAAAAAAATGCAGAAACCCTGTCTTTCACACAGAACAAAGGCACTGAAAAAACTACTGGACATAAGCATGTCAAAGAGGCTAAGACAACTGAGCTATCAATCAGCATTAGGAAAGAAGCAGTTCAGTTAATTATAGTCAAGACTCTAAGGAGGAAGGATCAAGTTCATTATCTTTTTTTTCCAGTGCCTCACATACAGCCCTTCAAGAAGTGTTTACAAGATGTCAGGATTTCTCTGCACCTGCCTTTCAGGTGTTTGCTACTGTATCTAGAAACACAAAGAGAAGGAAATTCAACTGAGAGGCTGGACGGACCTTTGCTTCAAAAGCTGTAATAGTAGTGTGGCACCAGAGGGCAAGCACCCTTCCTTCACTCCACGGAACTACCAAGTGTTACCAAGGGAGACAGCTTAGAAGTCAAGGAAGTGCTAAGTACATGGCTCTAGCATGAAAAAGTGTTATGATGCACCCATATACATATATGAACTATCAACTACAGCAGGGGTGCACAACCTGCGGCCCTCCAGATGTTTCTGGACTACAACTCCCATCAGCCCCAGCCAGCATAGCCGGTGATCAGGGATGATGGGAGGTGTAGCCCAACAACTTCTGGAGGGCTGCAGGTTGTGCACCCCTGAACTAGAGCATGCTCTAATTGGTGTTTAGTACCTGCCAAAAATTTCACTATCCCAGTCTAGAAAGGAGACTGCCAGGTCTAGGCTGGAGCCAAGAGCAATCCACAAACAAGTCAAAATCTGGAAGGTATATTCTTCTGCTCAGTGTTACTGATACCAGAAGGCTAAGCTACAAGGACTTCCCCCCTTCTCCCGCACCCCCAAAAAATTGGCTTGCAGGGCAGTTTGGAAAATCCCCTTGAAGAGCATGTGTGGGAGAAAAGGGATTGTTCCATCTGGCAAGCCTAAATGCTTGTCCTGATGGGAGGATTGCCTTAGTGTGATATTGAACTCCTCCCAATATGTTAAGGTTGAAATCCTCTACCCACTTACTTGTGAGCAAGCTACATTGAAATCAATGGGACTTACTTTAAAGTAGAAACATAAAGACTGAACTGTATCTACAGTAATTCCTCGTGCTTTCTATGATATAAGAAAGAGTGAGTGGATATAATTTTAAATAATTATAGGATTCACTCAACAGAAGGCCATGCTAACTGTTGCTTTCTTCACTCTTAAAAAGGTAAAGGTACCCCGGACAATTAAGTCCAGTCGCGAATGACTCTAGGGTTGTGGCACTCATCTCGCTTTATAGGCTGAGGGAGCCCGCACCTGTCTGCTTTCGCAGACAATATTTTCGGGTCATGTGGCCAGCATGCTTTTATTATGAATCAAATTCTGTGACGTTTAACTTGAGAACAACTCAAATTTAGCAGGCATCAACACTGAATTCCCTCCCCCAATATTTTGCTTCAAACTGTTCTGTTTAACCAGACTTTCCCTCAATTGTACCATTGGTATTTGAATTTATTAATCAGAAGTTTTATTTGAACTTTTTAATATATATTTTTGTCAACCACTTTTTATGATAAACAGTATACAAATGTATACAAATAAACAACTCCTTGTAAACCAATATGTACACATTTTAGGGCAAGAAAGGCATTCTAGGAAATGCCACTGAGAACAGCATATGCTTAAGTGCCCATTAGCAATCCTTTAAGCTCTTCAGCCAGAGAAAACAAGTGGAAATGTGTTT
Organism: Podarcis tiliguerta; assembly: GCF_965153285.1. Taxonomy (NCBI): domain Eukaryota; kingdom Metazoa; phylum Chordata; class Lepidosauria; order Squamata; family Lacertidae; genus Podarcis; species Podarcis tiliguerta. Next base: position 76,248,935 of record NC_139534.1, read on the forward strand.
TTTTAAAATGCATGCTCTTCAAGCATATACCATATTTCAATGAAAATGCCCTTTGAATGTGTATTTTAGAGACATTGATGTTGTCCCATTACGTAAAGTAACTCTTAGGAGATGTGATGCATATTGGTCATGGAAAACGAATTTCTCATATATTATGGGCAAACAGTGCAGCACATCCTCTCTGGATTGTCAGCTACTGGGGGTGGGGTGTGAGGAATCCAAAAGGAAGCCATGCTAGTCTGCTACAGCAAGAACAGCAGAATCCCCCTGCACTTGGGCTAAGTGAGCTCCGGTTCATGAATGTCCGTGTAAAAATGGCGTGCTGTCAGAAAGTAGCTCAAGTCATAGTCCCCTGCATGATTACTGCCTAAAACAAGCTTACATGCAGAGCATTTTACAAAGAAAAATGCTGTAGGCAGCTGAGTTTGCAAGCTGGCTCTTTTGCCATTTATCTGTTGTGAGGTTACTGTATACATAAAAACAAAAATTTTGTACAATAAAATAAAAATTATGTTCAATATAAATATTGAATGTATGATGTTATCTACACTATGCAATACTTTTTTCAAATAATGTGCATTTCAAGCATGTAACCAAAATAAACGAATTCTATAATTTCCTATAACAATAAATGATTATATGTTCCTTGGTGCAGATATTTTCCCCAAATGTTTTTTTCAGTTAAAAATATTGTACCGCCTAGTGCTGGATCATATAGGCATGTAAAGGAATCTATCTTCTTACACAATTCATGACACAGAGAGAAAATATGAAAATGATAAATGAATATCCAGCACTTCAGCCATTGTTTTTCCTACAAGGTTTACCCTCAATCACATAACCATCACGTACAGACAAAATCACCTGATACAACCCATTCCTAAATACCTTAAATAAATTTTAAATGTGATAAATGTCATGTCATGGTCACTGGCCAGCCAATCCAACTAAAAACAGGCAACCCATGACAAATAAAATGCCAAATATCCCCATATGTTTTCCCCCAGATATTGTAGGCATTTCGTGATGTATGATTTATGCCAGTTCAACCAAGATTCTAAGAGGATGTAGTAAGTGTAACATAATGCTTTTAAAGTCTTTAATAGCTAATGCTTCAAGGTTATTCTCTGTTTTTGTTATGTCAGAATTATGATTTTAGGTGAGTTAAAAGACACTGGAATCAAAGTTGCTTTATACCTAACATCATTAAGTATTCTAGTGTAGAATCTTGTAGCCTTTGCAAGTTAGTTTCTAGTGAGGTTTGGGCTTGTAGATCTGGAACTGCATGTGTGCTTCCTTCTGCACCCTCAGCATCTGCTCAAGCTTATACATTAATAAATGAATAAATGTTACAATATCACAACGAGTCCCCATCCCCCCCCCCAATAAAGTAAGCCTGTATCTACTGTGAACATCTTACAGAATGGCAGAACAAATTGATGCAGAGAATTAGTAGGAGTTCTAAACAATTAAGGTATATCGCTCTTTTAGACGTTTATGTTTAGAAAAGATTTTAAAGATCCCCCCCCCCAAAGCACTAGATTACATTCAAAGAACTTTTTTAAAAAACAACAACACATAATACCTTCAAGCGATGGAGGTATACTGAGAAGCCTTTCTCACTCGGAAAGCTGTGGACAGCTCAGTGCAGTGCATTATATGTAATCAAGGCAAACATTGCTTGAGCACATATCTACAGAACGTGGAGATATATTCAATATCCTACCCGCTACCCCAAAATCAGCAATCAGCCTTTTGTTCATAATCACAGGCTTACTGTTTCATTCTAATGCTGTCTTCTGTCACATTCACTTTTCTCTGCAATTTTTTGTGGGGTTTTTTGGCACATACAGAACTTTATGGCAGATTTCATCAAATAATTAGTTTTAGTCTGAAGAGCAGGCAGATATTCAAGAGAAACGTGCAGAGAAGTAACTTTACCTATTGCAGTCGACATGAAGCAGGAGGTGGGATGCACTAAGTGATAACGCAATCTTATGCCACTGTCCATCTGCCAGCCGATACGGAAATACTTCTGTTCTTGACTTTCCATTAAATCTGTAGTGGTATCTTATTTCATCTCTCAGGCCACTGCTTTCCAGTTCAAAGTAACTGCATTTAAAAAGAAGAAGAATCAATTTCATTTTACCTGCCGTGCACTATTCAGTCATGTGTCCTGCGAATTAATGAAAACAATTGCTCTTGAAAATTACATTTATTATGATGCCTGTATGTTTATTTAAACATGCATGTGTATGTGTGTGTGATAATGCTAGCCACCCACCCAAAATACAGCCTCCAAATATAACATCTAGCCAGAATTAAGGCTAGGAATCAATCATGCACCGTTCAAAGCCATTCTCATTACAGACTAGAAATCTTATGCACCTGACAGAGTCTGCTCCCAGATTTGAGATGGCCCACAGAAAAGTGCCCCCTAGTGGTCATATCATGGTTAGGGTCACGCCATTTCCCCTCTCCCTCCCTTTCTCATTCAAACTGCCCCCTCCGCTGACACACCAGTTAGATATTTAAAAAGATGCCACTGGTTCAAAAAGAAGTTGATTTTTCTAAGCTTAATTGCTGCATGGGGTCACAGTTGAGCAGCAGAAGCTGTGAGTCAGTAGTTTCTCATCCTTGGTTTACTGAAATCTGTGACTGTAGCCAATGCCTCAGAGAGATGGGCATTCTGGGAAATGAGCGTAGGTATTTAGAGCTGCTCAGAATGGAAAGTTGAGATTGAGTTAAAAAGGGCTGAGAGCAGATGCCAGTACTGGGACCTTGGCAACTGCCCAAGGATGCCAGCAGTTGAAACATGCCCTGACACCTGGGTACTGAAGATTTTCCTTGGCAGCTATTAAAATACAGGGGGAGAGACCTTTAAAAGTTAACATTCGCAGCTTTGAAAGTGAGTTTTTGTTCATTCTATTCCCCCCCACCCACCTTTCTGACTTCAGTCTGCTTTCTTTATAACAAAAGTCTGGTAAACTTTTGACAAGGGAAAAACACATGGAATGCTGTGCAATATATATCAGTTACCATTTTTTCCACAAGAAAAAAATATTGACCCACACTGTGAAATGGAAAACCCTGACAGACTCGCTCATGCAATAAATTACTGACTAGGAATTTGTGCACAAATGCATGTCTGGCAAAAGAGAGAGAAAGGATAAAAAATGAGTTTGCATCATCTAACACACATAAAGTTTTAACTGCCATTAAATGTATCTAAGCAGCAAAACAAAGTATTTTAATATTAAATGAAATGTTTAAATTTAATATTGCAACTTGAAAATGAACTTGAAGAGAAGGCAAAAATAACCTAGAAACTCATGGCAGGAGCACGCCAGCATTAAATTGATGGAGTAAGTGAAGTTAACTCTTTATTAGAAGAAACAGGATCTGTTCAGGACTGCCAGGCCTAGTGAGCACAGCAACTCTTCTTCGGCAGGCCTTTCTCCTATGAGGCAGTTGTAGAGACTAAGGGTCCCCCCCTTCCCACAGCTACCTAAGTCTCCTCCTCTACCAGGTTCTTCCCAAGCAATCTGAGACTGTGACAGCATGCTCCTCCCACACATACCCCTCCTAGTCCTGGGAGACCATGGAAAGGGGGAGCTTATCAAAGCAGGAGGGGGAGACACCTTTGCTTCCTCACCTGGCTGACTCTTCTTTGTATCTTGGCCTCCCTCCTCTCCTGCTTCCGCTTCTGGGATTCTCTCTGCCACAGGCTCTCCCTGCTCTCTAAAACCTGTTATGTCTTCAGCTTCTGACACTTCCTCTTTCTAGTCTTTTCCCTCTTCTCGCTCTGACCACTCATGATTATCCCACCGCCAATCACTGGGCTCTGAGCCTTCTTCCCATGGGGGTTTCCCATCAGGTGCCTCCCACCATTCCTCTGTGTCCAGACAGGCCATGGCACTCATCAAAGCAAACCCAAACACAGTAATCCTACTACCCAGGGCATAGAAATGCATGCACCAAAAAAATGAAGATACATATCTGGAAAAGGTTCCGTTTTCTTGTTTAAGCAGAACACATCACTAAAGGGAAAAATAAACTGGGCTCTTAAGAGTGGCCAACGGTTTTCTGTCTAAAGATACCCTCTGTTTTAAGGAACATCGAGTCCAAGTCTGGTTTGATGATAACAAGGAAGATCAGGAGCCTTGAAGTTATGCATCAATAGTTAGGACCCATACAACAGAGAAGGCATACATGTCACCTGGACACAGACTTCCCCACTATATTGAGATGTATTGTATTTTTATTTAAACTACAGTAATGGCAGTGGTCAGAGGATTGGAAAAGATCAGTCTACATCCCAATCCCAAAGAAGGGCAGTGCCAAAGAATGCTCCAACTACTGCACAACTGCACTCATTTCACACACTAGCAAGGTTATGCTTAAAATTCTACAAGGCAGGCTTAAGCAGTATGTGGACTGAGAACTCCCAGTAGTGTAAGCTGGATTTCGAAGGGGCAGAGGAACCAGAGACCAAATTGCAAACATGTGCTGGATTATGGAGAAAGCTAGAGATTTCCAGAAAAACATCTACTTCTGCTTCATTGACTACGCAAAAGCATTTGACTGTGTTGACCACAGCTAATTATGGCAAGTTCTTAAAGAAATGGGAGTGCCTGATCACCTCATCTGTCTCCTGAGAAATCTCTATGTGGGACAAGAAGCTACAGTTAGAACTGATTGGTTCAAAATTGGGAAAGGAGTAGAACAAGGCTGTATATTGTCTCCCTGCTAATTTAACTTATATGCAGAATTCATCATGTGAAAGACTAGAAGGGATGAATCCGAAGCCGGAATAAATATCAACAACCTCAGATATGCAGATGACACAACCTTGATGGCAGAAAGTGAGGAAGAATTAAAGAACCTTTTAATGAGGGTGAAAGAGGAGAGTGCAAAATATGGTCTGAAGCTCAACATCAAAAAAATGAAGATCATGGCCAACAACAACAACAAACATGCAAAAGATGGTACTCTTGGAATATAAAAATAAATGAGACTTTAATGCCCCATCCTAAGCATGGTAATGCCACATTTAGTTCACTGGAACACATTAGTGAACATTAGTTCACTGGAACACCTTTCCAAGCAAAAAAAGACTTAGGAGATCTGATGGAACCCTCAAAGACTCCTTGTGACTTATTTGCATTATATCTCACAGATATTATGCAGACAAAAGCACTTGCATTTGTTCTCACTTGGCTGCCATCATTTTAACAGTCAGAGATGGATGCAGCCAGGGTTCCATCTAGTTACCGTATTTTTCCGTGTATAAGACTAGGGTTGCTTTTTTTACCAAAAAATTAGGTTTGAAATTCGGGCTTGTCTTATACACGGGTAGTACTGAGGAGTGTTTTCTTAATTTGGAGCCCCCCAAAATAATTTCATCCTTGATAGATTTCAGCTTGTGTAGTCTGATGAAGTGGGCAAATTACTTTCCCTACCTGAATCTTAAAACTAGATAGGACAGGACTTGCCATTTCGACTTTAGAGTTGCGTAATGCCTTTTGGAGGGGACGCGGGAGGCGCTGTGGGTAAAACCTCAGTGCCTAGGGCTTGCCGATCACATGGTCGGCGGTTCGAATCCCTGCGGCGGGGTGAGCTCCCGTCGTTCGGTCCCAGCTCCTGCCCACCTAGCAGTTCGAAAGCACCCCTAAGTGCAAGTAGATAAATAGGTACCGCTCTATAGCGGGAAGGTAAACGGAGTTTCCGTGTGCTGCGCTGGTGCTGGCTCACCAGAGCAGCTTCATCACGCTGGCCACGTTACCCGGAAGTGTCTCCGGACAGCGCTGGCCCCTGGCCTCTTAAGTGAGATGGGCGCACAGCCCTAGAGTCGGACACTACTGGCCCGTACGGGCAGGGGTACCTTTACCTTTACCTTAATGCCTTTTGGAGTGGAGTGGACAGTCATAAGCAGTGCTTGAACCTTGTTTAAAACACTAAAACAAAATATGGAGACTTGGATAATTCTGGATAATTATCACCTAGTATCTAATGTTCCATTTTTTTGAGTAAAATTTTGGAAAAAGTAGTGGTTTTTCAACTCCAGGTGGTTTTGGATTACAAATACCTTTGAACAATATGTGGCTCCCAGACTATTAAAACTTGCTTTTGTCTATGAGCTACTTTAGGCTCTTTTCTTAATTTGTCTTCTGTACAGCATTTCTGAAGAAAAAAGGGGAAAGAGCCCAACAAGGGATCTTTTTGTTCTTTGACAAGAGAAGGCAATTATGAACCATTTAAGTTCTGAATGGAGCTTCCTTGACAGTACTTGTCTCACTGATTTCTTTGACAGCAAAGTGCTAGAAGCAGCTTCTAGCTTCCTAAGACTGACAGTGCTTGTTGCTGAGTGACAGCAAAACTAAAATAAATTGTAATCATAAAATGAGTTTTAAGGCGTATACTGTAGTTATAACTCCCTTGCTCAAAGCTTCCCCCTCCTTTATTGAAAGCCCGTAGGATGGCTACTTACACTTGGGGGGTGGGAAGGATTTGTATGTCTCCTCACAAAAAAAGGTAAACAGAGAACATCAATATGCATAAATTTTGAATCTGCTAATTTATATGCATAGATGCAAATTTAGAAGTGATTGTTGTTGTTTAGTCATTTAGTCGTGTCTGACTCTTCGTGACCCCCTGGACCAGAGCATGTCAGGCACTCCTGTCTTCCACTGCCTCCCGCAGTTTGGTCAAACTCATGTTGGTAGCTTCAAGAACACTGTCCAACCATCTCGTCCTCTGTCGTCCCCTTCTCCTTGTGCCCTCCATCTTTCCCAACATCAGGGTCTTTTCCAGGGAGTCTTCTCTTCTCATGAGGTGGCCAAAGTATTGGAGCCTCAGCTTCACGATCTGTCCTTCCAGTGAGCACTCAGGGCTGATTTCCTTAAGAATGGATACGTTTGATCTCCTTGCAGTCCATGGGACTCTCAAGAGTCTCCTCCAGCACCATAATTCAAAAGCATCAATTCTTTGGCGATCAGCCTTCTTTATGGTCCAGCTCTCACTTCTACACATCACTACTGGGAAAACCGTAGCTTTAACTATAGGGACCTTTGTCAACAAGGTGATGTCTCTGCTTTTTAAGATGCTGTCTAGTTTTGTCATTGCTTTTCTCCCAAGAAGCAGGCATCTTTTAATTTTGTGGCTGCTGTCACCTCCTGCAATGATCATGGAACCCAAGAAAGTAAAGTCTCTCACTGCCTCCATTTCTTCTCCTTCTATTTGCCAGGTGGTGATGGGACCAGTGGCCATGATCTTCGTTTTTTTGATGTTGAGCTTCAGACCATATTTTGCACTCTCCTCTTTCACCCTCAATAAAAGGTTTTTTAATTCCTCCTCACTTTCTGCCATCAAGGTTGTGTCATCTGCATATCTGAGGTTGTTGATATTTCTTCCAACAATCTTAATTCCGGCTTGGGATTCATCCAGCCCAGCCTTTCGCATGATAAATTCTGCATGTAAGTTAAATAAACAGGGAGACAAAATACAGCCTTGTCGTACTCCTTTCCCAATTTTGAACCAATCAGTTGTTCCATATCCAGTTCTAACTGTAGCTTCTTGATCCACATAGAGATTTCTCAGGAGACAGATGAGGTGATCAGGCACTCCCATTTCTTTAAGAACTTGCTATAGTTTGCTGTGGTCGACACAGTCAAAGGCTTTTACATAGTCAATGAAGCAGAAGTAGATGTCTTTCTGGAAATCTCTAGCTTTCTCCATAATCCAGCGCATGTTTGCAATATGGTCTCTGGTTCCTCTGCCTCTTCTAAATCCAGCTTGCACTTCTGGGAGTTCTCGGTCCACATACTGCTTGAGTCTTCCTTGTAGAATTTTAAGCATACCCTTGCTAGCGTGTGAAATGAGTGCAATTGTGTGGTAGTTGGAGCATTCTTTGGCACTGCCCTTTTTTGGGATTGGGATGTAGACTGATCTTCTCCAATCCTCTGGCCACTGCTGAGTTTTCCAAACTTGCTGGCATATTGAGTGTAGCACCTTAACAGCATCATCTTTTAAAATTTTAAATAGTTCAGCTGGAATACCATCACTTCCACTGGCCTTGTTATTTGCAGTGCTTTCTAAGGCCCATTTGACTTCACTCTCCAGGATGTCTGGCTCAAGGTCAGCAACCACTCTACCTGGGGTGTACGAGACATCCATATCTTTCTGGTATAATTCCTCTGTGTATTCTTGCCACCTCTTCTTGATGTCTTCTGCTTCTGTTAGGTCCTTACCACTTTTGTCCTTTATTATGGTAATCTTTGAACGAAATGTTCCTTTCATATCTCCAATTTTCTTGAACATATCTCTGGTTCTTCCCATTCTGTTGTTTTCCTCTATTTCTTTGCATTGCATTTCTTTGCATGTTTACTTACTCTGTAAGCTACGAGTTGTATTCTTAGGCAACAGCTCAAAGCTCAATTACCAGGGAGCAAGAACTGTGGCATCTGTAGGACTTGTTTTTGAGTAACATGTACAGGCAACACGCATCTGATCATGGCCTCATGCCTTTGCTTCACACTAGGTCAGGTAGCAAGGTGTTGGATGGACAGAGTAGAATTGGTCAGATCTTTAAATAAAAATCACTGGGGTCTTTTGTCACTAGAAACACACCTATCCTGTTTGGGCTTTATTGTTTCTTGCTTTTTTATGTCTGAGTTAACAAGCAAGCATGAGGCAAGGTGAGCAGAAGTCACCAAACTGGTAATGCACAAAAGGGAAGAACCTTTATCTCTTAACCTTCATTTCTTCTTTCAAGTTCTTATAGCTATTTTAGGCAAAGCAAGGAACAAGCATTTAAGATACTCTACAGGGACCACAGCAAAAAATGAAAACAAGTTAGGTCTTGCAGCATTCACCATTTCCAAAAAGGAATTTCCTGCTGCTGAACACAGTCAGTAAGGTTAAATGGAAGCTGGCTATTATAGACAATATATGCCATGCTATTCTCCAGAAAAACAACACATCAACAGCTAAATAACAACCAAAAAAGACCAAATTATTTAATTCTTTCTCCTTTTTTCTTGGTTTTACTATTCTATAGACTTTACTTAGACCATGTCTAAAATGTTTTTGGCAAAGAGTTGGCTTGTCATGGTGACTGTTTGAAGTTGTAGGTCATGACTTAGTAACAATCCCAAAGATGTGCTTTGCCCAGGTAGTGTTTATCTATGTACACTCTTTTTTTACAGATTATATATAGGAAATCAGAGTACAAAAATACATATATCTTCAGAGTAGGCTGCAAAATTACTAGGTGCTTTTGTTATAGGTGGCAGGTAGATGAATTCAGCACACTAGCTCAGCATTTGAAAAACTGCTTCATTGGGATAGGATAACACAAGCAGCTGCCTAGACAGTAGAATCATTATGTCTTCAGGCAATATCTATCTATGTCCAACAAAATCCTCCCAGCTTACTGTATTCCACCCAATGCAATTCTGGCAGGTTAGATGTAAGAGGTGCTTCTACCTAGCAATCATAGTAAGCATTATTTTTTGAGAACACCACAATTCTATGTTGCAAAGGCTTCTAAGGAGACACAACTATAATTTATCTGTGCATTAACTATTCAGCTGAACCTACCAATCTAAACACAACCGAAATGGTTCAGAGTTTAAGATACGGTTCTTCACATAACTTTATGAATGAGCTAAAAGAATAGTTTTGCGACACATTATTTTATCTAGTGCTGAAGCACCAACTCCTTTATGCATTTTTTCCCTACTGGATTGTGAACATAGCTGTCAGCAATGGCCTTTATTCTTATTTTTTCAGAGCAATCCTTGCCTACATATCTGGCTGAAAGTGGTTAAGATGGGGTGAAGGTGTCTCTGCTGGCTGGGAGCAACTCGTGGATGTGGTGGAACATCTACTATGGAGCCCCCCCCCCCCCAATTCCTGTGAGTTAATGCCAGCAGGAAGCTATGCAGGTTTAATAAATAATAATAATAATAATAATAATAATAATAATTTTATTGTCATTGCCCCCTTCGGGGACAATGAAATTACTTGGCTGCTCCATAAAAACACTAATTAAACAATATAGTAAAATACAGTGAGGCATCTGATCAAAGATCTGTATTTTAAAATAAGCTTAAAAATATATTTGTAGATGCTTGCTCCAAATGCTTGCTCCAAATGCTTGCTCCAGGCCAGGCAGAAACCACCTGGCTGAGAGTCTTTTTGTTTATTCTCCTGACTCCTGAACAAGGGCCCCTCATTGATTTGTTGCAGTACCTCAAAGTTGTAAAAAGGAGCAAAAGCTGGGAACAAAAGGTCATACGAATTACAGAATACAATCCAAGCTGCAAAAACATTAATTAGAGTTGGTAAATAGTGCCTCCCATCAAAACATGGTTTAAGATATCCTGAGAAGGTTAAAAGGCAAAGAGCTAAAAGCAACAACAGCTGCTGCCTGGTGAGGAAGAGAAACTGCTCTGAGGTTGTTGTTTTTTTGGGTCACTTTGGAAACAGTTCTTGTTCTTTTGGTCATTTTAGAAACTTGATTTTTAATAAGTTCTTCCCTTCTAAAAATCAATCTATATATATATGTACTGACTTTAATGTGACTTTAATGTAAAAGAATGTAGAAAGTAAGAGATGTTAGATTCTTATGTTAGATTCTTATTTCATTGATGGTGTGTGAGAAGGTGAACCCAAGACCTCTGTTTATATGACAAAATTTGAAACCATGAGCCATCTGTTTTAGCCATTTTCCCCTGTTGCTAGAAGGGCAGAAGAGCAAAGGGCAGAAGAGCAAAGAGCAAAGGGTGATCTGATATTTAAGACGCCTTGTCAAGGCAAATGTAAGATATTGATAGAAGGAAATATAGCTCTTTGTCTCCCATAAAAGGTAATAGGAAATGGGTGTATCTTTTATGATTGGTTCTAGCAAACAGCCAATAGTAATTTCAACCAGGCTGATTGGACAGAGGCAGCCAAAGGAGGAGTAAGGAGGCTGGGCTGAGGGAATATAAGTGCTGGCCACCAGGGCTGGGGTGGTGCAGAGCTTTTGGTAAATATACCACTGTGCCAATCATTTATTTGTCTGACAAATAAATTATTATTTTAATTTCTCTATTGCTGCGTTGAATATTTCATTCCAGCTAAGCGTTAACCACAAGCAGGGTGCTACAACAGCAAGGGAGATTAGATGACTTTCGAAGTCCGGGCTTCCCATTCAGGGCCAAGATCGCTCTGGAGAAGAAGCTGTTCTTAAGACGGCTCGTTCTTGTCTTCATCGTCCTGTATCTCCGTCCTGATGGCAAGAGCTCGAAGAGACAGAGATCTACAGTTGATAGCATATCTGCCAGCATTAAACTCCCAAAACAGGGCATTTCAAGGGTGAAGAGGAGGCAGCCTCACTCCTTCAAGAAAGTACTCCCAAGATCAGGCTTCTCAACTATGTCAGCTTGGAGCTTGCATAGTTAATCGCACCTAAACCCCCAAAGTCAATTGGGACACTGCATGCATATTTTAAAACAAAACTACCTGATAGAGTAAAGGAAACAGGAGATCTAAAAACATGAATATGTCATGTGGCAAAGGTACTGTATTCGAGAGCAGAAGCCGTAAAGGGAAGCAGTAAAGCAGTCTAGAAATGTTGAGAAATGCTGTAAAGCTGCACAATCACTCTGTATGCTGAATCACTGTGACTCATCCTGAGGATGACTCATTCTCTGTATAAATGTATTGGATCTACTTGCAGGCAGACAGTTTGGAACCTGTTAGTTTGGAGACAGTTTTGGAGCCTGTGAGCTGTGGAGCCATGAGTTAGGGTGGAGTCAGTGTGTGTATGGAGCCTGAGTCAGAAGTAAAGCCGGTACTCTGTGTATGCTCTGAAGCTAGTTTAAATCTTCTGTTCACTATGCTGTGTTATTTGCAAACAAGTTTTAACTCAGTAAAGCTTTTATTCTTTTACTGAAGAAGACTCTGCGTTATTAATTTACACTGCGCATCAGAAAAATCTTCCTATAAAAAACCATCATCAATTTCTATATAAAAAACCAACCAAATCAATTTCTGTATAAATTACTGCATCAGCAGTAATTTAATAAACCATTCCAACTCTAACTACCAAAGGTCTTTCCATTTGCTACCCACTGGTCAAAACGGATAATTGTAGACCTTCATCATTTCAGAAGTTCCATAACTTCCAGGCTATAAAAATAAAGGGCTTCTCTGTTTGCTAAAGACACCACTCATACAGTAAGGGAACACAAAGCAGCTGCCCATCAAATGATCTTTAAACCCTTATAGGGCATCAATTTGCCTGTTCGCACTACCCAAGTTGCCAATTATTTTTGGCAAGGGTTGCTAATCATCTTAAAACATTCATTGAAGCCCATCTTCAGCTTACACTACTTGGTTTTCAGAATCCTGCTCCCTTTCTTAAAAATAAAAAAAAATGCAGCTGATTTTGCATTATTTTACAAACTGTTATTCCTCCCGCTACCCACCCCGATCCAGACAGAAGGGAGAATTGACTTTTATGGGAAATATGTGTGAATTACCACAGGACGACGAAAAATGATATGTAACCCAATTAATGTCACTGGAAACAATGGTGCAGGAATATGTTCCTGAAGTAATATGCTGTACATTTGCCAAGTCAGAGACACTCAGAACTACAAGGCTGTTGAGATCTTCCCAGTGGTAGTACTACTATATATGGCTTAAATGGTTCAGCATATAAATATTAATGAAGCTTGTGGCTTCTGTCATGCAACATAAAGGTTAATGGGTACATTTCTGTTTTTCCATTTCTTGAATACTGTACATTCTAGAATCTGATATGCATATATACAAGTGTTACAAAAAGTCACCGAATCCTTTAGGTTTCCTATTAGTGTTTGAAGTAATTTGTGAAGAATCATTTTTTCTTAATTAAGTTTTTCATTTTTTATTCATTACATTGTAAACCTGTATCATTACATTGTAAACCTGGCATGCACTAGCTCTGCTTCAATACATTTCATCATTTATCCCCTCTTTGTGAAGTCAGAGGGGGAAAGAATGCAGCACTGTATGTAGCAAAGATTGTTCTTTGGAGAGCCCAATTCCCACAGTTCCTGGAAGAACCAATTGTCAATTCTAAACGGAACTCAATCTTATGACAGCAGACATTTCATAAAATTTACATACCTTTTGCAAAAATAAAAACGAACCTCAAAGCAGTTTACAATTACCAGTAAAATAGTTAAAAACAACTATTTAAAATATTTTTAAAAATAATTAAAACTGACTGTAAACTAAAAAAGAAACACTGTTTGCCTACACTGCCTTAAAGGTAAAGGACCCCTGACAGTTAAGTCCAGTCGCAGACGACTCTGGGGTTCCGGCGCTCATCTCACTTTACAGGCTGGGGGAGCCGGCGTTTGTCCACAGCCAGTTTTTCCGGGTCATGTGGCCAGCATGACTAAGCCGCTTCTGGCAAAACCAGAGCAGCGCACGGAAACACCGTTTACCTTCCCGCTGGAGTGGTACCTATTTATCTACTTGCACATTTTGCCATGCTTTTGAACTGCTAGTTTGGCAGGAGCTGGGACTGAGCAACAGGATTCGAGCATCGTGGGGATTCGAACCGCCGACCTTCTGATCGGCAAGCCCAAGAGGCTCAGCGGTTTAGACCACAGCGCCACCCGCGTCCCTTATTGGGAGCCATTTTTAAAGTTTTTGAATGAGAACCTGTAGCCCTCTATATGTTGTTGCGACTATAACTCCTATCATCCCTGAGCACTGCCTATGCTAGTTAGTGCTGAGAGGACTTAGTGCTGAGCAAACATATACATCTGATATATGTAATACTTTATTAGCAATACTTTTTTGATTTCACAAGAGTTCTGAATGTTAAGTTATACCAATGCAGCATTTTCCATCTTTTTATGAAAAGATGGCAAATTCTGAACTTACACTGTCAGTGGAGACAACTCCCACTGTTGGCCCCAAGTGTTAATAGCTACAAAATCCACAGTTGCACACTGTGGTCCTAATAAAAGATACTTTGGAGCTTTTCCTTATGGAACAAAATGGCCACTCTCAGGGACAGTCATTCAAACACTAAAAAGACAAAGCAGTAGGAAGTCAGGAAACCCTAAAAGGCAATAGAGGCCAAAAAATATTCATTTAATATAATTACATACACAGACTCCTGTGAAATCAATCAAACATTAGGAGAAATATTAACTCAGCAATGAAAACACACTATAGCATTGAAGTTAAACAGATATCACAGTACTGTATAGCTCTAGTCAAATTAAAGTCCCTTTTATAGTATAATAAACACTGGAGTAGCCATTTTGTGTGTGTGCGTACAATTCTCCCTAACAGCAACATGACATTATCAAGCCCCATTGCTCCCAAGTGCCTTGCTGTATTTGCAATCAAAACACACAGCGACAAGGAGTCGTGCTGCTCCAGGCAGTGGGTGACTGGATTACCAATTTTTAAAAGTTTAAAAGACAGGAACATATTTTACACGAATGGAGGGAGCAATGCAGTCCTTGGGCTGACTCATAAAGGAATCTCTGGGACTGCTCACAGATCAGACACCTGTGTGCCTTCCCATTCCACTTAGTCTAGCCTTGAAATATAAGGGTTTGTGATGGATCAGTCTCTAAGTGGACTGAAAACTGGAACCAATGTCCACGTGACATTTTTTTCTTCACTGAGGAATTTTCTATGCAGATTAAAATCGGCACCCCTCGATATATTATGAAGCCCCATACCCACACATTGCTTAAGGTCTAAGAAATAAAAAAAGCAAAATAAGGGGGGGTTGGGGGAGATTTTGAAATTGCTGGTTAAAATCAGTGCGGCTTTGAAAGGTTCAGTCCATTTTGATTTAAAATGGTATCCAATTGTTGCCAAACATAGATGAAAACCTGTTCCTCGATCTCAGGAACCACCACACAAACTATGATGGTGATATTTTAAGAGGGATCCAAATGTTTATCAAAGAAAAAAAACTTTTCAAAATATATCGTAGATAGTGCAGTTGAAATATGGCATATTTATTTTGCTGCAATTACACTGGAAAGATGGTACTTCAATATATGTACTCATGACAAAATAAAAAATTGTCCCATGACGTGCTTCTCACAAGTGTTCTACAACACAGAAATTCTCTAGGTAGGAAAAATGTCATGTGTGAGTCCCCTCAGTTAAGTGCATATGAAAGTTTGGAGGTAATTATGTGTACCAGATCTCTACAAATCCACGGATGCCCCAGGGAATTGAAGTTAGGGGGGAAATGAATCAGAGATACTCCCCAGACTTCAGTACACTGAAAAGAAAAGAAAGGACCACAGTCTAACATATGCATAATTCTGCCCTCTTCATCAGCATAAGTAGGTATGCTAATCCAGAGATCTGAGAGTAAAGGCAGGGCGAAGGTGGAGCTGGCACTGCATTAGCCATTCTAGGCATTTTTAACAATTAAGCATCATGAATATAAGTGTTAATAAGGTAAGTAACAGGCAATTTTCTATATCAAAAGTCTCTGCACTGCTCTTTAAACAAAAAAATAGCTTGATGATGTAGTCCACCAATCCTTCACCATCTTGCCTAGAGGACCGAACTCTGAGTTGTATTAAACAGCATTTCCTTTTGCTGCCATTCATAGTAGCTCATTTAGATCAGAAAAGAAACACATAAAAAAACCTTCAATCAGCTAAAATTAATATTGTTACTGTCTTATAAAGCCCACCCACAATACAGATTGCAGCAATAACAATTAGCTAAGTGACATAAAATATCAGCTGAACACATAGACTGCATTCCTCTTGCTTTGTTAGATTCAGATTTCAGAAGCTGCCTGCTTGTAAGTCAATTAAGTTTCTTTAATTTTGTGCTCTGGTTATTTGTAAATTCTTTAGGATTGTCTTTCATCTCTCTCTCTAGCCATTTGTAAAACCTGAAAACAATTTGCAGCAGTCACAGATTTGTAGCTCGTGGGTGAGGTGGGAATAATACACACCAGACAATGGTCTTGGATGAGCACAGATCACAACTGAATTGATCATAAAGCAGGTAAGCAAGGTTGGCATGGGATGGTGACGTCACCCAGACAAGACTGTGTTTTGATTCTATGAGTCTATGGTCTGCTGCACCTTTCCCAGAAGCAAAATAGCCTAGCTTGCCCCAAAACAAAGTCTTGCTCAATCTTTTAACAGCCCCAAGTGGACTAGGAGCTGCAGAATCACAAAGCAGCACTCTGGATGACTGTTTTTTAGCCTCCATTGCAGATCATCAGAGAATCACAAGCCCAGGCCACAGCCATTTCCATAATGTCTGCCAGGGCTCAATGCAGTGAAGCAAAACTCTTACAACTTTCATCAGCATGTGCCATCCACTAGACATAATGCAACAACTTCAAGTCCCCTAGCTTTCTGCTGTGTTGGCAGTCCTAAAAAACAAATAAATCCAAAACTGACAGATATCAAGGTGCTCTTTCAGTAGGTTCGAAAATATAGTGACACCTGTCTTGTTGAAAGTCAATTAAATTTCCCATCCCAATGTCGATACCCAGCTACCAAAGAAATCAAGATTAACAAGGTCATTTTGCACACTTTCCTCCATAGCAGTGCACTTTTCCATCAGGTTATTTTGTAAAGGAAGACAAAAAGAAAGAAAAGCAGCTCAAATATGCTACAAAATCCATAGGCAATCAAAATAGAACCACAATAATAATGACTCAAGTTTAGCAAAAAGTGACACTTTAAAGCAACAATCTTTGGGAATGTCAGGGTCTAATATCTGGCTCAGTAATCATGTATCAAATCAGCTCACCTGCAAAGCTAAAGGCTAGTAGTGTGGTCTGAATTATGATGCGGCATCTTTTTTATGTCCTGCTGCAAGAACTGCTTTTGCAGTCAATGCTGACCTGACCTATAGGTTCAAGTTAATCACAAAACTTCACTCTTCCTGAATCCACCTCCCAAAAAACCACAAAAGAACCCTGAAGTCCGTCCACCATTCAATATTCTCAAACTTTGGCTACTATCTATTTATGCACTGGTGCTAAAGGTGATAAGACAACCTTAAAAAGAAGACAAGGCTCTCATATTTTTAACAGTTCTAAACATAGTGAAATATGACCAGTGCATTTTGTCATGCAAGGGTGGCAAAATGACCTCTTATTTTCTGATATTCCCTTTTCCACTGTTATTGTGTGTATTCCCAGATCAGATATGGCCAGTAGGTGATGCTTCCTGGTTTCAACGTTTATTGTAGCTTTAAATCTTTGTATATTTATTTGTATAATGAGGGCCTCATCATATAGCCAACTTATAATGAGGACGTCGCTCTCTTTAAATATAATCAGGACTACATATCTAGATGATAAGGGCTTGTTCCTCACTTCGTTATTTAATTAGAATTTGGCCAACTGCCAGATACCTGCTTAGTTTGACAAGTTACCATGCCCAAGACATGAACTGTACTTAGCTCAGCCAGAAGGACTGCCTATGTCGTGAACTTTCTGTTGGCCTTGATCCATGCCAACAGGAGAAATAAGGCCCACACATGCACCCACTCCCAGGCCCCATTAGAGGAGGGCACCTGCTGATCTTGGCAGCTTCTTCTTCTCTGGCAATCACTCGTAGCCGAGTAAGAATGTCTTCCATAAACACGGTTTTAACAATGAGCCCATAACTGACTGTGGAGGCTAATTCTGGATCCACACGTCCTTCCACAGTAGGGACATTGGTTTCCGGGCGGAAGTTGATCATGGTGTGGATTTGCCAAGCGTGCCCTCCTCTTAGCATGTTTCTCCCTTGCATCCTGAGTTCGAGTGTCTTCAAAGCCCATGACACCTTTGGTAAAGGCTGTTCTCCAACTGGAGCGCTCGCAGGCCAGTGTTTCCCAGTTTATACTACATTTTTTTAGATTTGCCTTTAGACAGTCTTTAAACCTCTTTTGCTGACCACCAGCATTACGCTTTCCATTTTTAAGTTCGGAATAGAGTAGTTGCTTTGGAAGACAATCATCAGGCATCTGCACAACATGACCAGTCCAACAAAGTTGATGTTGAAGAATCATTGCTTCAACACTGGTGATCTTTGCTTCTTCCAGTACACTGTAAAAATTTCCAGAGACACCGTTGATGGAATCTTTCGAGATGGCGTTTATAAGTGGTCCATGTTTCACAAGCATACAGTAAGGTTGGTAGTACTATAGCTTTGTAAACAAGCATTTTGGTTTCCCTGTGAACGTCCCAGCCCTCAAACACTCTGCACTTCAGTCGGGAGAAAGCTGCACTCGCAGAGCTCAGGCGATGCTGGATTTCGGCATCAATGTTGGCCCTTGTGGAAAGATAATTGCCTAGGTAGGAGAAGTGATCGACGTTTTCCAATGTTACACCATTGAGTTGGATTTGTGGCACTGCAGAGGAGTTATTTTGTACTTGTTGGTGCAGCACTTTGGTGTTTTGGATGTTGAATGATAGGCCAAGCTTTTCGTAAGCTTCTGCAAAGATATTTAGGATGGTTTGGGGGTCATCCTCTGAGCGTGCACACACTATGTTGTCATCAGCATACTGAAGCTCTATAACGGAATTTACAGTAACCTTACTCTTTGCTTTCAGCCTGCTCAGATTGAAGAGCTATCCATCTGTTCAATATATGATTTCTACTCCGGTGGGGAGTTTCCCTTCGACAAAGTGTAGGATCATGGCAATGAAAATAATGAATAGAGTTGGGGCAATAACACAACCCTGTATAAGAAGGCTGCGCTTGGTGCAGACCAACGGGATCTGGACCTGATTAGGAAACCATCTCGTCAGGTTGCCTGCTTGCTGCTTAAGAAATCCCCAGCAGCTGTGGGAAGTGTTGAGACTTATCAGGGAGCTGCTTCAGCCAGCTGTTAATTGGAAGCCGAAGGAGCGAACTACTGAGCTTCATTCTGTAAATTTAACTACTTTGCTCATCTTAGCTGTTACTCTGCTGATTACATGTTACTTAGTGTTAAGTCTTTGCTCATTGTAAGTCTTTGCTTAATTTACTGTTAAGTCTTTGCTTACTGTAAGTCTTTATATCGTACAGCTTTATATTTCATATTAATGATTCTGTTATCAACTAATAAACAGAAGTCTTTCTTGCATCTAATAGCTTGTCTGCCCTTCTATTCGCTAACATCCAAAGAACTCTCCTGCTTTCTTGGTGGTTTCCATTGCCAGGTAACCACTAGGAACTCCCAAGATCGGGGAGGCAAAACACTGTGAAACTGATACCGTATCCTTCTTTCATTCTGGTGGCATTAACTTCTGTTTCTCTTCACCTCTGCATGACAGACCTGTGCTGCCTGAAGGGAACAGTGTTCTGATATATGTTGTGATGGGGGTGACAATGTCCTTTACCATTCCTCTTTCATAACATTTTATTTGTACAGAATGAATCTGCAAGTTTCAGAGCCACTCCTGGGCAGCTTAATTTGCATCATGTGCATATTATATCTGTAATTTGAATATTAAAAGTAAAGGAACCCCTGACTATTAGGTCCAGTCGTGACCGTCTCTGGGGTTGCGGCGATCATCTCGCTTTACTGGCCAAGGGAGCTGGTGTTTGTCCGCAGACAGCTTCTGGGTCATGTGGCCAGCATGACTAAGCTGCTTCTGGTGAACCAGAGCAGCGCACGGAAACGCCGTTTACCTTCCTGTCGGAGCGGTACCTATTTATCTACTTGCACTTTGACGTGCTTTCAAACTGCTAGGTTGGCAGGAGCAGGGACCGAGCAATGGGAGCTCACCCCGTCACGGGGATTTGAACCGCCAACCTTCTGATCTGCAAGTCCTAGGCTCTGTGGTTTAACCCACAGTGCCACCTGCATCCTTAATTTGAATATTAGACACATGCAAATCAAGCAAATTCACTTTAACATTTTCTCCTCGCAAATGCTATAGTTGTTTCTGCCCAAGCAATCAATACATGGTATACAGATATAGATATAATATAGATATCGATATAGATATAGGTATGAGAAGAAATGGGCCTGACTGTTGGACTTTGGATGTGGCTTACTGTATCAAATCTGGAATTTTTCTTGACCTGTTGGGCTGCCATACTACTCACTGGCATTCACCCTTGAGACTTTGCATACAAGCAGGACTTCACACCACATACACCGGGGTTCAGGACAATTGTTTGTTATTGATTATTTTATGTCTTATATTGAATTTTATTTTATTACAATTTGAATAGCCAGGAATTCAACTTGTTAAATGTTCTTCAAAAGCATATTTCAAGCCACCCAAAAGAAGCTTGTGGACCACCTGTACTAGAGAACATAACAATCTCCCATCTATACTGAAGCCATGGATGAGGCTCCCCAATGCTAGGAAACAAATACAAAACTCACTGACTTCAGTGGGTGTATCTGTATTATGCCTTTAAAACTGGTTCAGCAGTCATTCCTTCAGCTCTTGGAACTCCAGTTCTGTGAAGGGGGAGCTAGTGATCAACAGAGGATTCTGATGCACTACAAATGCAAGATACCTGACATAATAAAAATTGCATACTGATATTCTGTGCAGAATTTTGGCAAAGCCTATTGTTATTTTTATGGAATACAATGAAACCTATTTGTTTTTATGTAAGTTTTCCTAGATCCCAGCAGGCATTTCTAAAGAAGCCACATATGGCTGGAGAAAGGCAAATGTGGTTTTACAAAATAACATAAATATATTATTTTAAAATAATAGAATCCATAACACTGGAAACCAAATCAATCAAATTGCCCTAGATAAGTTATTTGTCCTTTTGAGCTAGACTATCAATGAAAATGTGTGACATAAAATATACAGAGCAATGGATGGGAAGAGGTAGACAAAGCAGCTGACAAAGAAATGTGGGGTGTGGGTGTGTGTAAAAATATGGAGAATTTATTCCTAACTAATAGTGCATAATTCTAGAGGTGTGCTCTACAGGACTCTCTGGGTGGTATTCAACTACGTTTTACTCAGAGTAAGCCAACTGAAATTAGTGAACACTACTAAGTTAGGTCCATGAATGTTAAACCCTGCTTTTCTATGAAAATGAATGAACAGAGCCAAAAAAATATTTAAGGTTACGCATGATAAGTATAGCTGAACAGGTCATGCTATTTATTTATGCAAACTCTGAATAATGAGAGTGTGCCACAAACTGTACATACTCTTTACCTTCTGTCTCTTACTTTCACACCCATCTGCTTAGGAAAGTTCTGCCTAGTTAGTTACCAAGCCATTGCTTTCAAAAATCTGAGGTAAGTTTTAATCTTCAAGTAAGAGCTCTTACATACAATCCTTGCTTGTATAAAGAAAACCAAGAATAAAATTCAATTTTATCATATGAGCTGTCACTCACAGGTTGTGTTTATTGAACATCACAATAAGCATGGAAATGAATCTGAGCCTCCCTCAGTGTTATATCTGAACCTTATATTGCGGTTAATCTTAACCCTGTTTCATTGAAACAAGATGCTTTGTAAACCACACGGCTCGTTTGAAACAAACCATAGTTAAACACAGCTTGTCAGGTTTGGCTGACACGACCTGTAGCTAATCAAAAATAGAAGTAAGTGCTTCTGAACTCCTGCACCAGAGGAGAAGAAGTTTGGAGGGGAGTATGTAAGTCTGGGAGAAGGCTGGGTTCATTCCCATCATACATCAGGGTTTACTGTAACATCCAAACACAGCCACTGCTTAAAGTGGTATAGCCCATAATAGTTTTACCATGTCTTCTGTTGTACAATAACTGGACCCAAATCCCATGATTTCAATCAATTTATTATCAAATGTGCACTTAGAATAATTGCCTGATGTAACATGACCTCATTAATTTAATTAATGGAAACAGCCAGGCACAGTGAACAAAGTTACACTCCCATCATGATAAAAATGGTTCACAGCAAGAGCTGCTGCTCAGGCTGCAGAATCCACATTTCCAGCACCTTTGGTCTATTTGACGTTATGCTTCCTTTGCAAGCTTCAGGCATAAACCAACAGAAAAAAAGCTGCATCATTTGATAATTTCCAATTTCCCGTTGGTAAATGACTCCTGCTAGCTGCTAGCAAAATAACTGTTAAAACCAAAGTATTCTTTTCTTCCTTTGCTAAGATATTAAGGTGACCTTTTAAAATGCATATAATATTTATGTGATAGAAGGATGCAATTAAGCAGGCCACTATTATATACAAGTCACTTAAGGTATACTGAATTTAGTGAAGACCTAATTGTTCGCTTTTAAGAACTACAGAGCCTATTTTAAAATGAAATAAAACATAGTGAAGCAGGAAATAGAGAACTATTCAATCTTTATAAATTTAACACCCATGCTGAAGTAAACCACAATACATGCATGATAAACTAAGGAAGAGGAAGAAGACACAAGGGTTGTAACTTCTGGATAAGGTTACAAGAATTTAAGAGAAGGAAAACAATGGCTGGAAAAAACCACTTGAGTCAGTAATTGAACTTAAGGAAACTCCTCAGACCAGAACTGCTCTAATAAGAACAAGCAAGTAGCATAAGACTCCAAAACAACAAGAAGATTAAATCAAAAGGAATAAATGAAAAGGAACTGTGACATTTGAAAGAAAAGGACTGGGTTAGACTTCAGTAAAAGAAAAACCTTGTGTAACTTTTTAAAGAATATTCTTACTCCACAGAGACAGAATATGCAAAAGAGCATAAGGCATGCAAGCTTTGAATACCCCTCTCCTAAAGCACGGGGGTTGGAAAGCCCTAATACAATAATTCTCTCTGATTACAAACATGGCCTATCAGCCACAACACAGCTAACCCTCCTTCCTCTCCCCAATCCAGCATTTGGTGTCAGGGTCCCTGTAACTTTACCTTTACCCCCACCCTGGCATGTTCTGCTTAAAGTTCACTTAGAAAGATTAGTTTTGCCTTTAACAGTAAAGTTGTCTGCAGCTTTTTTTTTTTTACATCTAAATAGTCAAAGCAACACAAGGCACTCTAGTTTGGGGCACCTCATACAGATAATGCTTCTCCTTGGACAAGCCCAGAATCTTTCTGAAGCACCCCGCTTTGGATTGAGATTCAGCTGAATCCACTGCACACCACTAACAGAGCTGTCATAACTTTTTCTGTCATCATACTTCAGCCTAAGTAGTCTGACGCTATTTTATCAGTGGAAATAACTGGTCTCTTTTATCTGTTTTTAATATTGTATTTTAAATTGCTGTAAATTGCCCTGGGTAAGTTGGCATCTTGCAGGGTGGGTAAGAAATCTAATAAACAATAACACTAATACTGCTACTAATGATGATGATGATGAAAATTATAGTATAATTTTATTGTATACTAATGTTTTAGTATCTGTGAAGTGCTTGGCAATTTTGAAATGTTAAGGAGTATATAAATGGAGATGGAAAGAAGATTAAGTCCTACCAGAGAAGAATGGCAAACTAAGCTGTTGGAGTATGCTGAAATGGCAAAACTGACCAGGAAGCTCGGGAACCAAGAAGACCAAAACTTTACTAAAGAATGGGGGAAATTTAGAATTTACTTGGGAGACCACTGTAAGCAGATTAAAACATTAGCAGGATTGCAATAACACTAGTAATGTACCAAATCTTATGGACAAAATGGAGAGATATAAAATATGGATTACTGAATAATATGAAGTTGAAAAGGTTGACAATAAGACCCATGGAGGGGAAGGTGGAAAGTCCAGAGATTTGAAGAAATCTTTAAATATGGATATGTATTTTGTATTGTTATAATTCTATACATGTAAAATCAAATAAAAAACATTTCTAAATAAATAAAGGGATACATTCAATTACAGATATACCCACAGCTCATAGAAATTCACCAAAAATATTGGTTAATAATAATAATAATAATAATTTTATTATTTATACCCCACCCATCTGGCTTGGTTTCCCCAGCCACTCTGGGTGGCTTACATATGTACAGTATATGGTTCCATATATTCTGTGTATTTGGGAAATGTGTTCAGTTAGCACCCAGGCAATCCTATTCAAAGTCTTGGGAACATCACCTGCCTCTTAAGGAACATGACTCTCTCCCTCTTTCTTTCTCAATCTCTATATTAAACCTATGGCACTGGCTAAATTCATAAAATTTATCTGCTTCTCTTTTGACTCTTCCTCTACCTATTTTGCACTTTACAGGACTTCTGGTGTTCTGCTGTCATTGCTATTATTAGAGGATTTTATTCATTAACAACGCAGTGGCTTTACTTCAGGGGAAGTACCTAGAATTAAATGGTGTTTTGTTTTTTTGTTTTTGAAAAGTGGCTAATGAATTGGAGAACAAAAAAAATAAATAAAAATGACAGACTACCAGACAAGCAGTTCTTTTCTCTTTTTACATGCACCTCTCTTTGGCAGGGAGTGTCATGCGGAGATAACAGCAGCTTAAATGTGCTTGTGAGAAGTCATTCTAAGGCAGGGATGGGGAATCTCTTCATCCCAGCAGGCCAGAATTTTATCTCCCCAACACTGGTGGGCCACATTTGACACCCACAAATCACCTGGCATCACTGTGACACCAGGTGATCGACAGGTAGGGGAGATAAAGATCTGCGGCATGTCACTGTGCTGGGCTTACAGGTAGCCCTGCTTGGTGTTTGAAGTACCACTGGGGCTGGGTATAACTCCAAGCCTAATTTCTGCAGGGATTGGGGAGCTCACTGGATTGGCGTAGCTCCAGTCCAGTGGGTTTTGAGTTACTGCCTATCAGGTGAAAGGCAGCAGGTCAAAACCTGCTGTTCCAAGGAAAGAAAAATACTCCTTTTTAAAACTGGGCATTTTTTTTCTTTACAAAGAAGCCTGCAAACCCCCTTGGGAAGTGCTGTGCAAGGAGACTTCCAAACTCTGTGCTTTGCACCAACTGATTGGTGTTTAGGAAGCACTGCAGAAGCAGCTTTGCAGGCACTGCCAACTGAGAGTGCAAAGCCCCATTCAGCTCAGTCCCACCTTTTCCTGCCTCTCATCTGGTGTCATCTATGGCATCAGGTGTAGGGCAGGTGGGTTTGGCTTGCCCCAAATGACCTTGTGGGCTAAAGAAGGCCTGGAGGTTCCCCACACCTCTGTTCAAAGGCATAACATTGCTGCCTCTTTGTATAACAAAAAAGAAGAATCTAAAATCAATTAAAACAATATACTTAATTTTCTCACTGGCTTGATGCTTTAATACAATATCACCATGAAGCATTAAATGGACAATGTATTTTTATTGGTTTTCAGCAATGATTTACATAAGCCACAGGTTTCCCCTTACCTGTGCTCCAACTCTCGGATGGACAGAATGACTCCCGAAGTTGACGCCTGCTGCTGTAGGGTGGCCAGAAATGTGAACTCACTTTTATTCCGGAAGAGCTGAATTAACTTCTCACTAGAATGGGGTGCTGCATGGATTTCTCTGTCTACAGCTAAAAAAAAAGTTGGGGGAGAGGAAGAGGAGGGGAAGAAGCATACTGTAAAAATGTTTACATCTGTAAAAGTAAGAAAATTCTTTTCATTTTTGTCTCCTGTAGATACACTCTTCACTCTGGGGGGCTTGTGCCCTATGTGTGCTATTGCAGCAATCATGTATAAAAACAGAAAACATCATCTTTATCAGTGTGCCCCATTTGTCACACTGACAAGTTCACAATCAGACATGCACTGATTTTCTGACAAAGTTTCTGACAGGGGATGCTGAGCCATTCAGGTCTGCTGTGAGCAGATTACATTGCTGATTCATGAGGTGTGCCGAAACAAGATAATAAGCTCCCAAATTCAGAGGGTCTGGCTGGTCCCCGAGTCACTTGCTAAGCTCAAATTTCAATTTCACTACTGTCTCAGTTACTCTCTTTCCATAATACATCTAGAGAATCTGTCCTTGTAACATATGCGGGCGGAAATGCATTATTGGTAGCAATACTCCATCGACATACTTTTGACTCCCAAATGTATTTATTTTACTACACTGGCACACATAATATACTTACAGGAACAAGCATCATTTCTGGAACATCGCAGTTTAAACAAGCAATATGTAGATGTTCATGCAATATTTATTAGACCACAATCTGATGTTTAGAGATGCATCCCTATCCAAGCAGGAATAAGGCAACACTCCAGCATTCAACTTAAAGCCACATTTCCTTAAGGTCTTGTTAGTTAGGGATAGGAAAGGAGTAATGAAAGCAACAGATGACATCTATATTAAAGAGAATGAATCACCCACCCTCCAAACTACACTTCTATTTTGCTGCCTTTCAAAGCAACAACTCTGTCACATATTTTGAGGACTAATGTCCATTCATTCCATTACTTGTTTTTAAAGCCACATGACATGACACAACAATCCAGATTTTTAAGCGTTGTTGTTGTTGTTGTTGTTGTTATTTTGCCCCAGCTACAAAACTCGATTTCTAATAAGCGTTTTCTAATAAGTTAAGTCCAGTAAGAGGCGACTATGGGGTACAGTGCTCATCTTGCTTTTCAGGATGAGGGAGCCAACGTTTGTCCACAGCTTTCCAGGTCATGTAGCCAGCATGACTGAACCACTACTGGCACACAGAGGACTGTGACAAGTGCCAGAGTGTACGGAAATGCTGTATTCCTTCCTGCCATACTGGTACCTATTTATCTCCCTGCCCTGGTATTCTTTCGAACTGCTAGGTTAGCAGAAGCTGGAGTAAAGCAACGGGAGCTCGCCCCATCATGCAGATTCGAACTGCTGACCTTCTGATTGGCAAGCCCAAGAGGCTCAGTGGTTTAGACCACAGCGCCACCTGTGTACCAGATCCTTTACCTTTACGGTCCTAAAGACAAACTGGGGGTAGCCTATGTGCTGTCCTCCAGATGTTGTGGACTATAATTCCTGGCCATTAGCCATGATGTTGGCTATTTCCACATTACTATGTTGGCTATTTCCACATATCAGGAATATCACATGCCCCTAAATTCAACAGAAAACTTTGAACTACAACTGCTAACAGCAGTTTAAGAGCCAAACTAGATGTGCTATTAAATGGAGGGTTTCCTTTCAATGCAAGCAATAGCGCCCAAAGAACTTGTTTTGTTAGGACCACAGAAGGGAAGGGCTAAACGCCCTCCCCAACACTTGCTACAATCCTGATGATTATCACCAAACTCCAGTAGCTGCTATTTTTTTTTTTTTTTTATTAAACAGTTTTAGGTACAAGATGCCCTAAGCAAGGCCATTTAAAATACTGAGCTCATCCTAAAAAGCAAAAATGCTACATGGAGAGTTGTACAGTGGCTACTCCCTTGGCTCCCAGATGTCACCAAATGCCATGCAAAGGGTCTCTGTTATATCTGGTATGGTGCTGGCCGGGGCAGATGGAAGCTGTGGTCCAATACATCTGGAACGCACCAAGTTGGCCAAGTCTGCTTTAAATACACTGCTCAGAGATTTCTAAAACTGTAAGTGATTAATAAATGCTTTGAAATAAAGAAAGAGGCCTTCAAAGAGCTAGGGAAAAAATAGGTGCCACCAAAAGTGCATCTTCAGTTATCTATAATTTAGTTAGTCTCCAAGTCTCATTTCTCATGGAAAAATGAAATTCATTATGCCATAGCAGCTGAATTTCACGTATATATCAATGATTCCATTTCCAACACAAAATTATACTAAGTAATGGAAGAAAGGGGAGAATCCTCATCTCCCTATTCCTTTCCTTGTAAATGATTGATGTATGTCCCTTAGCCATCAGATTTGATTACCCGCATTTTGAAGCGTAGCATGAATGTTATGAATGACATAAAATTACCTAATTCTTTCTAAACCCTAGCCTTGGGAGATGTCAATGCTTACATCAAAAAATGTCAATTAGTATTCAAATATATCCTTAAGAACACAAGAACTTCTTAATGAAAATCTTTCCCCACTATTAACCATGTTTTAGCTTTTGCACAACACATACACAGGTACAATTGTTTCAATTTCAATTATGCAATATCCATATATAACTCACAGAGAGGTGGGGAGGAAGTCATGCAGATAAGAGCTGAAGGGTGGGGAAATGACAAGAAGATAGCAGGCAGCCTGGTTGGGGTGGTAGCAGATTAACCATGGCAGATAGCCTGTTTATGACACCATGGCAGCTAGCCCATACCATACCACATACTAGCATTGTTCCAAATATGAGATAATTCTTTCATCAGAAACTTGTTTCCACTAGTGCAAAAAAATATATAAATCTTTAAAAGTATGCAACCAGCAGCTCAACAACCTGGACAAAGTATAAATGGAGGTGGGTGGCTAACCTGTGGTCTATATATACCCTACCAAAATATAGTTGTCTTTCTGAATACAATACATCCGAGATGGCTCACATTTTTAAAAATTCAATGCAGGAAAGCTTGTGAGTCTAATGAGATGTCAGCTCAACTGAAGCAAAACTTTGTTAGACAAAGTACA
Source organism: Podarcis tiliguerta (assembly GCF_965153285.1). Classification (NCBI taxonomy): domain Eukaryota; kingdom Metazoa; phylum Chordata; class Lepidosauria; order Squamata; family Lacertidae; genus Podarcis; species Podarcis tiliguerta. The sequence goes on from NC_139534.1 coordinate 76,277,356, forward strand.
CTCTTGTGGAAGAAAACTGTAATAAATGCATATATGTTTCTCAATAAACAGATTGTGCACAAAGGTCCTGTAAATCCTCAATACCCATTTAATCACTTAAAATGATTTCTTTCAAATCTGTTACAGTTTTGCTCAACTACATTGTGGCAAGGTCCTTTGTACACTCACTTGTAAGTTACTATATCCAAGCGATACAGTAGTAGTAGCAAATGATAGTCTAGGATTTAAGTGCAACATTGGAGCAAAATGAATGAAAGGCTGACTTGATGTTTCAACATCAGTTAAATGTCAAGAGTTGACAGTGGTTTGTTCAGTTGTTGGAAAGTGTCTGAAAAACTTTTAGTGGCTTGTTGAAGAAGACCGCTCACGCCCTTTTGGGGGTGTGGTGGCGTGCAGGACAGCTAGTGACTCCCCCCCGCCAAATGCAGGAGAGCTGGGTGCTGGAGAGAGAGCTTCAACTCATGCTCCTGGCTTGAAGTCTGGCTCTGCACCAGCCTGCTTAATTGGGCAATGGCAGGCTGGCTCGGAGGGCAGGGCACACTCCGGGGGGGGGGGGCGCATAACAAAGCCATCAGGAGATTTAAACTGCCCCCCACCAAAAACCCAGCTCTTCTCGTCAGATCAACCCACCCACTCCTTCAGCATTGCATTACACATATTGATTTGCCTTGCTATGGCAACAGTGGTCACTGTATTCAGGGCTGGGTAGGAATTTGCCTATCAGGCGAATTGGCTATGGCCTGAGGGTTTTGCCCACCTCATAGCAATTGCCACAACTTGGGTGGTTTAGGCATCGGGTAACCTGAGTCTTGGATGGAGGTGTCGTACCTTCCCCTTCCCCTCTAGAAATAGGGTATTCAGTTACAGGGATCCGTGAAGGAGTCATTTCCATCCATATGCCCAGATAGGGGCTTGGGCTTCAGTGCTCCTCTAGGTGGCAATCCCTGCAGGGATACCCCTACTTGATGTAAGTCAGGGGTCAGCAACCTAAGGCCCATGGGCCGGAAGCGGCCCACGGAGGCCGTCTAACTGGCCCATGAGATGCCCCCGAACCGAGCAGCCTGCTCGGTGAGTCCCCGCGCGCTGTGCTAAACTGGTGCAGCGCAGTGTGGGGACTCTCTTCTGTGGCTCCAGAAATCACTTCTGCACATGCCTAGATGCTGAAAATCGCTTCTGCTCAGGTGCGATTTTCAGCGTCTGGGCATGTGCAGATGCGATTTCTGGTGTTGCGCTGCACTGGTCCAGCCCATGGAGGATCTCTGCGGGAGTGATCTGGCCCATGCCCGGTAAGCCTTGCCAACCCGAGGTAAGTCATAGAAATCTCCACTGCCAGGTTGACTGTTCATGTCATTTTTGGCAGGTGGGCCAGAAATAATGGTTACCCATTGCCTATGCCAACTCTTCAACTATAGTCAATAAAGTTGTGGCCTGATTTGATCACATCTGATGGTGTGGTGTCATTTATTGATGGAGGAAGCGGGAGAACACAACCTGGACCTGCAAGAAAGATGGAAGTGACAAACACTCCAAAATCCTCAAATCACCAATGGATGATTTAAGGACAATGAAGCAACCTAGAACAAGTTACAACTCTAGCTAATCTAGGCTATTCTGCCAATGGCCTTTCCTCACACATGCTGTCATTTCAGATGCTACTTTCCAAGCAGTTCAGCCACAGCTGCTTCCAGGCATCCATAACTATCAGGGACACAACTCATCAGAAAGGTCTGCTATGCAGGTTTCGTTGAAATGCACTGAAATGTATTACCGTGCTGGTGTGCAGCACCCATTCATTTTAAATAGGACTTTAAAAACTCTCCTGAAGATTGTGCCCTAAAGCAATGTTTTTGACAATGTACAGTAGTGGCACTTTATCCTACATATTTCAAAATTATATAGATAAAGCACAGTAATATAATATTACAACATAAAAGATTAGAGTTCCAACTCACTAGAGCATATGTAGTACTATTTCACCGCCATTCTGAACCACTGCCATGCGATGCACTTTGCAAGAGAACACATATTTGAAAGAGCTATTTCCAGGAAACACTGTGGTATTTCAGTGCATGTGCCAAAGAATAACAAGCTTAGCACTTGTTATGTTTACTAATCCAAGGCTTGTATTAACAAACCGTGCCTGCCAGCACACAAAAGGGAAATGAGAACTCCTCTTTTTTCTTTAACTGAAACACAAAAATGAGCAATGCAACACAGAACTGCTGAACTTCAGCGATGCTCCCTCTAGATTAAAGGTGCCCTTTCATTTACGGTGCAATCCAATCAAAGTTAATTCTAAAGTCTCATTATTTCAATAGAGAGTTAATCATGTGCCTAATGCTTTCCAATTGCAGTAAATGAAACTTAAGACCTTTTCGACTTTGGCTGGATTATGTCCTCACATAAGTATTTTCAAACATATGATTAAATCTAAATATCAGGCCTCATATGCTTCAGGAGCCACTGTTGCTCTGGTCATTAACATAGTCTATAGCTGATGGTGGCTGTTATGCTCTGAAACTGGTAATCATTAAAAAAATAAAATACTGTGTGCACACATTTCTAACACAAATACAGTTTAGCAGGGCCACAAGGTTGTTTGGTCTGTCCTTATCCACTAACAAGACAGGGCCATCTAGTCTCCCTATCATGACCAGGCTACACGATGCCATTGCAAAATCCAGGATGTTGCAGGATAATTAGCCCCAGATTATTCAAGCAAGTCAAAGGCTGCTGTCATATTTGCATATGCCTAAAACCATGGGTATCTGTTGAAGGGCAAGGGGGGGGGCAAACTGTTCCACCCCAAATAAGAATAAAACCCGATTCCCAGCTTTCGGGGGGGGGGGGGTTCTCCACATGATAATTTTTCAATGTTTTGAGTCTTCTTTGAAGGCTTACATTCAGTAAAAACATTCACTCAGATTACAGTTAAGTATTCACAACAAAAACATAATGAGGAAAATTAGCAAAATAAATCATAGCACTCAGGATGGTTTTAAAGATATTTCTAGCCCTTGTAAAATCTTAAATGCAAGGCAAAATTTTGCAGAAACTCAAAAGCTCATTCCGCTTGTGAGAAACTAGCCTGCTCCTGCCTTTTAGTGTTTTTAATCAATAAATGGAATCATATCAGTAATTGATATTTAGGAAAGCAGAGCTAGCTGATTAGGCAAAAAGGCTTAGAGCAGGTATGGCATACCTGTGGCCTTCCAGATGTTGTTATTTCCGGATTCCATCAGTCTCAACCAGCAGGGTCAATGGTCAGAGCTTATGGAAGATGGAGTCCATCTCATCAGGTTAAGACAAGCATTATCTGGGGAAGGATCATCCCAATTCATTTTTAATTTTAAAACTTTTTTGTCTGTGTGAGTTCACTGCTGACAGATTGGTAGAAAACAATTCAGAAATCCGGTACTTTCATGGGCAGAAAGATAACAGAAAACCCGTTATCTTTCTAACTTGGGGCTTATTTCATATTAAAAATGTGAGTTAGTCCTTTAAAAAAAAAAAGCTTCCCTATAAATGTAGTTAAAGTACATCATTACTATAAACTTAGTGCAGGACTGTGGCTGAGATAGCATGGACTACGTAAGCCCTGCAAAAGTACTCTAGTATTATTATACCCATTCTGATGGGAGCAGTGTGTGTGTGTTAGAGCAGTATCTTGTGCAGTATTGTTACGCAGTTGGTTTTTAGAGAAATGGAAGGGGTGGAGCTTCGAAATTGATTCAAGCTGCAGTGCCGTTAATTAATTGAAGTTTGAAGTAGGTGAAGGGAGCCAAGGAAAGAAATTAGTTTCAGCTGTGGGGAAAAGACAGGGTTCAATGGTCCAGGTATCAGATCTACTTGTAGATGGACAGTAGTTCTACCCACAGAGAAATACAAGTTTCTCAGAAACAAGGTCTACCCAAGTCTTGTCGCCAACTATGCAGTAGTTGTAGACCTGCTCTTTGATGTTAGTTATGTATGTAATGGGCATCTGTAGGAATTTTTCAGGGAGTGGGGGAGCAACAGAAGTATATATGATGTGATTATGGACAAAGTGACTATGACCAAAGAGGTGTAAGCCTTAAAGTATTGAATTCCACAAACCATAGCCTCATACTTAACTTTGATAGAGCTGAGGTATACATTTTTGCAACGTTATGTTTTTTTAAGAAATGGAGAGGAAAAAGAGCATGGATGGGTACAGATCCTTTCAGTTTTATGCACACAGGGTTTTAAAGCACCAATATCCAGGCTCAGTTGGAGATACAGTGGTGCCTCGCAAGATGAAATTAATTTGTTCTGCGAGTTTTTTAGTCTTGTGAATTTTTCGTCTTGCGAAGCATGGTTTCCCATAGGAAATGCATTGACGGTTTCCCATAGGAATGCATTGACGGTTTTAAGAAAAAGGCGCAAGACGTTTTCATCTTGCGAAGCAAGCCCATAGGGAAATTCGTCTTGCGAAGCAACTAAAAAAACAAAACAAAAAAAAAACCCTTTTGTCTTGCGAGTTTTTCGTCTTGCGAGGCATTCGTCTTGCGAGGTACCACTGTACGGTGGTGTAACTCCCACATCCCAGTTCAACCAAGGATATGACAGCACAGCTTCCACATTCTGGCTCAGCCAACACAGGCCCCCAAAAGCAGGGATTCTGTAGGTGGTACAAGGAAAGACTTGCATCTATTCCAAACATCTTTCAGCTCTTGTGGAAAGTATATTATCAAATCTTCTGCCCTAAAGCAATTGCCCAAATAGGTAGCCATGTCATACTTCCATCATCTTCACTACTCACTTCTCACTGATGAAACAGGCTCATGCATACAAAACAATGATCGCAATAAAACTGTATTTACGTATCACCCTCTCTAAGTGCTGGTTCCTGTACTCCAGGGCAAGCAATGAAAGTCTGAGTATGTCAGGCAGGCCCTGTCATATAATGTCAGACATTATAACATTACCATAATAGTGTGAGAACCAACTCTATGGGAGAAACAATCCCTATGCCTGTTATTGACATCAGAACCAGTCCTTTGAGTGTTCCATATTTACAAGAGTAGGACTACATGTGTAGCTCAGTAAAATGCTTAAAATCCCACCACTCAGCTTGAATGGAAAGCAATGCAGAACTTCATCACTCAGTCTCCTTTATAAACAGCTGATAGGTGGGAATTTCAAGCTTTGCTTACTGATCAAATAAACTCCACCTCAGATGCTGGATTAGGCTGGAATAATATTGTACAAGATAATATGCATGGAATTCTGGTTCAGAGAAAACTGTATACTTATATGATGCCTCCACTGACCGCCCCCCTGCCATATTAACACCCTAGAACTTCACCTTCCCATTCCATGCAACTACTAAGCTTGCTTTAAAACATCCCAACCCCAATTCTGAAGCCCTTTCTGTGCTCTTCTGTGCTGCAGACCTGCTTCGCACCCATTTTCACCTTCATATCCATGTCCATGCCTATGCCTCCTTTTGTGAAGCTCACCGCCACCATACACTACCCCCCCCCATGGTAACTTCCTGCATTTTCATCCTCCAACACATTGCAACAACTAAGCACCCTTTTACCTTCTGCTCAGTTATGAACCATTCCCTCCTATTCTTCAGATGCTGCTGTGCCCCTGGCTTTGCTCTTCAACCCCATTCCCACGCCTTCTACTCCCTCCTTTTTTGCAATCCCCTTTGCACTCCCATTTTCACCTTCAGTCCTTCTCCCTCCACCCTCCTCCTCACTTTTCTCAACTCTCCCTTGCCCACAGATCCTCCCCATTTCCCTGCCTCCTCCTCTCTCCTGTCTGCAGCATCCTTTGCACAAACACCATGGTGATACATGTTACTGTATACAGTGGTACCTTGGTTTACAACCATAATCCGTTCCGGAGGTCTGGTTGTAACCCAAGGGGTACTTTCGCCAATGGGGCCTCCCAAAAAAATGGGTTGTAATAAAAAAAATGGGTTCCAATCCAAAAAAAGGGACACACACTTCTGAGTTTGACATGGTTGTAATCCAAAGCAGTTGCAAACCAAGGTACCACTGTATTTAAGATGAAAAGTCCGCTAGTACCGTTAACTTGTGAATGAAGGTTAAGTTTAGTTGCTGTGTGCTGTATATATATGAGTGTTTGCTTGCTAATAAAATATCTCTTCTAAATTACTACACTGTATCTGGAACTTGATGCTGAATGCAATACACCAGGAGCAAAATACATGGCTGTGGGAAAGTACTATACTATGGAATATTTGAAGCTAACACAAGCAGTGGCGTAGCTAGCAGCTCGGGTGCCTGGGAGATGAGCACACCCAGCGCCAAGGGGCTGGCCACCCATGGGGCAGAGCAAGCCGGGAAGGTGCTCTGGGCGGAGCCTGCATGGAGTCCACCCACCACCTCAGCTGCAGGGCGTCGGAGGGGGAGGCAGTGGGCAGATGCGAGCCCCACACTGCCTTTTCAAGCGAAGAGGTGGATGCAGGCACCCTAGCCACTGTGTCACTCCTGAGACACGTGGCTCGGGTGTGCTGTAGGCTACACAGTAAGTGCCACCTCCTGGGTGAGTGGCCCCCAGTGGGCCCCCCATGCCTCCAACTATGCTGCTGAACACAATAGCCTTTCCCAATTTCCTTCTTGCTGTACACACACCTTGTTTTGAACTGCCACTTTCCACCCTCTCTCATGCACCTCAGACCTCTGTCGTGGTTCAAAATTACAATCACTCCTGCTTGGCTTCCTCTATGCAAACCTCTACTTTAGTCAAACTTCTGCAAAGATTTCATATGGGTAATTGTATTCTTGCTAGGATATAACCACCCCTTTTTATTCCTTTAATTTCTCTCCAAGATATTTCTTAACATTTTGCAAAATCTGATCTGTTTGATTTGAGGCTTTTGTTCACATTTGCACTGAACTGCTTGTAATGTGAAGAAAAATATATTTTGGGGGAAGGTGTTAAGCGTCATAAAATCCAGCTGTCATACATATATGCTTTCATTCTTATGTTACACCCGGGCAATGGAAAAGAGCAAATATAATCTTAATTCAGTATGTTGGGGTGCAATTCCATGGCAACTTGCACAAGTTCATTTGCACTGACTTTGGTAGGAATACACCAGTTCAAGTGGCATTTGACTAATGCTCCGGGACCTGGAGCATTGTAAGCCTCAACTGAAAAAAAATAGAATAAAAATAAAGACAGGAGTATGCAGGGAAATCACTGCTTCTATTATCAGTTGAAAATGACTGTCTCCATGTAACAGAATGCTGCTTTCGTGGATAATATAGAGCAATACTTTATCCAGTCATCTTCAACAAAATATTACTTTTCAGTTGAATGATAATGCAAGCTCAGCAAAATAGACAAAGAAATAAAGACATGACTTTCACAAGCCCAGCTAAGGTAGCTTATTCCCTCACACCCACTCCCCCTTTAATCTGAAATGCAGGGGTTATTTTAATAAAATCATTGTGTTTCTGAAATCAGAATCAGGTGGGTACTAAGTAGCTTAGTGTACTCATTTGAGCAAGCAGTGTGATCACATTCTCCACATCAAAGAGAGGCTATTTGAGAAAGGTCCAGCTTAAGAGGGGTTTATATTTACATCAGCAAAAACTTTCATGAGGCAACTGTTTCTTTAATAATCTTGCCACCATTTTCTGTCCACATCAGCACAATAGATAAATTACAGCTGCCATGGAACACTAAGTCACCTCCACAAAGCTGAAAAAAAATCTGTTGTTTTTTCAAAGGAGATATTTTGCTACTGTTTGGCTCTTTTCCAACACAGCCCTTTAAACTGACAGCTAATTCATGAGGTGATAGCAGTTGTATTTTGCTCCTGCCCGCCGCCGCCTGCCCAAGGTAGCAAGAAAGACTGCGCTGATTAACAAATCACAGACATGCAGCTGCATGGCATGTTCAACATGTCAGAAAATAGGACAACTGTCTTAAGTAAACCTTGAAGACTGCTAGACTCACAATTAGATCTAATCAGACATGAATGAACGCACATGAGGAGGTGAGGTAGGAGGAGGGTAAGCAATGTCATCCCCTTCCCCACCCAACCCCACAACTTAAAAGTGCATTCCATAAACTGAACCAATCCTATACTGTCTGAGTGATTTGGGACATTGCATTTTCTTCCACTATTCCTGATCAGATACACAGAACATACTGTAAATGCAAATTACAGAAACCTATTAAATAATAGTCATATATTGGATATGAGGTTGGGGCCAACCACCTCAACCCACTTCCTCCCTGCCTCTGCTATCCATAAATATGTTCATTCACCCGGTATATGTTGCCAGAATAGGGCTAATATTGAAAAATGATTATGAGCAGGAACAACCGATTTCAGTACCAGAACACTCTCAATTTGACTATTTAAATTCTGATCTCTCCATTTCTCTCTTGAAAAGGAACTTCTGCAATATGCACTGAGGCATAGCTGGGAAATTATACAATAACTTTGCAATGCATACCCACCCATATGCTTAGCAAAGCCTAGTTCCCTTCCTGCCGTTCTTCCCCATCACCCAAGAAAAAGAACCCATGACGATGGCCTACCCCTGGGGTCAACATGGTGTCTGCATTCACAAAGGCCTTGCCTGGCACACACTGAAATTAGGCTTGAAAAAACACCCTGTTGCAGTGAGTAGAATAAGTTGTGGTGTGTGCTTGACTGCAGTGTGTGTGTGTGTGTGTGTGTGTGTGTGTGTGTGATGTCCACAAAAGGTTCTCTAATTTTCAAAAGTGTCTGCAGACCCAAAAAGTTAGGCAACTCCTCGGCTAATCAGGTTACCAAACCTTATTATAAAAATAGTCTGGCACTGAATGTAGTATTGCCAACCTAAAATCATTTGATGAAAGACCTATAGTAACCTAATCGGTGTTCAACTCATGATACTTGATTCTTTGCTTGTTTTAGGGGAGGCACTGGGGACAAGGCTCTTGAATTTCTGTCTGCCACAAAGCTGTTAAAGGTTTTTCTAGTATGGAAATGCAAACATGGGGAAAGCTTCACCTGTTGTCATTCTTTCTGCCAGACATCTTATTGCTTCTGTGTCTGTGGCCCCCGTTTTATATTTGAGTCCTCTACCCACTACAGAAAATGTAAGTTTATACATGACACAAAGTATCAAAATTTATGCAAATTTGTGTCACCTTCTGCAAATGGGGCAGAGCACCCAATTCATATACAGTGTATTGGACCCCTAATAAACTACTATATACTGATACCCAAAATTAATGAATCACATTACAACCATCTACCCCGCATGATAATTTTGCTGGCTGAACTTTGCACCAGCTGAATTTTCCAGGCTATTTTCAAAGACAGCCCTATGTAATGAACACTACAGTAGTCTGTTCTGGATGTCACCAGAATACGTGTTTAATGAGGAACATGTGAAAAGGGCTTGTAGATATGCACAGAACAAGTACTGAACTGAAATATGAGGCCAAAGTTATGAGTGCTGCCAAAAATGTTAAGATTAAAGCAAATTAACAGAAGAGAACCTGGAACCTCAAACATTTTGTGATTAAACAAACCTAGTCCCATCTGCTCTGAAGTGTACAATGAAATTCCCCATGGTTATAGTGGAGCTCAACTACACTCCAAAGCTCCTGTCATAAGACTGCGGAACTCACTTAGCATACAAGTGAGTAGCACTGAGACAATAATGCTTCTGATATGTGCACTGGTATGATCCCAGGATACAAAATACTTGTTCTGCCGGTCTCATCTGAACTGTACACGTATATTTTCAGGTGCTAACCTTTTAGAAATACACAGGGGCCTTATCACTCCTTGTATTTCAAAGGAACTGGTGTCTGAATGTGTGCGTGTAGTTCAAATGATTTTTATTTGGATACAAAAAAAAAAAGGATTGTTGAAGCAACTCTAGGTTAAGGGCGGTTTTCCTCTAAAGATTTTTCAAATGCTTTATGGGTTTGGCAGTGCTATCTCTACAAAGATTTGTTCAATAACAAACGCAAGGCATCCTGTTGTTGAACAGCACTGCTTTATCATTCATAGCTATTTGTAATAAATCACTTTTTATATATGTTGCTTCAAACACTGATTTTCAAGTATAAGATTTGCCAGTACTGAAATGCTCTGTGATTTTAATATGCAAGCCTCCTACAGAGATGATGTCTCATTTTAATTATTGTTTCGGTTTAATGGGTTTTCATTAAATTAGAGGATAGAGCAATTACCAGGGTGAACAGCTAATGTTTCAAAGGTAAGATCTCATGGCTCTGCAACAAAGACAGAGTTGAAAAAGAGAGGAGACTGAAGCATATTGCAATATGCTCTTTTAGCCTGGATATGCAAAATTTTCTGGCACTTTTTCTTACTAGACTTAAGCATTACTGTCACACTGATAGGCAAACTTGTATAAACCAGTTTACAACAGGCCATCTTTTAACCAAACTAACCAGTCATTGGGAATTATGCTGTTTATTCTGTATGATTTCCAAATTAGAAGGAAACAGACTTGGGACTAAGAAACCAGAAGAATGTCTTATGAAATGGGGTGTTATTGCTTCTCATTTTCACCTTCAGCAGCACTTCCCACTCCCAGTAATTTGGGCTGCAATCCCATACCATTGTTTTATTTAAAAACATGTATATATCACCTTCTGTACTAATTCCAAGCTGACCTACAACCTTAAAAGTCAACCAATGAACAAAATGTAAAATCAATAACCACACATTACAACAAATTCATAAATTCAGTAGCCAGAACTGTTCTCTATTGGGCATTGAAACATGTCGCAGAGTGCATGCAGAGTGGTCCACACAGATGGAAACACTGAAGAGACGCAAATATATCTTTGCAAGGTTTAATAACAACTTCCCAAGCATACATCTTACATAGTGTCTATAATTGTCACCCATCCATCCACCAGGGCAGAGTAAGGTACATATTGCACTTTATGTATCATTCACAATTGATGACACAGCTAATTACAGTGACTTATCAGCACTTGCTATACTGCTACGCAGCTGTAAAAACTAGGTCAGGATATGCACCCTGGCTTTTAAAGAGGTACACATCCTGTGAAACAATAATGAACCCTAACACTTAAACAAACTATTCAACCAGGCCAGGTATCAGTACCCTCCAAAGGGGTGAATCAATGTGTTTTCAGGAAGCACCAAACAATCAATAAGGTTGGTGCCCACCTTATTTTTTAGCCCCATCTGTTTAGATGTCTGCACAAGAACAAACAAAAATAAAATAACTTTGCGGCAAACGAGTCATCTAGTAATTATGTGCATTAAGTTTTAGTATGGATGAGTAAACAAATGCTGAAGTAGGGCACTAGGATGATAATGGCATGCATATGCACACACTACTGTATCACAGTACATTTTAGAAAGCATATCTTTAGGGAGCTATTTTTCCCCAAAGTGCTACACTTTCAACTGTTCACAGCACATCTATAGCATCAAAAAGCATACTCAATTCTATAACCTATTAGTGCAGATAATTTGTATTATTTACAAAGCATTGCATTACTTGCTGGTACTACATAAACATTTTATTAATCAGAATTGTTTTTAAAAGTTTTTAAAGTAGTGAACGCTATGAGATTCTCATTTCTCTACACGATTTTTAATATATAGGAAACAGTAGAATTAAGATGATCTAGAAGTGAATCAACTTGTTGATCTCTTATGTTTACTCCTCTGCCAGCTGAAATGCTTGAGAAGGCATAGCACCACTAAAAGCACATAATCTGCTCTTAAATCATGTGAGCTAATCAAATTACATGCCTTGTTAACTAATTAGTTCAGGAGTCGCTGATTGCAAGGTCTTTTCCCACACTTTATTGTTATTGCCCACAAGGTGTTGTAATTTTATCACTCCCTGAATAATGTTGCAGTTCTTGTTTTCCAACTTTTTGCAAGAATGATTTAAAAACATTTAAGAGTACACAGCAATGAAACGAAGTCAGCAGATCCAATGGCTTTGTGCAGAGAGCACTGGGAGAAGAAAATGATTTGCAAGCCTCATTACAGATTTACTATCCTTCCTGCAGAACCACTGTCCATTTTAGAGATCTAATTTCGATTATGATAAACATTAATGTCACACTAAATAATGAGATACTGAAATTTTTGCCAAGGCCAGCCTAACAGATATTTTCATCTATAAAGGGCATTTTCAGATGAATCTGAAGTTAAAGCTCTATAAAAGTGAAGATTTTAAGATTATCCTCCTAAAAATGTGATTCAACATATTGCATTTGGAAGTACATTTATGAGGAACTCTGAGATAAGGGTGCTTGGATTTTAGCATTACTGGCAGTTTATGCCTTTTAAAAAGCACTGGGGGAGTAGATGAAATATATCCTCAGATTTCACAAGTATAACAAACTTCCATACTATGTAGCATACACATTACCTAGGTTCACCCATTTTCTTCTGTAGCCTAACATGCAATCAATTAACACACGATACTATATATATCTATCACATGATGGGCACCAGGTAAGTTTGTTTTACAATGTCTCTGGTCCTACCTGTATGGCCAGTTCCAGAGTGTATTGTTGGGGAATGCTCTTTGGCATTTGTGCTAGGCAGTGTCTCAAGCCATTAATTTGCCCCCAGTGCTATTTAACATCCAGATAAAGCCATTGCGAATGGTCATTAGGTCCTTTGAAGCAAAGTGTCAGCAGTGCTCTCTTTCCCCTGCAACATCTGGAGTGACCGTGCAGCCTCTGGATCAGTGTCTGACCACAGTGGTAGGCTGAATGAGGGCCAATAAACTGAGTTTAAATCCTGGCATGGAGGCCCCCAATGGGCAAGTGACTCCTGCCCCCATGAGCTAGGTCAGTTACCTTTTCTGAACAGGGTTGCCCCCCCCCCCCCGGAGGAACAGGTACATAGTCTGGGGGTGTTCCTTGATCCACCTCAGTCACTCAGTGGATAGCAAGGGCTCCTGGGGGTTGAGGCACTGTGGGTCCCCCCGGCATCGCATTGGGAGCCTTCAGTCTTCCGGAGGAGGTGATGCCTCTGGTGGTTTGGACTACCATTTATCAGTTTTGTGTGGTAAGATAGCTGTAGCTGTTTCTGGACCAACATTATTTAGCCACTATGGCACTGAAAACCTCAAGACTGGATTACTGCAATGCATTCTATGTGGGTCTACTTTTGGGCTTAGTCCAGATTCTGAAACTGAATGCAGCAGCTAAGATGTGGACTGGGACATCACATAGAGACCATATATCACCTCTGTTGACTGTCAGTATGTTACAGGGTACAGTTCAAGGGTTTGCATTTATCTTTCATAAAGCCCTAAACAACTTGGGACCAGGTTACTTAACGGACTGCTTCACCTCAGTGAAAACTGATCCACTTGGTCTAGGAGGGCATTGCTAAGTACCAAGCAAAAGTTTCCCCTAAAATCTCATAGCCACACTGTTCCTGTCCCACATTAACTGATTTTCTTCTGTTTATACTTAAGAGAGGATCCTGGAGATATTTCTGCCAATTTCCTGTTCTCTGGCAAATCAACTCTCTGGACCACTCACAGCCAATCCCAATTCAATTGAAGAGAGCTCGTACCAATAGACAATCCTTTATCTAAGATTCTGACAATTTTTTTAAAAGTATGTTTTCCATTCAACCATTTATTTGGAAATGGTAAAGGTAAAGGTAAAGGTAAAGGTAAAGGTAAAGGTACCCCTGCCCGTACGGGCCAGTCTTGACAGACTCTAGGGTTGTGCGCCCATCTCACTCAAGAGGCTGGGGGCCAGCGCTGTCCGGAGACACTTCCGGGTCACATGGCCAGCGTGACAAAGCTGCAACTGGCGAGCCAGCGCAGCACACGGAAACGCCGTTTACCTTCCCGCCAGTAAGCGGTCCCTATTTATCTACTTGCACCCGGGGGTGCTTTCGAACTGCTAGGTTGGCAGGCGCTGGGACCGAGCAACGGGAGCGCACCCCACTGCGGGGATTCGAACTGCCGACCTTTTGATCGGCAAGCCCTAGGCGCTGAGGCTTTTATCCACAGCGCCACCCGCGTCCCTTTGGAAATGGTACAAAGCATTTATTTCTTCGCAGTTATTCTAGAAAGACGATTAGCAGCCATTTTAAAATAAACTGTAGATATTTTGCAACACCGAAGCTTCTAGATTAAGCCATTGCTTAGGCCTCTAGAACATTATGTAACAGACATAAATTTTACAAAAAGATAACCTGCAATCAATTCAGATTTTAACTGAAGATAAATGCATGGCTCACTTAAAACTAAAGCAGGCTAAATTGTCTTAACATTTTGTTTTGGCAACATATACATTTAGGAGTATGTCCAAAATGAATTCTGTACGAATGCAAACATGAAACCACCTGAACTCATTTTATTGGCTTTGCTTCTTTTCTGTTGATATATGCTTCTGAGTTCAATGGATAAAAGAAAGAACCTGAGGATGGAGCTCAGGGTGAAAAACCTATATTCACAGGAACAGGTATGGATTTTCTTTAGTTACTGTAAATTTACTGCTGGACATATACCATAAATACGCTCCTTTCCAATGGTATCGTTACACATTATATTAGTAGCAATAACAGTAGCACAAATCAGTAAATAAAATCATGGACTGATTCACTTTATTTACTACCTAATTGTGCTGTAGTTAAAAAGTGTGGAGGTCCCCCATTGTATAACAACTGCTCTGGGTCAACACAGGAAACTGCTTTATACATAGACCCCCTGGGTCCATCCAGCTCTGTATTTCCTGCAATGATTTAGCATCATATGCCCATGCATTCCTTTTGTTCTTGGGAGAACACTTTTCTAAGACACGTTATGTACTAAAATGCTCCTGCACACCACCCCAATATCTGAGTGGTGCAAAAATTCCAGGGGTTCCAGGGTTCATGTTTCCTTCAGAACGAGGCACAGCAGAGACTGTGGTGTCTTTATGATAAGTGGTTTATTCACACATATACACAATCTGAGCTTATGAGGCTCAGACCCCTAAGAGGGTCTTGCTTCTTCCATCTTGCGGCCTTGGATTCAAACAGAAATCACACATTGCTCCAAGTTTCTTTCCAGACTGCTGCTTTTCTTCTGGCTCATAGAACAGCAACTCTCACCCCTTTAAACTCTGGCTCTGGCTTTCTGACTGCCCACAAGTTGAGGAAGGGGCCCCACCCATTTGCCATCTTGCACAGAGACCCTTTCCCTTTGTTTCCTTTAATGGACCATCACCCAGGCAATCGTCTCAGCAGGAAACTAGCCTGGCTTATATTTTGACATTTGCTGGATCCAGGGGTTAGAAGCCTCTAGGCATAGTCTACTGTCCTCCTCCCAACTCAAAACACTATAATACACATTTGGTTCTACAAATGGTCATACATACAACATGTTGTTCATCTTTCCCCTTGCAGATAGATCTACAAAGGAAAAGAATCTTTGATCATTTCCAGGAATTTTTTATATAAATATTTGAGAAATTCAAATTTCCAAAAAACAAAAAAAAAGTATCATACTAAAATCTGTTTCTTTTTTTCTTTTAACACAATCATTACGATGATGTTTCACCCAGGCACAATACTTTTCTTATGTCACCCAAGCACACCACAAGTTCATGAATAAAATATGGCAAGTTTTATGGTATCCACTGCTGTAGGTTCATCTGTAACAGTAAAACGTGATCAGTGTACTAACTGCTCCTTTGCTTCATAAAGGCCTTTGTTTCTGAGTACAGGCTCTTATTTAAATAGACCCAATGCATTTGCCCCCTCCTCCTTGTTATTTCTTGCCTATAGCAATAATGCAAGAAATAATGTTTACTTGTCTTTCCCCCTCAATAAGTGCATTTGCAAATAGTGACAGTGGTAAAATATCATAAAGAACCACTGTCCCATCAAAAGTCCCATACTAGAAAACACAAAGGATCTAAACTCCATTGAAGAGCGAGAAAAAAATAAAAAGACTGCACAAATTAAACGTAATTCTTGTTGCAAAAAACAAACAAAATTGTAAATGAATGTGCTCTATATTGCCAAAGACAACTAAAATATAAATCCAGGCAACATTTTCTTGCAAGGAAGTGTATGAATAAATACAGTGCAAAAATGTATGCCTTTAATATGGGCACAAAATGCCAATTATATGTCAAGTGTTACTGTATCCACCTACTAGGAATGGTAGCAAAGATGAGTTGTAGGAGTTAATTCACATCTGTGCATCACAGAAGGCAATGGGGAAATCCCAGTACCTGTGTACCCTAGCAAAGAAAAATAAGCAAGAACCAAAATACCGCTTCAATGTCCCATAATGGGAAAGGGAAAGAGAACAGATACTGTCTGACTGAATGAATTAAGCAGCCTGACTGTGGTAGCATATGACTGAGCTGAAAACATGCTGGGAGTCAAGGTAACAGTTGTCTTTGGGGCTATGTTGCAGACTTGGAGACTGTCTTAGCCCAATGCAATAGTGAATACATTAATGCAGGTATACAAAGGCAGTTAATCTTAATTATGGTGAATTGAAAACAAGCCAAGCTTAAACCACAGTTTATGAAACTGGCTTTTTTTTTGCTGACTATAGTTAAGATTAAACATGGTTTAGGATTTAGAAGTAACTACACAATTTCATTGTTGAAAACCTACAAATCATGTGCAGAACCACCACATATGGAAGTAGGTTCCAAACTCCCAGCATCTGTGCCAGCAAGAAATGCCAAAGATGACTCAGATATTTTTTTTTAAAGCTTCACAGTCATCATATGCAAGCGGTAGGCTAATTTTAACATATGCTATTTGACTTGCATTGCAGGAGTTTGCAACACAGGCCTGACTCATAGCCTAGACAAATCCTGATCTTCTATTTCTGCACCAAAGTCTGTTTAAATCATCAAAAACTTTATCCAACAAAAAAGTAGCTTTGGGGGATTAAACCCTTCAATGCTGAACTTGCAGGTTCAATTAGCTTTTCAAAAAAGGTAAGCTACCCTCAAGCCTGTTCTTGTATGTCTTTTCCCCCCTAGAAATGTACTCCTTGTCTCTACTGAAACCAGTATTTTTACCTATGTGTGCCCTGCATCCTCCCCAAATCTGCAACAGTAGGGGGAAAGGAACCCCCAGAACAGATTTAGGGACACAGGGCAAAGAAGAGGGAGAGCAAGTTCCATTGCAAATTCAAAAGTATTTGGGCAGATGGAACAAGTTCACTGAATACAGTACCACCAGAAGTTCAGAAACAGCTACCCAAAGCATTGCTCTGACACAAAGGGTGGTCTCATCAAAGACAAAGCTTGATGAAAAAAAAACACTGAATAACAAGGGATGCAGATAATGAAATGCCATTAGACAAAACAATATGATTTTCCCATCAGATAGTAGAGAGGTTACAAGAGACCTCTGGCCAATCAGAACTCACAGGCAGTGAAGTGCTCCTTGTGAGGAAAGGTGGAGACATTTCCCAGGATATGTACATTTACATTAATCCAGTTACTGGTGGATAATGCCTTGCTGTCCAGATACTTGGTAGCAGTTCCAGGGACTAATTGGGCTGGCACTCACACAATCTATTATGCATATTGGTTACTGCATGGAAATTCACCTGTACAGTTGCTGCAATGAAGAGATACTTGGTAAGAACCACTTAGGCTTCCCATGGGCTTCCCATGAAGGAAATACGGTGGTTTCCTCCAATTCCTTGCAATGATGCTACAATAATCACTCTGGGCAAAGCCAAAATGCACACATTCTCAGGGCACATGTATAGTTCAAACTGAACCAATCTCAGTAAGAACTCAGCAATCAAGGACTTCTGGCCTCCTTTGGATTTACTACTTAGCCTTTTTCTCTCTCAAATATATCCCACAAGTAAAGGTACAGTGCAATATACCTTGTGATAGGCAACAAGTTCCAAATTAAAGAGTCCAAATATCACACCTCGGTGGTTGTGTGTGTAATTCAAGAACTGACATAACATGTGAATGGGGACAAGCATAGACTGGGAAACAAGCCTACACACACACACACAACATGGCTCTCCTTGTATGACAGGCAGCCTTGTATTTTGTAGGGTTCCTAATCACATGTATATAGCCTATAAACATACGCTTATACTCCTGTCTCCTAGAAAGGGGCATAATGCAATAGCACTATACACACCTTTCATGCATAAAGTACCAGGCTCAGACTCTGATATCTCCACATAGGGCTAGAAAGCACTTCTATCTGAAACCCTGGACATCTTCTGCTAGTTATCATAGACAATGCTAAGCTGAATGGACCAATGGTCAGACTTGGTGAAGGGCAGCTTCCTCTGTTTGCGATCCAAATCCTGCACTCACTATACTGCATTCGGTTACATTATATCTTAATGCTTCCCACCACACTACTGAGAATTTGACATAACACAATAAGTAGGTATATAGCAGAAGTGAAAAATGGAAAAGGCCATTTTCCTCTGCACTACAGATAGAGCTTCAGGTGGCAAATTAATCAGAATTTTTAGCAGATAAGAAGCAGGTTGAAGCCTCACAAGAAGCATTTAATTTTTATTCTCTCTGAGAAGTTCAAGTCAGTACTTTATTTTCACCACAGGAAATTGCCAGGCTTTAGTTACTACATTATGCCTTGATTATATATGTCTGCAACTTGTAATGCTGCATAATGCCTTCTAACTATTTTTATTCATATTATTTAAAAGGGATGCTGTCAGCTAGGAGATATTTGAAAGTCAGCTTCCTTTAAAAGTGACTAACAAAAATGTGAAATACTCTGCACTTGCTAAGGAAATGCTTGTTTCCAGAGAATGTACTGCAAAAGACTATATATTTGCAAATTTTAAAATCCTCAAAAGATATACTCAGTACCAGTAATGGATTTTCTTTCCCCACATTAGCATAAGCCTGAAAAAACATTTCCTATTTAAAAAGGTTTTATTCTAAACCACTTCCAAGATTCTTGGGACCACCCTTTGTCAACATATAGAGAAAGCAGATTTATGGCTTTAAGATAGATAAAGGAGTCCATTTGATGACAAGGTTATTGGCCAAATAAAAGTACTGCCCTAATGCACATTTTGTAATTCTTATTTTAGAACCATGTAACTGCCTTTGCTTTTTCGGGGTGTGTGACTTGGTAAACACAAATTTAGCTGTTGAAAAGCGGGATCTTGTTCTGGAGGAATACCTGAAGGTGGGATTCTATCCTGGTTCTGTGTGAATTATTTTATTTGATTCATTTGGAGAAATCTTTTTTTTTTTTTAAAAAAAAAAAGAATCTGCATGGAGCAACAGAATTATTATTATTATTACTACTACTACTAACTACTATTACTATTATTATTATTTTAATGTAGGCACAATTTACACAGTATGGCCTGAAGGCTGATTTCTTACTCAGTATTGTAAAAGCTGCTAGGAGGAGCTTCAAAGCCTGTCACATGCACACTATGGCAAATAAAAATGCTCCAGAAGTTTAACTGTACATGCAATGGTATACAATGTGTGATAAAACTGTGGCTGCCCTTATGTGTTGTGGACTAAAGAACTGGTGTATATTTCATTCTGAGTACTGGTTTGAGGGGTACAAGCTGGGAGAGTTCACTTCAAATTGTGGAGTGAACAAAATCCTCCCCACACGAACATCTCTCTTTCCAAACTACAACACAGCTACACAGACACGTTATTTATTATTCCTGCATTGCAGGGGGTTGGACTAGATGATCCTTGTGATCCCTTCCTGCAACTCTACAGTTCTATGATTCTATGGACAAGGCCCTCCCCAGCAATGGCACCTTCAGAATACAGAACAGCCCTTGAAAGCCCAAGCAATTTTCCTCTGAGGCAGAAAGCCTGAGACCACTGGATTACTTAAATTCAATGTTTTATTCATTTATTCCATTTTTATCTTGCCCTTCTTCCATTTCTCCATTCACTCCTTTTATTCTCACAATGATCATGTGAAGCAGTGTCAAAGATAAAGACTAGCCTACGGGCACCCACTGATGTTACTGAGTGGGAATCTGAATCTGAGTAATCCTAGTCTGAGACTGTGTCCACACTCCTGCTTACTGTGCATTCGCTGCATTTCCAGTGCTGGTTTTTTTTTAAAACTCCAATTCACACCAAGTTATCCAAAATGCATATGCATTCTACACTTCGTTGCAGAATACTTTTACCTGATGTGTTGTTTCTCAAACCAGCTTCAATCAGAGTCCTTAAACTTCTAATCTGTCTCTAGCCAAGGTGTAAACACATAATGACATTCCTATTCCATTTATGTCCCTTGGTGTGAACAAGAACAGAAATGAATGAAGCCATGCTGTTATGAGCAGCCAAGGAGGTAAGAGCTGTGAAAGCGGAAAAAATGCAACAACTTCACTATACTCTAAGGTGATGTGAACACACCCTGAGACACGAACTACTCCTGTAGACTTTGAGTTCTCACCTTTGGCACTGTTTACCACCAAGCCCTTAACAGGTGTCTGCAGGAGAACCTGACCCCATTGAAGTAAAAAATGATTTTTTCAGCCCCCATCTTCAGAGCAATTCCCCCTCACTCACTCATCTCTCCACGAAGAGAAAGAGAGAGAGAGAGAGGCCAATTGGATGCCTTTTGTCTCTTCTCAATAACAGCCAGAGGAGAGGAGACAGTGAATGGCAATAGAAAATACAGGTGGTTTGTGGAAAGTTTTTGTGCCACAGTCCATTATGACAAGAGAAATTGAACCAAGGTTTGCTATATAAACAAAAAGTATAATGGGGAGGCACACATATATTGGTAGTGGCTGAAAGTTCAATATGGATATTATGTCAGCATTCTCCAATCACTAGACATTTTACATGAACATGAAATATCTCAAAACTACTAGGCTGACTTTCAGATGTGATTCAATTTACACTTGATTAAATAGGAAGAGAGGTGAAGTGTCATTCACCTCTTTTGTAAAAAAACAAAAACAAACCTCAAAGCAGTTAGTCTTGGATTATTATGTAATACACTTCCACAAAGCACTGTCACTTAATGTTTGTTGCATATCATTTTAACTGTCACCCCTGGGTGCAAGTAGATAAATAGGGACCGCTTACTAGCGGGAAGGTAAACGGCGTTTCCGTGTGCGGCCCTGGCTCGCCAGAGCAGCGATGTCACGCTGGCCATGTGACCCGGAAGTGTCTCCGGACAGCGCTGGCCCTTGGCCTCTTTGAGTGAGATGGGCGCACAACCCTAGAGTCTGTCAAGACTGGCCCGTACGGGCAGGGGTTCCTTTACCTTTACCTTCAAGTCAGCTGGAAGTAACTTGAATGTCAAGGGTTAACCCTTGGAACAAATTCCTGCCTAGAAATAAGAGCGCTGCTGCTATTTGGCAGTTTCATGGATGCCCATCAGCCTGCCTCAGATATTGGGGGGCAGAGCAGAAAATGAGAGCTCAGGATTTGGTATATTCATTAAAATCAGAAGTGCCAATTAACCCATCAAAATGCAATTCTTAATACTACATCCAATATACAAAAGCACAGCAATTATTCCACCCAGGGCACCCAAATGCATGACAGTATTCAAGACATGTAAGAACATATTGGGAGGACTCCTACTGCAAAGCAATCCCTTTGATTGGAAAATAGCTGTGCCAGTTTAGGAAACTCTCTGAATTCTTCACAATCGTTTTGGAATTCAATCTGCTCCTGAACACTGTAAAACAAATACATATAGCTGCTAAAGGGGTTTGGGGAGTATTATCTACCCCAGGGGTAGTCAACATGGTACCTTCCAAATGTCACCAGGACAGCCAATGATCAGGCTTGATAG
Organism: Podarcis tiliguerta; assembly: GCF_965153285.1. Lineage (NCBI taxonomy): Eukaryota > Metazoa > Chordata > Lepidosauria > Squamata > Lacertidae > Podarcis > Podarcis tiliguerta. The sequence continues at coordinate 76,299,131 of NC_139534.1, forward strand.
GAGTTATAGATATCCAATTGTATAAACATGTTCTAGAAAATAGGGATGACAGATGTGGAAGACTCAATTAAGCACTGGTGCCCTCCAAGTGTTAAATGACACAATATTTGCTCACTCAGGTAGAACCACCAGTGGGCAGTAGGAAACAGACTCTTATTGTATAATTAATGATACAGCAAATCAAAACCAGGCACTTCACGGGTGGAGCATAAGTGGTTAATTCCTGTCTCCCCTAGCAGTCCCAGGATGCATCCTAAGGGGCTGAATGAGAAGATAATCAAGCGTCCTGTTCAAGTCAGTCAACAGGTCTACTGTAGAAGTGTGACAGACAAGAGAGACGACCTCAGAGAAGACATGGGACAGTCACTGACTGGGGGCCCATGGATATCTACTTATATTTCAGACCAGGCTGTGGCAACTAAACCACAACAAGTGAATGGGAGAATCAAAAGTGTCCAGTGACCCAAAGCCTCGCAGTCTCAATTGGATCATAGTGACAGGTGGTAAAGATGAACATGCCACTTCTCAAGATAGGAGAAAGGTATCACAAGAGCCTGTGTTAGATGCATGAAGCCTCCTGTGTCAAATCCATGTCTCTCCAAAATGAGCTGAGCATTATAAGATTGTGACACTGTACTAGAACAAAATTAGGGCATAAATGTTTCACAAACTTGAATTCTAGTATTAAAGAAAAACAAAGAAAACACACGCTGTCCAAAGCTGATCCAGACATGCAAGAGAGAAAAAGCATTTCCAAGCCAATTTATTGGATTTATTTGGAAAGCAGATCCATGTATTCTATTTAAACTCATAAACAAACACATACTAAATAACAGAGCTTGCATTCCATCTTGGGATTTCAGCAATTCAGACTTCATTCAGTTGATTTATAGTGTCATTAGAATCACTCAATAGAGTCACAGCCCTATAATTCACTGAGCCTCTGTTTGTGTGTGCTTTTGTCTGTCTGTGTGTATTTATATATATGACACACACACAGTGCTTGCGAGTCAGCAAAAGAAAGATGCATCACATAAACGATGGTGGTAACTATGTAATATATTGCTGAAACGTGTGCTAATTCCATGAGCCAATGAGCCTGGTACAGACTAACCCGTACAATGCCCACATATTTACCGTGTTGGTAACATGTTTCGATCTTTAATATGAAATAACTGTTGTTCATTTTTTTATTTTTTAAAAAAACCTTAACAAAGAGTTAAGTACTGTAATAGCATCCCACTTTTGCAATTCCCTTAAGACGATTTACAAAACACAGAAATATAGCATAAAAACAAAAAAATGATGCTACAAATATTTTGGTCTTTTTAGTTTAGAAAAAAGTGCATAAGAGGAAACATGATGGAGGTGTATACAGTGATGTGTGGTGTGGAGAAAGTGGACAGAGACTTCTTCTAACCTTTTTCAGAATACTAGAACTCGGGGTCAAAGAAATATTTCTGCATATAGTGCGCAATTAAACTATGGAATTTTGCTCCTACAAGGGCAGCAATGGCCAGAAACTTGAATGGCTCACATAAGAACACGGTGCCCAAAAATGCAACATGGAACCCAACAAAGATATTTGGGTGTACTATAATTTGGGAACCGGCATAGCCATTTGTTAGCTATTTGCCTAACGCAGGGTGGTCCAACATGCAAGCCATGAGGTCTTTCTGGCAGCCCTCAGAAACATTTGACAGGCCCTGAGCCCCCACACTGCGTTCCCAAAGCCAGGTAAGCAAGGTGCTGGACTTTGGGAAGAAGGCATGAGACTTCTGGCAGGGTCCTGGAGTCCTCCTGCCTCTTTCCCAAGTTAGTGCTTTCCCAGCTTTGGGAAGGAGGTGGGACCCTGCCAGAGCCTCAGTGCCTTCCCTTAGCCACCAAATTCCCTTCCCTGCTGCCACATACAACAAGGCAGTGTGTGGCCTGCAGGTTCTGTGTATTCTTGCTGCCCACTTGGTATGAAAAGTTGGGCCGCCCTGGCCTAATCTCTAACCCAGACAACAGCAAACTTAATTGATAGCCAGTTTCATGTGGGAGAAGAGGATCTTCCAGGTACAACTTATCACTCTTTTCTTGATATGTCAAATATATGTCCGATATACTGAATCTGAACACATTATTATTATCATCATCATCATCATCATTACTATGCGTACTTAGAACATGTGTCTCTAAACATATCAAAAATTATTTCCATGTACAAGGCACAAGCTCATTGGGAACAACGGATAATTAAAGGAATTTTAGTCTGGTGCTAGGGGGCATGGCAGAGCTTATGCAGCAACTAGTGCGTTTGCCAAATCGACAGGATAACTTTATAACATATCGTCCCATAAAGTTTGCAGGAAATAAAGGCAGAGCTATGACTTCAGGACTTCCCAGAAAAGGGTTCTTCAGAACTTAGGGTCTTAGCTGAAAAGGTGTTTTCCACAGGGGCAAAATGGAGAGTAGACAGGGACAATGTTCTGGAAGAGTAGACTATTAGGTGCTTGATGGAAGTTTTTGATGCTAGGTAGATGGTCATAAAAGTTTAGAGCTGATACCTTACAAAGATTGTGTGAAAGAAAAATGGACTATTAATTTTCAGGTCAAGGTTGTTGAGCTTTTTGGGGAGAGCCTAATTTGTGGAGCTTCTTTGGTACAGAGCAGAAAAACTGTGCACAGCTGACAAAACATGTTATATTTGGGCAGCGTTACAAGCATGTAAGATTTTGCTGCCCATGAAGAAAATAACTAGAAAAATGCATTGGGCATTTCGCACACCACAATAAGGGGCTATTTTTTTAGCATCAGGTTAAGATTTTGCCTTTGGAGGGCGAGGTTGCTTAAGCAAAGGCTACCTTTCAGTGCTGAAAAGTCCAACGGCAGTATGGAGATACGGTCTTCCATTATCTAGATTCACTAGCATGGTTAAGGAGAAATCTTGCAACTGATCTTTCATAGAGAGCTACTATAAGAAAAACACTGCCCCCAAGAGAAAAGAGAAGCATGAAAGCCAGGAAGGCTTAATTCCACTAGAAAAAGACTTTCCCGTAAAGTCCTTGGTAAGTCAGGGAATAGGACTTACTGTTGTTGCTATATATGAAAAACCTTTTGCAATCGTTTGGCTCCTAAAATACATTGGCTGGAATTCAAACACATTTTGTTGTGGGAAAGTGTAGCTGTAAAAGTCTGAGTACAGCCACAATATTCCTTTTTTTTAAAAAAAAAACTTATACAAGTAATATCAAGCACTTCTACCAAATCATGTGGCAATAGGCATGCTTCCACAGCAGCTGTAGGCAGATGATGCTTCAGTTGGTCTAGGAACCTCAGGTACTGAGTCACTTCAAAGTAAAATGGGATCTATGTGTTAAATAGGTGTTGCAGCTATATTAATAACATTGTTATAGGCCAATAGGTTAGCCCAAACATTTAATACTTGGTGCCAGAACACAGATCCCTGAAATTTTCTTTAGCACAGTTTTAAAGCTACCAGTAACTAAGATATCGACAAAAGCACAAAAATGCCCTAAAGTAACATAAAAGTATACTTCAAACATAATATAAACTGTGGTTTGGCATTATGTGAATGAGCAGAGCTTTGGGGTTATGTACTTTCTTCCTTCTTCATGTCTTGTGATTCACTTTTTAGAATCCTATTTAAAGCAAACGATTTTGCCTAGTCCATTTTCTACTATTAATTTTTGTGAACCGCCCAGAGGACTCTGTTGATGGGTGAGATGAAAATATCATAATCCATTTTAATAATAAACAAACTGACAAGGTATATGCCTAAAAACCAGGATTTTAGAAGTATGAGAGGAGAGTAACAGATTCTGTTCAGGACATCTATCATCTTTCATCTAGAAGACAGCTACCAAATGTCTCATCCCCATAGGAAAAACTTTTCCAATGCAGAGTAAAGAGCATTGTGGCATCAGCAATTAACAGACAAATCCTTTCACTTTGCCCTGTCCCCTATCTGAATATGTGAAAATTCCAAGTTCTGAATGAACAGTGTTTATTATGGGAAGGCAAGATTACATAGTTTGTTCCTGGGGGGAGGGGGGACCCTCACTAATATTAAGCAAAGACAAGCCATCCAATAGCTCACATTTCAATAATATATTCCTATGATTTGATGGACATATTGCTACATATGGTATCACTTCCTTATAATGTTTTAATTGTCCTTTTTTAAAAAAGTAAAAAATTAATTCAACAAGTATACATCTTTAAAAAAGAAAAGAAAAAATATGCATGGGCATGGTAGGTATACAAAAGGGGGAAAACACAGTATGAATATAAATTTTAAATACTGAATATATATCACACTTATATTAGAAAGAAAGTGCATTGACATCCAATTGTAAGGGGAGAAGTATTGGGGGAAATAGACAAATGAAGTAAGTTCTGGATGAGGAAAACAAATGGACAGAATACTAGTTAAAGCTGCTTCCAAATGCATTCATCCTTTGCAGAGACTATGTTGACACAGCACCAATCATTAAGATACGTCATAAAGGTCCAACAAATATCCACGTGATCTTTAAGCTCTGCAGTTCCCCACAGCAGATACAGATGAGTGAATTTTTTCATGACTGCAATATGCACAACCTTTTCAAACCAGTTGTCAATAGTGAATTTTTAACCATTGTTCCATTCCTGGGCTACAAGGCTGGCTGTCGCTACAGGACAAGTAGTTTTAATGTTACAGAGGAGTTGGCGCCTTTCAGTATAGAGAGGTGACTCAGAGCCAGATCTGGCTGGATTAAGTTACCAGTAATGTTGCTGGCTGTAACTGCAATGTAACTGTAATGGGCAGGTCCACCATAGATGCCAATAAGTCCCGCTAGCTCCACAGCAGGACTTTTCTTCTTTTCTTTTTTGTCTTTTAAATGCCTTGCCCTAGAATAGCTTGTCAATGGAGAACTGACTGAAAATATTCTTACAGAGCCAGGGCAGACTGAAAAAAATGCATGTAGTCAAACTTATAATTGTCCATAATTATACAACTTGATATAAGTTTCATTTGAACATAAGGACTTGTGTGTGTGTGTCTTTTTCTTTGTTTCCTTCATATGGTTACTACTAAATCCCATGCAATTTCTTCTGACTGGAACACAAAGGCCCATGGATTCAGGGGGAAAGCAAGAGTGCTAATTAAGAATATTATGACCACTGGATTTCTTACATGCCCTTCACTGGGGATGGTTGTGGTTGAGATAGCAATCAAAAGATGTCACTCATATAATACAGGTCTCCTCAGGATATTCACCTGAACTTAACAACAACAACAACAACCCTGTTTAAAATATACAGAAAGGGCTAAGTGAGTGTCCTGACACAATAAATCCAGTCAGCCATGCAGACAGGCACAATAGAGTTAAGCTACAGAACATGTGCTGAGAAGAAAGGCCGAGCGGAAAAGACTAAGCATTAGACTCTTGTGTAGATAGCAGGCAAAGCAGAGAAAGCAGACTTTAAACAGTGATGCACAACAATCAGTGATCAAAGCACTGCTTTGCAGAAAGAAGGGATCACCTCTCAGAGAATAAAGGGAAGAGGAAAGCAGGCTATGCAGTGGATTAATGGCATACCCTAGTAATACACAGTGATTTCAGAAATCTTGCTGCTTATTTTCCGAATGCCTTCCTGAGAGTGGGGTGGGTATTTTTGGCTCGCCACAGAAAGAAGTGTGCTATAGAAGGATTTCTGCCAAAGCCAAGAAAAGCTAGAAAAGTTTCAGAAATGCATGTATCCGAATTTTCTCTTCAGTTGGGTGTTCGCTCATGTGTTGTCATTCAGGATCAAACACTTGGAGGATAGAAAGCCTTATAGCACCAATCTCTGAGCTGCAATGCACACATAAAGGAAAACCTATACAAAATCAGGCACCACCTTATTATATTATTCAGCTTAAACAGTCCCTTCAACAGGCTGAGCAGGGATAGTTAGAGTACATTATAAAATTAATGTGACCCACACACTTTGGCAGTCACAAAGTAAAGAGATAAAATGAGCAGAAAGACAAGATCTATACAGGTTTACCAAAAAAAAAATTCCTTTAAATGAAGTCCTTCCAGTTCAAATGGTACTTGTTTCAATGTAATGAGACTAAGAATGTCTCAATATTTTGGTAGCAAGCTCCACTCAATTATGTGGCATTAACATTGAAGTAAATATGCATAGGATTAGCCTCGTATCTTCTGAAGAGATGAGCAGCCATTGTGTATTAATCTGTACAGCAAATCAGTATGACTGCTGGTGCACTGACAGTGTAGGTATCTACAATACATCAGGACAGTGGTTTCAGTAACTACTAAGAATGTCCATCATTTCTCTTGGGATTCCATCTGTATAATGGCAGAATAATGTGAAGATCTTCCTCCTCTGCTATCAGCAAACGATGGGCAAGAGAGACATGTTTGGATAAACATTAAAGCAAGGAAGACTTCGTTCTACTAGGAAACAAGCTTTCCATAAAGCTTGTATTTGAAAGGGATGGCAAGTCAAAAGCCACAGTGTTACTGCTTTGTTTGAGAACAGACAGGTTAGAGTGGGAACGACTGCAAGCACCACCAGGGATACATGAGTTTGCTGCACTTTTATATCTCTGTCTGGATATGGAGCAGCAATCTGGCCTGCTAGACATGGGGCAAAGGGTCATTGTCTCACCAAAGCAGCCACAGCATTTGCAAATGCTGTGAATTGCGCACAGGGATCTGTTGTTGCATGCAAGTCATCCTTCACTAAACTAGAGCTAAACCAGCTGATGAAATGAACAGTTCATATATAAATGAGATGCACACATCAGTATACATCTGTATACATTTGTATATGAAGGATTTTGTGGCACAGTGGCTGCTAGGAATAATTTAATTCTTCGGAACTTCTGAAATACTGGTTTTAGTGATCAATGCATTTTTATAGCATGTAGATGTTGATAGTCTGCTTGTTAGAAATCATAAGGCACTTTGGAGTTTTCGAAGGTGAACTGCATTTAAAAAACTGTCAAATCATTTGATAACCTCCCAATTTATATTTGACACTCATGGATGAGAAAGATACATGTATCTTGCTTTAGGTTATTCAAGGAGCAGTTTAACAATGTCAGCCAATTTGTGAAAATCTACAGATTCTGAACTCGCTGAAACCAACTCCTTGATAGAATTTGCCTTCTCATTTAAGCCCAATTGGCCACCACAACGTGCTGAAGATTGAAAGTACTTTAGTAACTGGCCATATCAATTACTTCATTAATGCAGTAGATTTGTAAAAAGAAAGAAAGAGGGAGAAACCATTTCTTGGCATACTATCAAAGACAAGAAAGTCATGAAGGTACCAGAATATGAGAAGGTACCGTATAAATATTTAGATGATTCAGCAAACCTTCAACAAACCGTGAGGTACTAATCAAGTGTTTGGAGTTCAACCACTTCAGATTTTAGGGTGGAAAGCACATGAATGAGAGCCCTTCCATGTGCCTCTCCCCAAAAAATCTTCCACAGAAACAGCTAGCATTTCAGGGGAAATCATTATTTATGGGGGGGGGGGGTAGAATAGAAAATACTTCAGAAATATCAGTCTGCAGTGGTCAAATCCAGGCACAGTTTTTCCATCTCAATGAAAAGTAGGTTAGAGAAATCCGTTTGACTTCCAAAGTGTTTGGAAACCAAGGTTCGACTTCTGATTGGCTGCAGGAAGCTCTGTCGGAAGCACTGTCGGACATTCGGGTTCCAAAGAACATTTGCAAACTGGACGACTCACTTCTAGGTTTGCGGCGTTCGGGAGTCAAAACATTCAAATTGCAAGGCGTTTGGGATCCAAGGTACAGTAAGCCTACAACTTGCACACACTTAACTTGTGCACATTCAGCTTTACGTGCTTGGTAATAATAATAATAATAATAATAATAATAATAATAATAATAAAAAATTAAAAGGGCAATCCCATTGCCACTGCACCCAATGTGTCTTGACCATGCATTGTTTTGGCTTTAAGCACAATCCCCGGAATGCAACCCCCACAAAAGTTGTGGGCTTACTATACTGCAAAATATGGGTTAAGCTACATTGATTTTGAGGTCCTTTACAAGACCATATAGATACATAGGCAGACAGACAGACAGACAGACATGCCATGCCATCTAAATAGACATATGCCACAGGAACTAAAAAAATTGGTCGGACTACAGGTTTATAATGAGAACATATCTCTGTTAATATCCAGAGAAAGAATCTACATAAAGGTAAACTGTCAAATAGTTTTCAAACCAAATCCTGTCTCTATTTGTACAAAGCCATTAACACATTTCAGACTACATTTCCAGCATGTATTGACACCTCTTTGAAAACCTGAATGCTCCTAGCTAAGCATCCTATGAAGTTGGGCCCCTGCTGCACTATAATTATGCAATACTACCTCCGGACAGAGAGTGCAACTACAGGGCTCCCTATCAGGAGTTACTATTAAAATGACATGAAAAGAGTAGATATGTTCTCAGTTGTCAGAATATTTAAAATGCAGACAAGCAGTTCAGTTTCAGGAATCAGCCTGGATTCGAAGAAATAGGGAAAGGTTGGTTTCTCCCCCACCCTGTGTCTCTCCTTCTGCCTCCATATACGACAGAGATGAGAGCAGCATCTGTCAGAGAGCTGTGGAGTCTTCCCAGGACATGGTGCCATGCAGATGAAATAGACAAAACAGTACATGCAAGAGAAGGAACAGCAAGGAAGATAGCATTAACTGTCATGCTAAATTGGGTCTGCCCACTAAGGCGCAGCTTAGACATACAGTTCTTGTCTGTGCCATCTAAAAGCTAGAAGCTAAGGCAAGAGACTGAGCTGTAACATGATGCCTATTGTTTGAAAGTCACCCCTATCAATCATGGCCCTAAGGATGAAGAGGATGAAGTTGAGGAGTCAGGAGGGTAACTGCACACAGGTCCAGCTCCAGAAGCACTTCTGCCAAGACAAGCCTGTGGTGTCAGGGCTCTAATAGCCCAAAGATGTTACATTGCTGTCCTCTGATTCAGGAAACTCCATTACAGAAGCCCCAATACAGCCAGCATGTCTCCCGTTATGTTGGAGTAAAGAACTGCTGGAGCAATCCTCATTAATTGAAGACCACCCCCTGCCCACCCAGCAAGCTTGCAGCTAGGACAGAACTGCTGCTCCTATATAGGTCTCCATCTGAAGTTGACTGTTGCTGAAGCAACTTTTAGTCTGATCCCAGTATAAGGCAGTTTTACCTTGCCCTGATCCACCTCTGTTCAGGTCAGCAGAATTCACTAGGTAGCTTTACGCAATCCAGAATGTACTAGCCTCAGCCCACCCCCAATCTGCTAATATGGTGGTGTGGCCTATCTTAGAAATGGTCACTGAGATGAGGAACGCAAAATGCTTTGAACATTTTAAAAGTTCTATATATGTACTAAGTATTACATTATCGCCACTGCTGCCATTATCCAGACATAACATGAGCACTGTGAAATCAGTGGTGCTGTTTGGAAGCAACCTCTAACAGGGCCACTTTTTCACAAGTTTAAACACCAACCTGAAATAGAAGAAAAAGGAAAATGATGGCCCTAAATACTGCCTAGGTTTGTACAGTTAATTATGCCTGTAGAGATTATTTCGCCTTCGTGGTTCTGCAAAGAACAGACCAAAGCTGCAATTAATTCCTTATTTCTGATCCTGCAATCCTAACCAATTCTGCTTTCCTACTGGGGAAAAGACTATGAAGTGCTGCCACCTCCTGTTACAGATAAGGCAACATAAATATTGCATAACATTAAACTTAAGACCTAGAACCCAGGGCACCGCTATGGTATTTTACCTATTCATTAAACTGCCATATTTTTCTGTCTATAAGATGCCCCCATGTATAAGATGCCCCCTATTTTTGGGGACTCAGATTTAAGAAAATGGGGGGAGATGGCCCAGAGTATAAGATGCCCCCTAATTTTTGACATTATTTTTAAGGAAAAAACCCTAGTCTTACACACAGAAAAATACGGTATCTGCTCAAAAGTCACTACACAACTACTTGCAAACTGTGAATTCATCCTAAAAGTCTCTAGAAACGGTAGAATCTGTCCAAAAAACAGACACAATGATGCCTAATGTAAAAATATCTGCTCTATTAAAGAAAACTGAAATCCTAACCCACTTACCTGGGAGCAAACCCCATTGAATTTAGTAGGATTTACTTCTGAACAGATGTGGCTAGGATTCTGCTGTGAGTTGGGTGAAAAACACCTCCTTGCTTATACTATAGCATACGCATCTAACAGCATCCCACAACTCATTTCTTCAACCACCTAAGTCTTAGCACAAAGACATCTCTTTCAAATAACTTCCTTAACAGGGTTGCAGAATACTGTAATGGAATCCTGATTATTTAAGCAGTGTTCTAAATGATATTGTGTAATGTAGTCTGTCCTTTGAATAATAATTTACTTTATAGTGTGTTTGATGGGGGAAGTCTTCCATCCTGCTCAGATGACTGCAGGTTTAACTGTCACTGGGGACTTTAGACAGGTGATTAGGGGTTGGGGAGAGAACCCTCAGTATGCAAAAGAATGGTATACTATATGCATGTTCTAGTTGGTAGTTGCAGGTTTAGGAGGTGGGCAGGTATTGGGGGCTGTACCCCTAAAGGACCAGGTGTGCAGCCTGGGGGTCATTTTGAACTCTCAACAGTCTATGGAGATGCAGGTCAATGCTGCATCCAAGGCAGCTGTCTGACCTGAGAGGAAGGCAGAAAGTGGCGTGGTGGTTGAAGACTTACTGGGGAAGCTGAACCACTTACCCTAGGCTGAAGAGACCTGTCCACAGTGCTGAGGGAAAAGAATCAGGTAGGTAGCCGTGTTGGTCTGACACAGTCAAAATAAATAAAAAAATTGCCCAGTAGCACCTTAGAGACCAACTAAGTTTGTTCTAGGTATAAGCTTTCGCGTGCATGCTGGTATCTGAAGAAGTGTGCATATTTATTTCAAGGGAAACGAAATGAGGCAATTGGGAATGCTAGGTCTGTTAGGAGAGTCTGAGGACGATTCCAGGAGAGCATGGCAAAAAAACCTGACTTGCACTTCAATTACATCAGTAGGGAATGAAACTGAGACTTCAACAAAGGCCCTCAGTTTTGGTATGGCTTAACTGGGATGAAGTAAATTACAAGGGCAATCTGGCAAGAGAGTTTAAACAGGGGCAACTATTGCTCGGAGCTTTCCTGGTTTAGAAAAAAAAGCTGCTGGTATTTAAAGTGGCATCAATAAGTTAAAGAGTAAATTGTACCCATTTAAAAAATACATTCCTATATTAAAATCACCACATTCTTTATTACAAGACTATGCAGTGCACAAACTTATGTGGTTAATTAATATCTTTGTTAAATATAGTAACTACCAGGGGCTGCACTTCTGCTTGCCCCATTCGCAAACGCCCCACCATTCCTCCCAAATTAACCCCTTGCCCCCTCTAGAACTACTGAGCTCACTTTTCACCTTCCCACCCCCGTTCCTGAAGCCCTTTCTGTATTCTTCTCACCACACATTACAACTACTCACTACCCTTTTCAACTTCCGCCCAATTATGAAACCACCCCTCCTTCTATTTTGCAAGCCCTTTCGTGCCCCTTTCATCCTCACCCCGGCCTTCCCTAGTTCAACTACGATAAGCACCTGTATCCTACTCTAGTCAGAGCAATGATTGTCTACAATTATTCTTATACAGAACAAATATGTGTGCAACAAATTCCCAACACCAACTTCGTCCAAGGAAATTCAACTTCAAAGAAAGAGCATGGCAAAGCACCCTTAAACCTATCCACGCCCACCATTTTTATACTGCTGCTAGTTCCTCCTCCCACCCATCCTAGCAACTCTTCTCATTCAGTACAGGATTCTGTGTCACTGGACATAAATTGCATTGAAGTTTGGGGAAAATTAGGCAGATACGTGCATTCATGTCTAATGGGCATGTAAAAGGGTGTTTTGGCAGGAAACTGACATGGTTGTTCAATCCATTTTTGGCCTTTTTGTTACCTCAGCTTGTGCTACTGAACGGAAGATGGAAGGAAGTAGGATTTCCAACTCATAAGAAATTTATTATGCAGATGCTATCTGCAGCAAAACAATGGAAAGTCTCAACAGATTCTACAGTGAAACAATGGCTTTTACTTTTTTAAAAAATGCTGCCATTATATATAATCTTATTAAGCATGATAAAACTGAACAGAACTATTAAGAAAAATCAATTCTAAACATCTTGAGTGCCTTTCTTTTTGCATGCAGATAATGCTGATATAGATAAAGTGGAAATGTATAGGAATTTTTACATTGATTAAGTTATGGATCACAGTGCTTTAGCACATGCAGTGATGGGGCAATGACAACAGAGGTTTCTCTTCTTTTTTGTTATTTAGGTATTTCATTGAAATTGATGGTTTCCTGCTGGGTCAAGCATTACACTTTTAATATTTTTACATTTTGAAATTTTGATGTTCCTATCATTACAACTGGGAACTGACAATTTTTCAAAGAAAGGCTTGCAATAGTGCTGTGCTGTTTTTATTATCTGTATTTTCATAGATTTTTTAAAAATTCTATTAGGGTTTAATTACTTTAATGATTACTTTTTATTTATTTTTTAGATTTGTGTATTTTAACTGTTGTTTTAGTTTCTGTCAGCATCCTTGCATCCTGTTTAAATATAATAGTAATAATAATGATAATGCAAAATTTGATACATACTGAAAAAAATCACTTTATTCTCTTTTAAATTTGCATTTAAGAGACACACACATAGAGATATCCTTGTATCTTGAATATTGTTTGTTTATGTGTTTCATAGGAGGCATGGGTCACAAACTAACCCATCATCACAGACTTTTATTGCGCTAGCCATAGGCCATGGCATCATTCAGAAAAAGAAAAAAAAGAAAAACAGCAAGAACCACAAAAATCATCAGGCACCACACATACATACAATATAAACCACGGTCACAACTACTAAGATTGTTTGTTGCATAAAATAGAATAGCAGAAGATTCTCTAGTAAAATGTGCCAAATTAAATATCCGAATCCCCTTTGCAGTTGACCTATATTTTATCTAGTTCTTTCCTCCTGATCTTCTTAGCTGCCAATGCATAGAGTGCTACTTTATAAGTTACAAAGTAATCAGTATCACTCAGCAGCCATTTCACCCTTTCCACCCTATTCAAGTGAGTTCCATTCGGAAACAGGGGTTTTATGAATCAGTCTCTTGGGTCTATATATAATGGGCACTGCAATAAATAGTGGCACAGGTCCTCCACACAGGGTTGCCCACATAGACAAAGTCTCTCTTCATAATGTACTTTGCCATAGCACCCATCCAACACCACCAAGGGCATCGATTGGAATCGTAATTCTGTGAAAGCGATTCTAAGCATGGCAAGTGGGAGTTTTGACAGGTAACTGGCCCGGGTATGCTCCGTTTTAATAAGTGGGAACCATGGCGAACTCTTGGTAGAAGCCATCATGGTTAGATCCCTTTCTGCATTGGACCTAAAGAGACAATCTCTTAAGTGCCTCTTGTCCATCTTCATAGTCACCTGAAAATCTTGTATTTGGTATTGGGATAAGAGGCGTTGGATACCGTCCTTCCAACATTTGGTCTGTTTCTGTTCTGTGTGTTACATAGTGGGGAATATCTCCTCCGAAAGAAATTGAAGTCTTTTCACATAATTTAAGCACAAGTAATCAATTCTAGCCTGTATTGCTGTCACGTCAGCTTCAATGCGGAAAAGAGCAGCTGGAGTCCCGTTGGGGAGCAAGAGCACTTTCCTGATGAATTTGTTCTGCACTATTTCTAAGGCTTTGTTGGCATTTGGGTCCTGCCCCATATTGCTACTCCATGAAGCATCTGGGAGACCACTTTAACAGCAAAGATTTTTAACACAGGTTCCAATAGCTGACCACCCACTGTAAAATAGAATTTCATTAATGCCCCACAAGCTTTCTGTGCTTTGAGTTTCGTAGCCTCGATGTGCCCCTTCCATGATAGTGTCTCAGTGAAAAGGATTCCCAGATATCTGAAGGAGCGTATTTGCTCCAAGTTCTGCTGATCCATTTTCCATTTGAATCTGGGGCCACGCTTCCCAAAGACCATAATTTTGGTCTTGAAGTAATTCACAACGAGCTCTTCCCGCTTGCAATACCTGCTGAAAGCTGTAAGCAGATTGTTAAAACCTAATCGGGAGAGTGATAGGAGCACCATATCATCGGCGTACAGCAGGCAAGATATCTTCCTATTACTAATTGATGGGGCGGGGGATTGCACCTGTGTTAGCTGTGGCACCATATCATTTATATAAAAGTTAAAAAGTGTGGGAGCCAATATGCAGCTTTGTTTTATGCCTCGATTTCATGAATGCTTCTGAGAGACCTCCCTTTAAGCCCACTCTGACTCGTGTTTCTGTACCACTATACCGTTCATGAATTAATAATAATAGTTGTGGGTCTATATTAGCATTTGAGATATTCTCCCACAGTCTGTTAATGATTGATTGAGTCGAAAGCAGCAGATAGGTCAATGAAAGCAGCGAACAGATTACATCACAAACTAACCCAGAGTGGGTTCATATAACCATTCCTTGCTCCCTTACAATGCTGCAACTTTTCTAGTTCACTTTACAGATTTGCATGGAACTTCACATTGTGAATAGGTTAGCTACACAGCCTGATCACGAAGCACAACACTATTAAAATGTTTATTCTCTAGCTTTGCTAGGAATGAGATTAGGACACCAGTTCAGTGTCCCTACACTTCAGTATGAACAGTTAATTGAGACCGTGAGAAATGCCAAAGATCAAGAAGATTAGTAAGAAATGTCTCTGATTCCAGAGAAATAGCAGCAGGTTGCTGTTGGGTTGCTATTTATGAAGGAAAGGTACTTGCCACGTGCTCAAATATATTATTCTAGTTTACATAAGCCTTCTGATGTGGGTTATGGAGCATAGCTCCATGAACAAAGTGGACCATAATGAAGAGAAAATTACCATGTGGCTCCACTATTGATTTGTAAATATTTGTTAGGTTTTTATAGTGTGCAAATAATATCACAGTGGTTGGATTGTACACAATTTGTGTCCCTCCACTGACAGAAGGCTCTTTGAGCCAGTGGAGCCCTCCATCACTATATCAATCAGTGATGCCACTACCCGCTCTAACCCCCATCCTAATAAGAACTGCTTTGGAGGCTTAAGGACCCTTCAAAATAGTGGTACAGGGTGGAAGGGCTACAGAAAGGAGGGCAAAACAAAGGACCTTCTGTAAGCAGGAACACACAATCTGGATACAACCAGAAGCAGCCAATGAGGAGAAGGGCTGCCATTTGCCAGGATAGTGCAGGGAAGGAGCATGGTGGTGGTGAGGTTGAGCAATGTGATCAAACTGACCTCACCCTGACTTCACCCATGCACTGTCAGATTCTTCCCCATTTAAGACTAACACTCCATATGATGTAGGATAATGGCAATGTGGAGTATAGCTTCACCTAGGCTAGGCATTTTCTCATATGTACATGATCAATACTAGGATAACAGTACTGGTCCATGTTACAGAATACCAGGATGATTTATGTGAAGTACTTGGAACATTAAAATGTATATATAAATTTTCATACCACACTGTCTCATACCCAAACACTACTTAACAACAAAAAGATACTTTCAGCCCCCACCTTCTCTAGAAGCCAGCTCTGTCCCCATATCCTGCTTTGGATTACAAACATCTTGAAAATAGCTGCAGATTACACCATTCAGTTCCTCTCTCCCTCTCCCCAACCCCAATATACTCTGGAATTACTTTAAGATGTTTCAGAATACAGTGGTACCTCGGGTTACATATGCTTCAGGTTACATATGCTTCAGGTTACAGACTCCGCTAACCCAGAAATAGTACCTCGGGTTAAGAACTTTGCTTCAGGATGAGAACAGAAATTGTGCTCCGGCGGCACAGCGGCAGCAGGAGGCCCCATTAAAGGTAAAGGTAAAGGTACCCCTGCCCGTACGGGCCAGTCTTGACAGACTCTAGGGTTGTGCGCCCATCTCACTCAAGAGGCCGGGGGCCAGCGCTGTCCGGAGACACTTCCGGGTCACGTGGCCAGCGTGACATCGCTGCTCTGGCGAGCCAGAGCCGCACACGGAATCGCCGTTTACCTTCCCTCTAGTAAGCGGTCCCTATTTATCTACTTGCACCCGGGAGTGCTTTCGAACTGCTAGGTTGGCAGGCGCTGGGACCGAACAACAGGAGCACACCCCGCCACGGGGATTCGAACCGCCGACCTTTCGATCGGCAAGCCCTAGGCACTGAGGCTTTTACCCACAGCGCCACCCACGTCCCAGCTAAAGTGGTGCTTCAGGTTAATAACAGTTTCAGGTTAAGAACAGACCTCCAGAACGAATTAAGTTCTTAACCCGAGGTACCACTGTACTTTACATATGTCCATATAAACAAATGTACATTTTATATGTAAACAGACATTCATATAGATATGTTTTCTAGGACAAACATTTGGGCGGCTTTAGACATATTACTGATTGGGTGGGAAAAGTGAAAACAAAAATATTGTTTGCTTTTTACCATACCACTGTCCTACACAAAACACACACACATCCTTCCAGATACAGTTATGCCATGACAACTTCCAATGCGTGAGCCACTGCATCACAGGCACAAAAACACTAGCAACAAAGAGCTATACAGCACACAGAAGTTCAGTTCACCTTATACCACACACTACTTAGGAGTATAACATTTGATCACAGCACATAAAGAGAGGGAAAGATACAGCATTAAGACACAGGACCCAAAAAGCTGGAAGAGACACACACATAGCCCTACTTGGGAAAAGTTCCACTGAGGGAGGAATTAAGTTTCTCTTACCAAGCATGTAAAAGGAAAGACCAGGCAGGCAACAAGGGAAGCCACAAAACCACACACTTAATAGTAGCAACCAGGAATAGTCTTGCCAGAGGGACCTCCCTCAACCTCAAATCCACAATGCAGACACCACAGAGCAATTTTTAAACTCCCAATCACACCAGCAGACTGAAAACAAGACATGCCGTAGGCATTCCCCACCCTATTACCCAGTCATGTGCATAAGGAGCACAATGGCTTGAAGAATAGCCCTAGCTGAAGGACCAGCACAGGTTTTATATATAGGGGGTTTCAGGTTTGAATCCAGGGCTTAACACCACACTGCAAGGAGTGGGGAGGGACTCCCACACTCAATAGTATAGCTCCTATATGGGCCAAATAACCTTTTTAACTGTTCCTTCCTGTCTCATGTAACCAATCCTACTACCACCACACACTATATTCTTGTTGTATGTTTCTGACTGGAGTCCCAATGCAAGGTACCTGTTAATGTTTGAGGCAAAGAAGTGTTAGCAATAAGCTCAAGTTTCTGTGAGAGTTGTGAGGCCAAGTTGTTTATTTATCAACCATATTTATAGACCGCACTTCACCTAAAGTTCCCAGGGTAGTAATACACAGAATTAAAACCAAAGTTATACAAGCCAACATAAATTCCAGGCAAACAAAAGAGCAGCAGCAATAAAAATCCAATCTAATATACCTCACCCTTTCCCCAAAGCCCAAGCAAAGCAGTGTGTCTTGAATGGGTGACAAATGACAGCAATGTCCTAGTGAGATGCACTTCAGGTGCACTTCAGGAATGGGGGCTGTTACCAAGAAAGCCCACCCACAGGTCCCCACCACACAAATTTCTTTGGTGTGGGGACCACTAACAGAACTTCCCCCTCATTATCTTAACCCAGAGATCTTTAATGGACACTTAGGCACTCTGCACATTTTCCCTGTTCCTCTTCACCAGGGTCCCCCCATATATGCTCTGTGCTTGCATGACCTAAGACTAGAGAGGTATAGTCCCACGCTACACACCCTATCATCTCAGTTGTGGTCCTCTTTTCTAGGGTTTTTATCCTGGTGCTGATGTGTTGCATACCTGTCAAGTGTCCCTATTTCCCCGAGACATTCACAGAATTACAGAAGCAATCCTGGCTTCTGATTTCATCTGGGAATGTCCCATTTCCCCCCTCCAGTGCCCCCACCAAGCACAGGAGGAGGATTAGCCGGTGTTTGCAGCCAGAACTTGCACTTAGCAGGGGAACCCTTCATGAAACAGAACCCTTGTGTGCAGGGGAGCATTGTTCTTGTCGGCCCCTCTCTGTCACTGCCAAAGCCACCAACACTGTCATGGCTGCAGGAGGTGCAGCACAGGCAGAGGAAGCAAGCAAAGTCAGAAGAAAGTGAGCAGCTGCCAGGTAGGGGCTGTGGCACGGCAGGCGGCCAGTTGACTCTCGCATCTTTTGGTGTTGTGCTCTTACGCGATCCAGCTGACCCGTGTCTCAATTTTCTGCTGAAAAACATTGGCAGGTATGGGGTTGTAATTGGGTCCTGACTGGAATCATATACTATATTTCATTGTGGAGACATCAGAAGGGAAAGAGGACAATATTTTATTTTCCTCTTCACATCAGCTCCATGGTCAATATAATGGTCCACTATTTGTGTATTAATATATTATTATAGTGGTGTCTACTCTTCATCTGTTCTGGCCACATCCCCACCTTGTTTGGGTTGCTATACTGGCAGTTATGTAGCAGAACTCTAGGGGTGGCGTATCTGTGCAGCTGTACCAGTAACTCTCATGTGGCAACAGTACAACCCCCTCAAACATAAATGTGTTCCAGCAACAAAACAAAAACTTTTCAAATAAAATTAGTATTAAAGCTATCTAGCATCCTTACAGTCTACAGACAGTGGTTTTGATATACTTTACTTTTAAGATACCAAGACAGAGATTGGTGAGGGAAGGAACATGCTTCATATGAAAGAAATATGTCAGTCTTCCAAATTATTAGTTACTCGCACTTTCATTCCTGTTAAATACATAAAGATATTAGCCTTACCTTGAAATAAAAATGCTTTACTGGCATTATGTAGTCCAGACACCTGTGTAACTCCAATAGTCATGTTGACTAGATCCAGTTCTGTGATGATGTCAATTTGTAAGTTGGGATCCATTCCAAGGCCTACAACTGGTTGAAAAGAAGTCAGGTTTTAATTTTTAGTTCAAGTAAAATAACTACATACGCTGTGCAACCATGAACAGTGCTATAGCCACATTAAATAGCCCTAGTCCTACAAGCAACAAAAATGATCCACTGCATTAACTGAAACTGAACTCCCATCTTTCCAGATCTTTTTTACCGTATGGGACAGGGCACAATAAAGCACCATCATTAATGCAACAGCATGACATGATAAATGAGCCCTGCAATTAAACAAACCTTAAGAACTAGAAAGATGAATAACATGAAGACAGACAGAGATCGGATGGAGAATTTTGTAATGTATTGGGCAAGTAATGGCTGTGTTTAATGAGATATGCTATTACCAAGGACTGAGTCTTATATACACACTTACAACCCACTAAAACACTTTAGTAGCCCGTATATTGCTACCTGCATTAATTCCTTTCCTTGGATTATCCAAGTATTTTGAATGTAACTTGGACAAATAACATTGTATCTTGCCTTTTCTAGTTCGGGTTTTC
Source organism: Podarcis tiliguerta (assembly GCF_965153285.1). Classification (NCBI taxonomy): domain Eukaryota; kingdom Metazoa; phylum Chordata; class Lepidosauria; order Squamata; family Lacertidae; genus Podarcis; species Podarcis tiliguerta. The sequence continues at coordinate 76,318,755 of NC_139534.1, forward strand.
ACCAAAGGCAAAAATGTACTACTGCATTTGGAACATTATCTTGGTGCTCAAGTACAGGATGCATAAATTCACTGTGATTTTTCCTGACAACATTCAAACTGCAGACTGGTTCCAACAAAGTCATATTTAAGAGTAGACTCATTGGCAGCACTTTAAGTTACTGAAATTCATTGATTTCATACTCCAACTATGACTAACTCAGTACAGTGGTACCTCGGGTTACAAACACCTCGGGTTACAAATACTTCAGATAACAAACTCTGATATCCCAGAAGTAGTACCTCAGGTTAAGAACTTTACCTCAGGATGAGAACAGAAATCGTACGCTGGTGGCGTGACGGCAGAGGGAGGCCCCATTTGCTAAAGTGGTACCTCAGGTTAAGAACAGTCTCAGGTTAAGAACGAATCTCCAGAATGAATTAAGTTCGTAACCAGACGTACCACTGTATTTATATCTCCCTCACTTGGGAAATTCAACAAGCTTCAACTTCTACATTTTGAGGGTTAAAAAAAAGCAATGGTTGCCATTCCAGTATGATACCATTATACGGATCACCCTGCTAGACAAAGGAGCTAGACCTGCTAGACCTCTAAAAGGAGCTGTGTAAGGTAATAACTGCTTAAAGTAATACGCACCATGGTGTGTGCACACAATCCTTCCATAGTGAATATGCAGTAACAGACTGCCAGCAGTGTCAAGTTTTGCTCGAAGATGCAGTTGCATGATGTCAGAGGACTGCAACTTACGTGCTATAACAAGGACTTAATACATTGCCTTATTCAAGCAGGCAATCAGCACTGTATTAACAAAGCTGACGCCACTCATTACATGTATAGCTGCCACTCATAAACCACCAGAGGCTCAAACTTCTGAAGACATTTTCTTCAGCTACCTAACCCTTAGTCCTGGTTCTTCTATTGCAACTTTCTGACACTGCAATTGTCTCCTTGTGCTCCACATAAGCAAACTACAGAGTTACAATTCCTACCAACAACAAAAAAGCAGTTTATAAAGGGGTGAGGTAGCTGTGAAACTGAACTCTACATATTCCCACAGAAAAGTGAAAAGGCAACTTAGTAAAACATCCAGAGACAAGAAAGATTGGCTGAAAATACACCAGCATGTACAATTATGTCATGTACAATTCCATAATTTTAAAAGTAAAGGACCCCTGACAGTTAAGTCCAATCGCAGACGACTCTGGGGTTGCGGCACTCATCTCGCTTTACAGGCCAAGGGAGCCGGCGTTTGTCCACAGACAGTTTTTCTGGGTCATGTGGCCAGGATGACTTAGCCACTTCTGGCGAAACCAGAGCAGCGCACGGAAACGCCGTTTACCTTCCTGCCAGAGCGGTACCTATCTATCTACTTGCACTTTTTGGTGTGCTTTCGAACTGCTAGGTTGGCAGGAGCTGGGACCGAGCAACGGGAGCTCAACCTGTCATGGGGATTCGAACCGCCAACCTTCTGATCAGCAAGCCCAAGAGGCTCAGCTGCACCACCTGCGTCCTCCTCATAATTATTATTATATTTTTGATTACAACATTTTCCTACAAATGAGAACCAGAGAAGAGGGTATGCTTAATCCTTTCCCTTTCTGCTAATTGATCACTCTAAAATTGCACACACACCCCAAATTGTGGGATATGCAGTCAAATCTAACAATGCATATTCTTGATAGCAAAACCGTACATCTGTACTGCTGATAGGTGAACTCAGACCATAACAACATAATTGGTAGAGAAGGCTCTGTGTGGTGATATTTCCCCTCCTGTCCTGGAAGGGAAGAAACAAAAAAGTATTTCCTGTTCTTTCTCTTTATCTTCAACCACCCATGGAGGGGGACATCTGACCTGTTTGCTCCCATATCAAGTTCATGCCTGAAGCTGTTTGTTTTTTTTGTAAACACAAGTCTTTTACCTGCATTTATTTTTGCTGCTGCTTCTGCTGCTGCTAAGGATGAATGCTTGTCTGTGAGTAAACTGTATGTTTTAAACTTACTTTTCAGTCTGCAGCTGATAAACGCTGTAACAAAGGGGGAGCTCAGCCTAACAGCTAACACCTATGCTTTCAATTAAACTACATAAAATGGGATTAAAACTTTTCTCAGCCCCACTTTTAAACGCAGGCAGTAAGCTGATCCTTCTGTCTGTTAACCTACATATATGAGTTCTGTAGGGGGACCAAATGTAGTTAATTATATTCCCTCACCTACCTAATAAAACCCATCACAAATTATGTTCCCAATCATAGAGACAAAAGCCACTTGTGGGTTTTAATGGATGAACAGCAGGAAAGTAAAGAGTTAAGCACACACTATTACATCCACCAATTTTCTGTTCCCAATTAGCCTCCTGCAGCTGCTTTTAAAATTTAAAAAGTGGGGAGGGGGGAAGAGAGACTCACAGAACTGCCAATCACACATATCGTCTGACCCACAGCTCCACCCAATTCAGTATTGTGCTGTCCTTCTATAACACCGGCAGCACGTATTTATAAAGTACTTTAGAGTTCTCATATGTATACAGACATTTCAGCAAGTATTTCAGCACAGCAATGGTGTAAGACAGGACAGCACTGTTACAATTTTGGGCAATGGGCATTTATGGCCGAAAATCAATGTAAAAGTATCCAATCCAGGAAACTGATGAGCTAAGACTATATTTGTACCATCACATCCTAGTGTCAGATTCAACTATCCCATTCTGCTAGAGAAAACCAGCACAAGGACTCTCCCTTCTCTTTCACCAGCATTTCCCCCAAGTTCACTCTGTAGGATTGAGAGAACCCCAAGAAGAGGCAGGGATGAGGAAGGGGAGTTCTACCAGGCAAGCAAAGCTGATCTCCTTAGCACTACGCTGACCTTAGTCTCATGAAATGCAATTCAGTACATTTCTTCTCAGAAGCAAGTCTAATTGAATTAAGTGGAGCTTATTACCCGGTAGGACTGCAGTCCTGGCCACACAGATGACCCATGCCCTCACTTATTTACAAAGTACAAGGTTTCCTCCTCGGCACTGATGGGAAAGAAGACTACAAAAACTAGACTTGTGGCTGTTGGAAGGGTCAACACAAATTAAAATCCGTTTCACTGCTGCAGCAAAAGAGCCCCATATAAAGTAGCAGGCTTCCACATATGTGGAATAAACTTCTGCAAAATGTGAATAATCTCACACTTAAACAAAAACAACCTGTAATATAAATGTGTGTACAGTGGTACCTCGGGTTACATACGCCTCAGGTTACAGACTCCGCTAACCCATAAATATTACCTCGGGTTAAGAACTTTGCTTCAGGATGAGAACAGAAATTGTGCTCCAGCGGCATGGCAGCAGCAGGAGGCCCCATTAGCTAAAGTGGTACCTCAGTTTAAGAACAGTTTCAGGTTAAGAACGGACCTCCGGAATGAATTAAGTACTTAACCCGAGGTACCACTGTATATGAGACTACAAGGGTTCCAGGAGAGCATTCTGGCTACATTCTTAGAGCTACACTTACTTAAGTCCATTGATTTTAATGGTTCTACTTCGAACATGTCTAATGTTGGATATCCCACAGGCTATTTTGTTCATATTTTGGTAGTAGCTGTTTATCTTTCCCATGCAAAAATAAATCAGTTAAGATATGAGTGGATATTTATGCCCAGAGGTCAGAATGAAAGCTGTTTCTGCATCTACTTAGTCTAGGAAATAAAAGATAGCAGCAGACTCATAAAACTGCTCTGCAGGTGATTATGCACTATTCCAACGAGATCAACAGACTCAGAAATAGATCAGTTAAGCTGAATTTTACAAGGGGGAGCCAACGTAATGAATTATGTAATGTGGCATGTGTCTTGGATGCATTGCAGAAATCACCCCTGTTCCTTTTGAATTTTTCTAGTGATTTAAAATGAAATAAACACAAAGGAATAAATTCCAACCATGAAATGAATAGTAAAACTGCAACTGATCTCAGTGCTTTCAAAGTTGAACCTAGATATTAAAGTTTATGAACTATGTGTGGAGAAGTGTCCTTAGTCTCCACAAGGTTATTTTGGTCTTTGAGGATTTGCTCCTGTTGAATTTGTGAATGGGGGACCCTTGTCAGCTAGCTTGCCCAAAATCCATTCTACTATAGAGTACCGTACTTTTTACGGCTGCATTTTTGAATACTATACAATTATACAGAATATTATTTTAACAGATGTGTGGCTCATTTAAGACCAACTCACATTTTGATTTTACAATAAGGAAATGATCTCTGGGTCACAAAAATGAAAAAAACAAAGGGTTGCGAAAATGTTTCTTTTCCACAAGGAAAACAAATCTGATGTGTCTTTACACACTGTGGGCACACAATATATATCTGCTTTTTTCTTACAGAGATGCACAGATTTTTCTGTGTGCCAGAAAAACAACAGGTGCAGAACTGCATGACTTTTATATTAAAACAAAAGCAAAAGAATAGACTGGTAAATATAATGTGTATGAACATTTAAATTTAGAACCTGTTTTGGAGATTTCAAAATTTCAGAGATTTACCAGCAAGTCAGACCTCTATGCTGCCACTTTCAATGTGGTTGTAGAAATTCCTGCATCTGCCTTACACAGATAAAATTTGAGTATGTTCCAAAACCTACAGAAATAAAACATTAAAGGGTTCTTCTTTTACCAGGCAAACATCTCTACTCAGAATTAAGTACCACAGAAATCAACAAGACTTGCTCCCAGGTAAGTAGGTATAGGATTGCTGCCCTTAATCTCATGCATGGTTGGCAGAGATGGGTAGGCCCAAGGCCTTTTAGAAAAAACTAGTTTTTCTAAACTAAACTAAACCTGCATTAACATTTGAAAAACAACAACAACAATTGGCAATTTGTGCTCTTTATGAGCATCCAAAATTTGCTGCCTGCCTTGCTCTCTTTAACTATAGAGTCAGTTAGCCCTGTGAAGAACATCTTGAGGAGCTAGACATATTATTAAGAACTCAATAGAAGCTATTATAACTAGGTGGCTGAATCCTGATAAAACTGTTCTTAAGCATCTTCACAGGAACACTACATACATTTCTTCACACAACAAAAGCAAGTTTGCACAACCATTTTTTTAAAAAATCACTACTGAACCCCTGTCTACGTTATGATGTGACGTTACACGCTGCCAGTTTAGGCTCAGGCTGCATATTTGGATGCCAAGTGAAAGACAGGTCATGCAAGTTGTTTATGTCACATAAAAGTCAGCTCAGCTTACATAAATGTTTAGGGAAATTTAACACACTAATTCTGCAGTACCCAAGCATAGTGTGAATTTTATCGATATCCCGTATTAACTGGCCTTTAAATCTCCTGCTGGCTTCATTCATAACAGATGTTGAGAAGAGCCACAGAGGTGTATTTGACTTCACTTTCAGGCTGGTACTGCCATCTTCAGTAACTATAACTAAGGTCTATAATGAATGGCAGAGCTGAGGAGAAATGCCAGGTGCACCCAGAGACCTGATATTTTTGCAGACCTGGACAATGCTAGCCGTTTTAAATTTATACTGCCAGTAGCGCAGCGAATGCATAGTTGCGGCTCAACGGGCGCACAGGATCTAGACATTTCCCATCAACTATTCCTTTTATTCCAGAGACTTTCACAACATGCAGCCAGTGCTCCTGCTGTAAATAGAGGTGTATAGTCCCAGTTAGCAAAGTCATTGTCATTGGAATACAGTTCCAAGTGTGTCACAAGACAATATCTTGTTTCAAGCTTTCCTCTAGTCCTCTTTTCTGTTTCCACTTCATTTCTTCAATTCTTTTTATCTCCATTCTTTCTCCTTCTCTCCCCACTCACTGTTCTTAGCCCATTTCTGATTCCTTTTCTCCCCTTGGTGGCTGTGCCCCTCAGACCTCTTCTTACTTTCAGATGGGTATTTATAATGGGATGTGTGCTCCTCATGCACACTTTTTTTATTTATGTCATTGTTTGCAGTCATCCACACAAGATCATTGGCATCAAAATTCCTCTCCACATTTTTATACCATTTAAGCCAGATTCATAGGGGGGGTGGGGCGATTTGGTATGCTAAAAAAAGAAGAACTTGTTACAAATCACCCATTTCCAGTATCTAAATATTTACAGTATTAAGCCACTTTCTGGGGCTTAACCTCGAATTCCACTCATGCAAAGCCCCACCATCAGCAGAGTGAGGTGGTCATTTCAGGCAGATAAATGATGCCAAGTGTCATGAAAGAAAAGCAAACTGATAGTTATTTAACTTATCATTGTTGTATTTTCACTCCCAGGAAAATACCTATGCTTTGGGGATTTTCTGGCTCAAGTACCAAAATATTCCTGGCCAGCCTTTGGTACTATGTACTGTGGCATGAAGAAGGGTTCTGTTGACAAGTAGATAACAAACTGGCAAGAGACCTTTGCGGAGAGACTGCATTTTATACAGGGATTTCAATTAACGCCACCAACTTGGGACAGCATTAAAAGGTGGTTAAACAAATTCATGGAGGATAAGGCTATCAATGGCAACTAGCCATAACAGCTCTATTACTTGCAGTATGCCTTAGTTTTCTGGGAATCACAAAGGAGAGTGCTACTCTACTCATATTTTGCTTGCATTTGGTTGGTCACTGTGATGAACAGAATGCCCCTTTTGTTTGACCCAGTAGGGTTCCTCTTATGCTCATATGAACTGCAGCTCCTTAGTGATATGTATCTGTCTGACAATAATTTTGCTCCAAATAAGAGTAAGTCTGTAGTGTAATATAATCAGTATAGCAATTAATAAATAACTGGTTTCTATGCTTGTAAAACATTGAAAGCCTATTTTGACATAAAGTGATTTATACTAAAGAAATAAACAATCAACTACATAATTAAAAGGGGTCCTTTAAATGCTTCTCCAACAGCTTTGAAAGCTGCTCTTCTGTGAGTCATGAGCCATATTTAGATAAGACAAACACAAGGGTGGGATGATTGTATGCGTCTTCCCCATAGAATTATCATTACCACAATGCTCAGTCCCACACAATCAGCCTCTATCCACATGGTTGTTAATATCCAAGCAAAGTATGAGTTGCTCAAACCAAAGGTGGCTCTCATATATATACAGCAATGTTTTGGCCCCACAATTAATTTCTTTCTGCTAAGTTAAATGACAAAGAAAACTCTCCCTCCTTTGCAAATCTGGAAAATGATCATGTCCCAAAAGTATATGCCGTGAAGCAATGGGAGAAGAAACTGTCTCCTTCAAAGATCTTAAGGAAGAGCACAGGTGACTATTTCATTTGTATCCAATGCCTTAAGTAGAACAAAGAGACAAGGCAATTCGTTTTTCTTCTTATAAATTAAAAAGAGCCATTAAATGGAAATCATTTTCCATTTTAAAGTAGCACAAATCATTGGGTTTTAGTTTTTTTCTTAATTCCAGTTGATGGGAATAACCCACATCCTAACTTTCAGTTACATCTTCAATTTGCACCTATGTACGTATTAAATTTTGCAAAGAGAAGGAAAAGAATTTGACCCGCTAATGTTAAAGGTCTATTCACAGGATTGTGGAAAGTAATTACTCATGTCAACAGAAAAAGTATCTTTAAAGTAACCAATTTGTACTCAAAACCCTACAGACTTGCCACCTTACTGTGCTTTTATCAGTCTCTTGGCTACCTGGAACATGGACATCATAGAAGAGCTTCACTTGATTGCTGTATGCCTAAGTATCTCATGGATGCACCCCCAGGTCACAATTCTTTGCTTTCATCTTGCCTATGCAGAAGGAACATTCGGTTTAATGCACTTACAGTTAACCATCCTCATGGAATATTTACTGCTGATAACTATTATGAAACTTCTTTCAAAACAAAAAATCTTGTCCGACAAAAATCTAAATAGCAAAGGATGCTCACCACAACTTTCCAAATTATTCACCTCATAACTAAGCCATAACATTGTGCTGTAATTTTATGGATGAGAAACTTTCATCTAACTGCATCAGCCATATAACTTATTCACATGAGGATCTACGAGTAAAGACCTGGTTGTTAATTAGATCCTATTTACAGGATTCAAAAATGAGCAAGTTGCATGGATGGCCTATGCAGACAAGGATACAACCATTCAAGGTTAAATACTCAAGTCCGAGTGATTTCCATAAAAGAGGGCTAAGCTCATGTATCACTCTCCCCTACGTAAATGAATAGGATTTATAAACTGCATAATGTTGGATGACTTGTGCCCAAAGAGTTTCCCATTTGTGGATCGTACTTATTAATCACTCCAAAGCACATTTGATGTAAAGTGCTTTACAGACTTGTTTTCAATACCCTAGTGAAATAAACTGCTTAATTCCTTTCTGACTAGTGAAAGATCCAAGCTGACATAAAGGGGATCATATGTGCAGATGCAAGTCCCAACCACCTAACTACCATAAAAGCTTATTCCAGCAGCCACCTAAGCACAGGTGTTCTGATGGATCTGCCCCCTTAGTCCTAAAACTAGCTATAGCTAGAATATCAAATACAAGCTCAAATTATGCAATCTTGGTAGTGTATCTGTAGAAGTAAAGATATTTCCTTCACAGACATCTCCAAAAGAGTGCCTACCAGACTGACCCTAAAGATGCTTTACTTTAGGAAGTAACAGCACAATCCCTAAGCATATTGACTCAAAAGTTCTGTTGAATTCAATGGGGCTTACTCCAAGGTAAGTGCTGTTGGGATTGCAGTCTAAATCATGCTAAATTTAGTGCAACTTACTAAGTATGCCTTACACCTGCAGGGTTTAGACACAGATTAGGATAAGGGGCATTACTGAAATGTTGAATTTTCATTTCAACTAGGGAAGCAATAACTAAAAAAAAAACTATTTAGAAATTTAACTTCCTTCAAAATCATATAAAGCAAAGAGTCTATTTAAAAAACTCTGTAAACAGGTGGGAAGAGAACAAAAGAAACAAGCAAAAAGCCCAAACCATTCCTGCTTAATTCCTTTTTTTAAAAAGAAATTTTCCTAATTCTCCTAACTGCACATACAGGATTGACAACCCTAAAGAACTATTCCTATTAAGGCACCCTTTTTAATTAAGATGGCCCCCACTGCAACCAATGTAGCAAGTATTTGTTAAGAGAGAAAGACATAAGGATAGCAGCCCACATGCATCCATTTCTTCCTTCTGCAGGCTTTCAACATTATGATCAGACTGCCCTAAAAAGCAGTTTGCTCCAGTTAAGTCTCAATTAAAGTGTGTTCTAGAAGACAGGAAGCTAAAGGGGGCGGGTAATCAGATGTGCATAGAAGGTTCTTTTTCCCCATCCCTCTTGAACAGGAGTACTCTGACAAATCACTATTATAAATGCCAGAATTAAGCAGATTGCTCCCCACCATGTGAAATGAAAGCATTCTGGAAACCAGCTGTTTGTACTCCCCTTCGTCTCTGTCAAAGAAACCCTTAGGGACCTGATCTCTTGCATTCTATAAAGTGGTGTGCAGTGGGTTTCCCTAAAGCTCTCCACTGTTAGTACTTAAAATCCTCTCCACCTTCTTCGTAAGCAAACAAAAAGAAGGATGGATGTCTAGGAAGATTTCCCAAACTTTTCATTTCCTGAATTTTTGTTAGATTAAAGCCTATAAAATAGAAATAATAATCAAAAAGAGCAAGTGAACTCATCTCCGGGAAGCAACAGAAAGTTAATGTCCAGAACGTTTCCGGCACTCATCTGGAAAGGGGAACAGAGAGATTTCTCACTGAGAACAAGACTTGGAAAAGCAAGACCACTTGTCATACACACAGCGCCCTGAACTGTTAGTAGCCGATTAATGGTGGCTGTTTTCTTTCTTTCATCAAGGCCATTGTGATGAGCTAGGATCACTGCATCCGATTTCAATATCTCCAGCTGATCTTATCCTTGAGCGTTTTCCCTCCCTATATTTTATCCTCCTCCTGTTATCAGACATAACAGTTTCAGTGAAAAGCCAAGCTAACTGCATGTCCGTGGCTGAGAAGACAATAAAAGAGTGCCACCCATGTGCAAAGCCCAGAAACAGGCACTCCCGCTTTTCTGGGAGGAGAAATCCCTGGTGGAATAACGCTCATCTTAAAACGAACGCACACGCGCGCGCACCCTCGTTGTCTTGCGAGCCTCGACAAGGAGATTATCTACCTCTGGCAGGTAGAAGTCACCTGCTTTTTTCAGCGTGCTCACAGGAGGGAATGAATGAATCCTTAAACTGGTGCTTGCGTTATATGAACACATCAATTTACAAATCATAAAAGGCTTGACAAAGGGGGATCAGAAGGCTAGGGCGGGGGGGGGACGTTGTGGGTCTGGGGTTTGCAGTAACGACTGATAAACGTAAGCAGCTTGCTCAGCTGCCTCTCCTTCCACCGCGCGCCGCCGCTGCCACCGAAGCGGTCCGGTGCCTCCCAAAACAGATTGGCTGGGGTGGGGCTTAAGCAGGACTTGCAACGTCCTGAGAGAGCTACTGCCATTGCAATGCAAAGTTTCCGAGTTCCGCCTCGCAAGCCGCGGCAAAAACCGGGAAAAGGCGGTTGGATGGGGCAGGTGGCGGCGCCCTGGGATCGCGGGTCTCCTCCTGGACCTCCAAGGTAGCCAGAGATACTATCGGGATCTCTTTTCCTCCCACTTTCCAGCCCTTGGGCTTTTGCTCCCTCCTCCCCAAAAGCCACAATCCATAACGGTCGCTTTTCAGCACAAAATCGATTACCTTAAAGATAGAACACCCCACCCCTTTCCTCTCTGTCCCCTTGATCCTCGCCGTCATTCACTCACACGCAGCCCAGTTTCTGCGCTAACTCGCGGCTGGAGGACTAGAGCAAGAATAGTCCCCGGTCCCACTTTTCAAAAAGAGAGGAGAGAGAGATAGCACCTTTAGGGGAAGAGATCGGCTCCTCCACAATAGCTATCTATTGTCTTTGCAACAGATACACCGAATGCGTGAGCGGGGATTATTTCCTATTAATATATTCTCCTCCGTGATGACCCCCGTGCCCGTCGCGAGCAGCGCCTTTGCAGCTGCTTCGCACCTCCCTTTCCGTGCAAGGCTGCTGGGGCGGGGATGCCCCCCCCCCAAAAAAAAAATCTCCGTCCGCCACCCCTTCTGCCTTACCTGTTCTCGCAGCTGCCAGGCAAACCCAAACGCCTACAATTACATCCATCTGGGCTGGTCGCGCTGTATTCCCCGTTGAGATCCCGGCGCAAGGCAGAGCCTGGCTCTAGCACTCTTCGGAGCTGCGGAGCCTCCAAACTTGAAGCGCTCGTTTTGCCAGGGCTTCGAATAGAAAGAGAGATGGGGAGGGAGGGAGGAAGGGGGGAGGAAGAAGAGAGCGCGAGAGACAGCGGCACACAACCAGCGGCCAGAGCTGCTACCCTGGAAGAGCCCACGTGTTCTCCTCGGGGATGATCCCGGCTCTGGTTGCCTTTCCCCCGCGGGGCTCCGCGGCGCACGCCCAGCCTGACGCTCAATCTTTGTTCAGCTCTTTCTCCTCCGCCGCCCCCGCCGCCTCCAGTTGCCTCCGCCTGCCGCCAGGAGAGTGGCACCGTGAGCTCATCGCTTGAGCGGATCCCCCTCTTGGCGCCTAATGGATCAGTCTGAAGCACGACCAACCCCCTCTAAAGAGGGAGGCAAAGGCATCTTCGGAAAGAACCTGGGCAAGTGAACAGGAAGGGAGGCTGTCCAAAGAGCCGTCCAACTTACTCCGAAAAAGAGAGAGAGGAGTCGTCTGCTGCTGCTGCTGCTGCTGCTATAATTCGTCTTGCGTGATAAATAAGGGCGCTTCGACGGCGGCGGGGAGGGGGGGACAAAACAGTATCGCTTTATTCGGGTTAATTGATAAGGCTCCGAGCCCCACTGTCTCCCTTTCCATCCATGTGTTTATATACCTGCCAAATGAGGACACGCCATACGTCTGTTAAAGTAGTAGAATCTGGACTACGAAATGCGATAGTCCAAGATGTTTTGTTTTCCCTGTCTGCCTGCCCCTGGGAATATACCTAAGAACAAAATATCGGAGGACAAGGGGGTGGGTCGGCTTGAATATCTGGATCGTCCTGCCAAGTAGCAGAGAAGATTTTACTGCCGGTCATCTGCTGCTGAGCGGGAACATAGCTGCCTGTATCCATCCAGCCATTGACACCATTTAGAAATATTGATTAATAATAGATAAGCAGTGAAAGACTGCAAACAGCCAACCCAGGCGTAGGCAAACTGCAGCCCTCCAGATGTTTTGAGACTACAATTCCCATCATCCCTTAACACTGGTCCTGTTCGCTAGGGATGATGGGAATTGCAATTCCAAAACATCTGGAGGGCCGGAGTTTGCCTATGCCTGAGCTTACCTTTTAACCCAGGGATGGGGGGACCTACACCTCCCCAAAGGTGGTTGGATTACAATTCACATATCCCCAACCATTGGTCATGCTGGCCTGGGGCTGATGAGAATTGGACTCCAGCCACACTTCTCTGCTTTGACCACCTCGGTTTCTTGGCCCTATTCATTTTTATTCAGAAGTAAGCCACACTGGGTTAAATGGGACTTACAGTGGTACCTCGGGTTACATATGCTTCAGGTTACAGACTCCGCTAACCCAGAAATAGTGCTTCAGGTTAAGAACTTTGCTTCAGGATGAGAGCAGAAATCGTGCTCTGGCGGCGCGGCAGCAGCAGGAGGCCCCATTAGCTAAAGTGGTGCTTCAGGTTAAGAACAGTTTCAGGTTAAGTACGGACCTCCGGAACGAATTAAGTACTTAACCTGAGGTACCACTGTAGTTCCAAACATGTGTATGTGGGCATGCATCTTGCTGTGACTTGTTTTATATTTTAAAAAAAAAAAATCAAAATTCAGCAAACAGTGCCATGATCAGTTTGGCACAACTGTGTTCCATTGACTTCAGCAAGAATTGTGTGCGCACAGAAGTTGTAACCAATAACTTGTAACCAAGGAATATGAAACCCTGCTCAGCAGCAGCAGGGCTGTAAGCAAGCTTTCTGTAGAGGTTCAAATAAGAGAATTCATTCAGTGCGTTCCTAAGCACAGAAGTAAATTCTTTTAAGATCAATTGAGCTTAATGGATCCATTGTTCTTAACAGATCCATTGAACTAAACACCTATTAAGTAAGCTTAGCATTTGCAGTCTTAGGAGGCAGGGAAGCCGCAATGAAAACACTTCTTCACCATCCAAAACCACCAGCAATTTTGATACAGCTAACCGTTAATTGATTGCATTTGTCATTTTCTTGCATTATTAGCAGCAGTTTTGTGTGATTCAGAGTAGATCAGGAATATGTGGAGAATGAAAACAGTTTTAGGAATCTGCAAGCAAATGACACACAATGTAAGCATATTCTTCCTGCTCTCTACTTGTTGTGCTCATTCTGCAACAGCTGGTTCTGTTTGCATATAGCTGGAATACAGAACATGGCAATCACAACCTTCAAGGTTTTTTGCAGCCTTTGTATTCTGAGGAACTTTTCAGATTTACAAATAAAATAGGAGCATTAGTTTCTTGGCATATATTCCAAATTCTACACCACATAGTTTGACTTTAAATAATTGGTTTGGCAGCCCTAACTAAAACTGACAATTTGCTTCCAATGCAGAGCAAAAGAACTAAAATGAGGTGTTTTTTTAAGGGGGGTGGGGAAGAAACAAAGATTTTATGAAACACGAAAATCCAATTTACAAGCAGTACATTATGTATTCCCCAGCAAAGGCTTGTGAATTCATTAATATCACTGTGAATCCATTAATATCACAGTGACAAGGAGTCCTGCAAACCTAAAGTAAACTTTGCAAACTGAAAGTTGCTGGCAATTGCACCATGCATTGGATAAAATTCGTCATATTCAAAGTTTGCTGCAGATTCTCTTGTGTATGCTAGTAGTAGCAGTATGTTTTTAGTTTCAGAGGACGGGCTTGGAATTTATCTTAAGCATTTATATCAAACCCTTCAACATTAACATTTCCAATCCAATTAAAAGACTTCTTTGTGTTCCTCGCCCACCTTGCCTCAAATGACAGGGAAACCTGGAGAAGGGCCTCAGAAGAAAATCTTAATTGCAGAAAGACAACTTGCCCACAGTTCCTAAACTTTCTTTATAGTGCACACCTAAAGTTTGGTCTGAATCATGTTAGGGATGGGCTTTGCATGCACACTCCTCCACAGTTTGGGTTGAGGTGAATGCCCATGACTACAGTGTTCCCTCAGGTTACATACGCTTCAGGTTACATACGCTTCAGGTTACAGACTCTGCTAACCCAGAAATAGTACCTCAGGTTAAGAACTTTGCTTTGGGATAAGAACAGAAATTGCACGGCGGCAGCAGGAGGCCCCATTAGCTAAAGTGGTGCTTCAGGTTAAGAACAGTTTCAGATTAAGAACAGACCTCCAGAACGAATTAAGTACTTAACCTGAGGTACCACTGTATAGCAAAATGGTTATGTGGCGGCAGCTTATACTGTTTCCTGTGCCTGCTTTGCACTCAGGTTTCTGCCTCTTCTACCTAACCATGAGTCCCTTGGCATGTGTTCCTCCTCGGACTTTTTCTACTTAGCATACAGAGAATGAAGACAAAGCCAAGCCTGGTGCTCCTGTCCACCATGACCATTTGGTTTCTGGCCCAGAGTTCACCCTGCCTTTCCCCCCTTCCTCCATAACAAATTTAGCAGTGAAAATCCATCTCCTTACCTCAGCAGCTCCTTTGAGAGGCCCCTCTTAAAAGAATTTCACCAGGTGTTGCCTTTCTCATCATAGTTTGCAATAATGGGAGAAACTGCACCTGGAGGAATTTTCCTTCCTGGGCTTCTCTTAAAGGCACAGGTGCCTTAGCAAGTTTCGTTCTGTCAGCTGTATGTTCCCCAGGGTTGTCTGGCCCTGAAAAGTATCCGATCTTCTTGCCACCTTTTCCTGGCCTTCCTCCTGTAGTTTTCAGGACAGGCTGATGTAAAGAAAATAAGAGGGGAAGATGTTTCCCACCACCACCACCAATTTATCATTAGGAGAAGCTTCACTAGTTCAATTCCCCCACCCCAAACCTAGTGTTAAAGGTAAAGGAACAATATTCATCGACTGAGTGGGAAGTCAAGGAACAATACTTGTTCGCAGCCCTTCACAATCCCATCCTTGTTGAGGTTTGCCTTATGGAAATCAGTGCTGGGGAAAGCAGCATCTTCATAGTTGCACATTTCAGCCAGTCATGAGGCAAAACATCCCTGTCAGGAAAATATGACAGAGATCTCTAAGCATCCACCTATTAGGGATGTTGCAGCGGTGGACTTCCTTCACTAGGTGATTGGACTAGGTGACTTCTAGAGACCTTCCAACCTTTTGATTCTATTTTTGTATAACATTTGTGGATAGCCTCACCTTCTCCATGTCTCACTGGTTTGGTTTACTTAGGCAATATAGCTCCCGTTTTATATTCTCTGTGTGATGGAACTGCTGGTGTGCTGAGCTAGGATTCTACAGAGGCCAGTATCAATTGTATACATTTGAATATATGGTGTTTTTTCCAACAAATTGGGGAAGACTTATGATGTCCACAACTGAAGTCATAATGTGATGCTTTCTAAAGTCACAGTTCAAGTCGGGGAAGAAAAACATAGGAAGCTGCCTTTACCAAGTCAGGCCATTTTATTTATTTTATTCCATAAAATTTATATGCCACTTGATTGTAGAAAAAGCCTCAAAGCCATTGATGAATCCGACCCAATATTGTCTTCATTGACTGGAAGTGATTGTCCAGGAGTTCAGATAGGAATCTTTGCCAGCCTTAACTCATGATTCCTTGGGATCTTTTGTATGTAAAGCTCTACACACTTCATTGAGTTATTATACAAAGCCAGGCCATTGGTCCAACTGGTTCCATATTGTTTACACTAAGGTGCAGCACTTTCCAAGGTTTTTGGGGTTTTTTATTTTGGCATGGGGAGAGGGATTAGCCAGGGTCTTTCCTAGCCCTACCTGAAAATACAAGAGATGGAACCTGGAGTCTTCTGTACTCTTGAGCTCTGCCCCTCCCCTTAAATCCTTCTTTAAAAGTGTGTTTTTACTCTAGGGGGTGGAAGTCGCACTAGTGTTTGATTATACTGACATGAGTGGTAAATCAACCCCTAAGCATTGTGAGTTTTAGCAGGTTAGGGAGGTTGGACTTCGTTTGGAGAGACCCGGGTTCAAATTTCCATTTGGCCATTAGTTTATTGGGTGACTTTGGTCGTTGTGACTGTGTACAAATCACTAATCTGAAAAGCAGCAATGTCAGCCCTTTTCCCGATTCAAATCAAAGTTGGTTTTGAGGAAAATGCATCAAAATGCAGTATTTCATAAGAAATGGCAGCATAGTTGTAGGATAGATATATGGATTGTGGCTAATATCATGTGTACACCACTTCTCAAACCAATAGTGGGAGCGTACTGGATGCCAAGTAAACAGGAGTGTATACACAGTCTGTGTCTCAGTGTCACCAGCACAGTTTTTGTGTAGGTAAACAAAAGGACCAGGTATGCTTTCTAGAACTTTTTGGAGAAATGAGATAGATAGATAGATGATAGATAGATAGATAGATAGATAGATAGATAGATAGATAGATAGATAGAGATAGATGATAGATAGATAGATAGATAGATAGATGATAGATAGATAGATAGATATGGGTGGCATATATGCTATGGATTATTATTGTCCCCATTCTCTCTCATACCTACCAAAAGGAAATGGTTTTATTTTCAGTGAAAGGAACTCTCCAGGGAAAGCCTTTTAACTTGCGATGAAAAAAGACTGGCTGCAGGAATCATACATGTGTCACTGTCTCCTCACTTGCTGCACTTTTTTGCTGGTTGATATATTTAGCTACTCTTAAGCAGCCATCGTAGCCGTGGACACCTTAATGCTCATTTTAAAAAATCATGAAGAAATTTATCATATATAATAACATCCATTAATCCCTCTCAACTGCCCCCTTCTGATGAAAAAAGTCCTAAACAGTTTAGAGCCACATTTTTCTCTGCCACTCATCAACCTGCTATTTGTCTTCCTTTTATCACTGTCAGTGATTCATAAGAGAAGAAAGTGGGTCTCATTAAAAGAAGTGACAGGGAAAGCTGTTTGTCCTGCTAAATAATCCCATGCGGCATTTAATCCTCAGGTGTGTGGTGCTAAGGGGCAAAGAGCTTTAAAGCAAGGACTATAATAAAACACACACACACACACACACACACACACACACAAATTGTGCATGGCTCTGGCAGGGGGGAAATTGGCTGCATTAAACTTGTGTTTAGTATTCCAGAATCAGGTAATGTTTTGTAATCCTAGTTGCTTAACTTGAGGTCAATTCTGTCATAAGAATTCTCAAGCATGATAAATGTTTAGAACAAAATTAATTAAAAAAACCAACAATAGAATGTTCCCTAAGCCTTGTACCTAGTCAACATATTTCTTGTTTCCAAAATTTATGACACTGGGAGTTCTTTCCACATTCAATATATATCACACCTGAAA
Source organism: Podarcis tiliguerta (assembly GCF_965153285.1). Lineage (NCBI taxonomy): Eukaryota > Metazoa > Chordata > Lepidosauria > Squamata > Lacertidae > Podarcis > Podarcis tiliguerta. The sequence goes on from NC_139534.1 coordinate 76,336,251, forward strand.
CCAGTTTTAGAAAACAAATGCAATTCACTATATTGTTTATATTCTATACTAGAAATAGAAACTGCCTTATCCAAGCATAGATGTATTCCTGGCTGCAATGGAAACTAAAATATTGTTACATGCATGAAGGGATAACTACCATACTCATGCTTTCTATTTACTGTGTTGTTGTGTTGTCTACTGGAATGTTGGTTACTGTTATAAAATAGATTATTATGCTTCAAGTTTAAATAGAAAAAAAGTCTCATCATCAGACTTTTCTCAGATCATGTGATGTAAAATCCATTCCTTGATCCAGACCAAGATTTCAGAACACTGCGGTTCAAGTACAGGGCAGTCCATCGCAGTACTTACAGCAGCTACCTAGGAGCATATGAATTGCTTGTTTAACCAGGCCAGCACTCTGCCCACCTTCAATTCCAAGCAACTGGTATTCGGGAGCATAATGGAGGTAGAGCATAGCCACTGTAGCTAGTGGTCATTAGAGGCAGGCAAAGCAAGGGGAATTCTGAAATGAATGACACTAGTCTAGAAGGAAAAAAACTATAGCTAAATTTGTTATTTATTTCCAAAATTTATAGGCCAGTTCAACACAAAAATCACAGATAAAAACATAAAATAGGCCTAATACAACTTACTTAAAATGCCTTCTGGAACAGAAAGGTCTTTGTCAAGCTCCTCAAGTTGAACAGGGAGGGGACCTGTCTGATCTCAGCTGGGAGTTCCACAGAATTGTGCCCATATTAATGAATGCACAGCTCCTGCTGGAGACAAGCCCAGTGTCTGGGCCATCAAGGACCACTAACAGAGAGTCCCTGAAGATCTGTGATTGGGGAATAATATAAGGAATCAGGTGGTCCTTAGCTCAAGGATACCATGCAGTTGCTGAGGGCCTCACAAATTAATACAAAATCCTGAACTCAGCTCAGTGATGTGTGGGCAGCCACTGTAGGACGAATAAGAGAAAAGTGCCTCCTTCTTCCAATGGGAGGCTTCATGGACTCTCTGTCCCTTCTCTGAACAGCAGGAGCCCTTCCATTTGCAGAAGGGCCACTCTGGATCCAACCTTCTAAATTTTGCTGAAACCAGAACAATTTTGTCACTATATTAAAGTTTGCACATTAAACTTAGGGTTCATCCATACTTCTGCTTGTCCCACGATTTTGAGGCACAGGTGTGAGAGGTTTTTCTTTTGTCCCATTGCTTTCCCTGGGAAAACCTGCTGTTTCCTGCTGAGTCTAAGCAAACATCAATTGGGTTTTCTGTGGATTGATTGACATCTCACCAAAAGAACGCAGATTAAGCGCTATGGTTTCAATGAGATATTAGTTATGTATGGTCTTGGAATTTGTTCAAATTGGCATGATTGCAGCACTGCTTCAACACTCTTTGACTAACTGAACTGTGCAATTTAGATTATGCTAAGCATGTTTAGTCAGGCAAAAAACATGCTGAGTTCTATGGGTTTCGATCCAAACAAGGTGTGCTTGGTATTGCAGTTTCTCTGCCTCATCCTCCATCAATGGTCCTCCATCCAAAATGTCTTTTCCTTCCTCAATTTTTATTTAATATTCTGTATGATTGATTTAATGCAATAAAAGGATTTAAACAAATCCAATCAGTCGTTTGATAAGTAATTAATTATTCAAAGTGCTGCAGAGCATCCTAATCGTTAAGACTCTAACCATCTAATTGATATTTGCTCCTGCATCTGTGCACTAAATTGTATTCCCCTAAGAGAGCTGGATCATTTTTGTTTTTTTGGTCACCACTCAAGTTTCCTAACAAGCACATAGAATCATCTAGTAGACACAACAATAATTCATATTTTTTAAACACTGGACATTTATTTAGGTTCATTTTTTTTCCTGAACTCATACATTAGAGGATAGATTCTAATTTGTAACATCAGAATATAATAAGCAAATATATAATACAGTAAATTGCATTTATACACATAAATACAAAATTTGAGGTAGGGCCTCAAGAATAATGATTTATTAAATGAATAATGTATAGTATATCATCATAGGTGCTATATAAGATAGATAGATATATAAGATATGCATCCTTTGAAACATAATGTATTTTTTCCCATTAGCTTATACATGGAGAAAATATAATGTCCTGATTAGGGTACATATCTTTATCCATAGGCAGCAGTACCCCTATAGAATGCCTGTAGTATTTATGACATTACGCAAGTAATTAAGAATTAACCTATTCCATGATAGGTCCACAATAAAGTGCCTAAAAGACACAAAATACACTATATACTCTAGGTGATGGACAACAATATATTCTAGTCAAACACTAATTTTATTCCTAACAATGAAATACACCTATAAGGCAAATGGTTACCTGAAGATGTATTTAAAACATGGCGGGCAAAATCATACTATTGCAAGCAATAAGGTCCAGCCCAGCTTTCACATTTTAAATTCAGTCCATCGAAAGCACACACTCGCTCTCTTTCTTTGGTTATTAGCTGCCTGGTGGTGACACAAAGGCAGAAACCATAAATACCTTAAATGCATTTTTCTCCCCTTCTTCTTAAACCTACAGTGGAATGCTAAGTTCCAGGCAGTTCAATAGGCACAGTTTATTATGTGCCAAAGTTTCGCTACAGGCTAGGAAAACAGAGTCGCATAAACACATTGTGGCTAGTGGCAGCATTTAAGGACTTCTGACTGAAACACTTACTGGGAGGAGCCCAGCAAACACCACCACCGTACATCCTGGGACTTGAGCGGTGGTGAGATCTCACTCAAGTCACTTTTAAAAGGGACAGAGGTAGTACAGCAGGAACAACATCTGCTAAATTAACCTCTCCCTGTAGCAAAGGAACACCTGCCAAGCCTGCAACGGAAAACATTGACATTCCATTCTCATCTTTCTTCATTTGAGACAGAAAACCTGCTAAAAGGTGCAGTTTAATAGGAAAGAAAAAACAGCATCTGCATGAAATAAGCAATAATTCTAGTACGAGGCCACTATAAGCCCATAAACCACATAATTGTGCATGTATAGAAAAAGGTATGAGGGAGGGGAGGGGAGGCTCATTAATGCTAAATGACATTTTATGGCAAAAAGAAACCATAATAAAGAGGAAAGTTTTTCCCCCCAGTGCAGACTAGGCATCCAATCAATGGAGCAGAACCTGATAGAAACAATAACTTGGCTCAAATGAAACGTTGGCCTAAATATATTCCAAGCCTTTTTTTTCTAATTAAAGTTCATTTTGTTAAACCCTCCTTTTAGAAACAAAGTGCTGCTATGTCGAACACACAGGTACTCTTTACAGATGACCCTAAGGAATTTTAAGGTGGAATATTTCAGCTTTAAGCATCATTTTAATGTACAATAGTGCATTTGACTTATTCAAAAGTTTGCTTCATTTGTTAGACAAAATGTGCCACAAAGACAATCTACGAATAGGTTTTTAGTATTTTCATTTGCAAGGTCATCAGTTATATAAATAGATATGTCACTTTTCTGTAAATATGGCTTTCTTTCTTTTTTACTCTTTTACATTTTTTAAAATTACAGTTACTAAAATACTTTAATGTTCAGGAAGTGCTCATAAAATAAGTGCAATAACTACTAGACACTCCACACAGGTATGGCATGTACTTGATTATCATATAACCAAGTTTTGTTTTGTAGATTAAAAGCAAAATACTGCGCTTGATACATTTAAAAAGGGAACAAATGCTTTTGCTCTAATTGAAACGACTAGATCAGTGAAGACTGATTTTCTTTTTTAAAAATTTATAGATTCTGTACCCTAGGCACTAGGCAGAAACTAAAATTAGACTGCTCATGTTCAGCGCCCTCAACTGAAGCTTTCCTTTCAAGAGGATTTTTGCCATCAGATTCAATGGAAAATTACTACCATTTGTAAAATAGGGTGAATTCAAAAATAGTCATTTCCCACAAACCAGTACAAAGCAAGCAAGTAATATTTGTATCCTTCGGCATACATGTGCTCCAGATTACACACACTGCAGTTCTCCAGACCAGCTGAGTATTTCAGAATAGCTGTATGAATTTCTACAGCATTAAGTGCCAATTTATATGACTTATCAGAGTCATAGTGGCCCTTCAAAATCATCTGAAATGTTTGTACATATTGGCTAGCTGCTTGTGGCCTGTAAGCTTTTACAACCAGCAAGATTCTCTCTAACACACACACCTGCACATACATATTTTTATAGTGATTGCCAAATGCTGGATCCTGTGCATGTGGTTCTGGTTGTGCACAACTCACAAAAGCTTTTCAAGTGGCGAGTGCTCATGTGGTTACATGATTCAGCCCTTACTCTACCAGCCATGTTTTGAGGTCACCAGTTTATTTCAGTTCAGCCAAAAATGTCTTAGCAAAGGGACGCGTGAAAGGGCTTGGTAAGGCTACAAACCTCCAGGTGCTTGCTCTTGAACAAATGTGCAAGAGGGCTGCAACAGGTTTTCTTTTTTAAATGAACTTTAAGTGGAATATTAAGACACAGTTCAGTTGAAATTGAACCTGGAAAAAATGTAATCATGTGATTAGGTTTTTCAGTGTAATCAATGGGATGGGGGGGGAGGTTAACTTTGGCAGGGCTGTGCCCTATTCATTCTAAATTGTAGGAAACCATGGTTACTTTCCACATCGACTGCTGTGGTTCAGTTTATGAACCCAAAGTATTAGGCAAGAAGGATTACCTACTTTTTTCCATGAAAAGAGTAATACTTGGGCAACGCAATAGAAAATATATTAAGATGAAAAGCTGCCTTATACTGAGTCAGATCATTGGTCCATCTAGCTTTCTGTTGCCTGCTCAGGCAGTGGCTGTCCAAGAGGATCCCCTGTCTGTCAAGGATGCAGCAAGGGACTTTCTGTATTCAAAGCATGTGAAATAGCCCATCCCAAAAGGCTTGGACATATAGGGCATGTTTCCCACTTGCAGGAGAAAATGGGAAGAACTTGTATATTTGGGGTTCTATATCTAAATTACATATCCTATTAGTCTTTTGACTACTGTTGCAGTTGTACATATGTTTAATACAATGTAAAGTAGTACATACTTTACTCCAGAAATCTTCAGTTTCCCTCTACAGAAGGCTTACAGAAGGTTCTCAGCTGATGTTTTCGTTTGATCATTATTTTACTTTGTATGTTGCCTTGAATGCTATTTTAGAAGAGTTCATGATTAGCAAGTTTTTAAAATACTAATAAAATGTTGCAGAAATAAAATCTGTGCACCAACATGCAGTATATGGATTTGGACTGGGTTACAAAAACAAAGTTAACAGAAAGGTAAACATAACACAATATAAAATTATCCTGATATAAACTGGTTTCTTCAAGACAGTACTGGTTGATTTTGTTTCATTTTACCCACCATTCTGTTTCAAACTATTTTGTTTGTAAAAGGCTAATTTCTAACTCCTGTTTATGAAATTTATTTTTGCCAAGAGCAACAGGTGGGTCTCCAAAACACAGCTCAGACAAGAAACGAATGCCAGAATGTAGCAGTTGCCCACTGAATCATCTGGCAACTGGTTCCACCAGCACTGAAATAATCCAGGTAAATTTGTGGAAGGTTCACAGTCAGCTTTTCAAGACAGAAGGGAACCAATGAAGACCTCTCTAAGGGCACACACAACATCTTGAAACATCACCTTTTGGAATTAAAGAGACTTCACACATGCCCTATTATTTCATAGGAGCATTTAAAGAGGTTTTCAGCAGATTGTGCTTATGTAACTAATAAAGGGATGGGGCAGACAGAATATTTAAAAATCTATTTTCCATTCCAATTGATGGCAATTTGTGCTTCATGTTGGCTGCCCAAGGACTCATAGTCTTTCAGCAGCAAAGAACTGGCAACACTATTTGCCCCATGGAAGAGAAAGTTCAGCAAAATGATTCTAGGCAACAATCCAGCCACCATTAAGCACACTGTTATAACTGGTTATTTCTGTGGAAACCGTTTAAGCAGGATTTTAAACTGTTCCGTTGAAATCAATGGGAAGTACTTAACTGTGGCTGGATCATGCCCAAAGTTTTGTTTATATATGCATGCTACAATCTGAAACATTTTAAACTTTTGAGTAAGGCCCATTGAACTCCGTGAGGCTTGCTTCTGAGTAGACACACATAGGATTGCACTTAAATATTTTAAAACACACGTTAAGGTTTATGTCATTTTAGTTTCCATTTTAAAAACTTCCCCACCCACCCGACAGGATGAAAACGGCACATCTACAAAACACAGCTTTTAACTCAAGATTTACCTGAGACCCTGTAATGTGAAGACAGGCAAAAGGAAAGATATGATATAAACAGTCCCCTGAAAGAAAGTACAATTAGATTGGCTACTACAAACACTAGGAGGGGGAAAGAAACAGGCAAAACTACTCTAAAACTCACCATCTCTACACTGGTTGCTAAGATATTTTATAGGGACATATAACAGCACTAGTACACACTACAGGAACACCAATCACTTTTAAAAACCTCATATATGCATGTATAGGATACAAGAGGATACTAAAGGTTACAGTTTTGCCAATTATTTAAGACATATTTTTCTCCCTCATGTATAGTGCATATACAATACAAACAAGGGTTATTTCTATGGCATTTGTTGAATGTATTCTTACAAGCTCTATTTTCAATCTAGTTGTTAGGTTTAAAACTACTTTAAGATTAATACTTGTACATCACTGCACATGTTGCAGCGTAATGCTATGGGGTGTACTGTGTGCAGTAACACAATTATGGGTGGCATGTCCAAGAAACACAATTCTCGCTCTTTCTCGTTTTAGACTGTCCCTATACCACTGCAACTTGTGGTGGTGGTTAATGGCATATGAGTTTGGAATAACTGTGGATTGGGAGGAGGGGTATAAAAGCAAAGTATGTACACCTCAAGGTGGTTGTTTTGAGGAAGAATTTGTCTTTGAAAAGTTATGCGTTGTATATAGTAATAATTATTTTACAATTATTAATAGCAACAATTTTATAGACTAAATTCAGGGTTCAGGTACTTCACTCACCCTGCTGGCTGAAAGAGAAGAATACATCGAAAGGCTGTATAAAGAACTTTGTAAGAAAATAGCAGGGGCAAAAGACACAGATGATCTACAGAGCTAAACGCTAACAACTGTTTTCTATGTAGAAGCTACGATATACATACTATTGTAAGAATATAAAATTAGGCACAAATTATATGATGGCTTCTTGAGAAGGAGAGAGTGTGAACGGAAGAGTGGAAAGCAAGGAAAACATGTTTGAGACAAACCTAAAATGAGGACTTGCGTTTTCTTCCCTCTCTTCAGTTTGCCAAAATGATTAAGATATTTCAAAATACTGAGAACTGAGGCATTTTGATGAAACAGAAATAAAAACCTAGTAGAGTATTAATTGAAATGCATGAAATTAAGACAGGGGTGCCCATCTGCCTCAGCCTGGCACTCTCTTGCATCAGATTTCAAAACAGAGATACAGCTTTGTCTCCCACAGTATTCAACATCATGCTCTTATTTTATTTTTCTCCACACACACACACACACACACACCTTTAAAAGAGCCTGAAAGGCTCATTAATCTCTCTCCACACCAATGCCAAGTATCATATTATATTAGTGCACTATATTGAAAGGCTGTCTCCTTGTATGCATTACAAAGCAGCTCTGCTAGTGCCAATGTAACTAGCAGCCACTGAATGGAAGACATGTTGGCAGAATCAGTGGGCTGTATTCAGCTCCTATGGTGTAAATGCTGGAAGATTCAATTCAAACTCAGGGGAGTCTTTCCACTTTCGTATCTGGCATCACCGAGGTGGGAATCTAGTCCCATATGTTGCATACTAACTCTCAGCTGCATCCTGCAATTTTAAATTGTTTCATACAACCAATTCCAGCTTGTGTGTGAAGCAGAATAACTGCAGGATGAGGGAAAAGAGGGCCATAATTTAGAGAGCACATGTTTTTGTGTATGATATTCCAGGTACAAACCTCAGAATGCTCATGAAAAGAGATCTCAGGTTGAGAAAGACTTTGGCCCAACTGGGTCTAAGATAGCAAGTTTCAGGGCTGCCCGCATGTTAGGTTTGGTAAGGAACAGGATCAATAGGCCACTAGGCCTGACTCTTGTCCTAGCTATATATCCAGTTATGGCCACACATTCCATTAAGATATTAGGGTGGTTGTAGGCTGGGGCAAATAGATATGAAAAGGATTTGCCAAAATGGCAGCCCAACCACTTAGTTGTAGTATTCCAATAATTTTACATATTAAGACACTTGGTACAGAGATGGTTCCCAGGCCTAATTTAATGTCCTTTAAAATCAATAACCACAGTACAGGAAAACAAATTGTTGTGACTCTGCCACACTCAGGCAAACCTAGTAAATTTGCCCCACCATTTTAGCCCCTATATTTACCGGGTTTTTGCAGGTCATGAAAGTAGGCTATGGGTACTTCTGTACTAGATGGTTGTTTTGGTAACATATTCACTTTTTTTGTGAAAACCAACAGTAAGATGGTAACCATGGATGTGTCTGCCTAGCACAACATATAGTTGCCAACCCACTTTTCTGTCAGCAAAACTAAACCACAGGCAGTGCTCATGGTGTTCCCAGATGGTGCCAGCAACCTGTATCCCACTCATATGACTGCAACGGAACAAAAACTATTTGTGTGAAAGAGTAGGATTGGCCCAGCGCTCACAGAAGCAATTTCCCAAAGCAACTGACTGATTGTCACTGTTTCACAATGAATGCATTTCTTCCTGGGCACCACTGTGTGTAAAAACCCAACCCAGTACTTAAAGTGGTCTATCTAGTTCTTTACTACAAGCATGCAACGGTATATCTTACTTTCTAAGCAACCACTTTCAGGCACTGTGAGGAGGAAAAGGGACAATGAGAAAGAAAGAAAGAAAGAAAGAAAGAAAGAAAGAAAGAAAGAAAGAAAGGGCTGTACAACATAGCCACAAGTGGGGGAATTACTAGCACTGGGTCTCCAGTTCAAAATCTTTCGGTGGCAGTTTAAGTCCAAGGGAAGACGTTCCCAGTGGGTCTATCATATTCTGGTATCGTTCACCACGGTGTTTAGCCAAAAATGGTCCCCAATCTGGCTGTGGAGAGCAGACCAACTTGAGCCTCTAGAATTTGCAGGAGGGAGGAGAATTAAAAAAGTTACAGAAAGCAGATCAGGATCAGGTGAAATTAATGATATGTTAATTACACTGCACAGTATTATCACAATACTCTGCCATTCAGTGTTTGTTTTCCACAAGGCTAGTAGAAAGAAGCATTCAGGTTTTAATTATCCGGCCTTCTTCATCTTCTCTCTCTCCTGTGTCCCCAAAATCAGGCACATGAAAACAACTCACAATCACAGACACCCTTCACCAAATTCACACACCAAAGCACATGTGCTCAACTATGTAGCCCAATCATCTAAGCAGTAGGTTGCTGCATGAAAATAATTGGATTTTTGTTTATCAAATTTCCCCAAAGTATACAGATGACCAAAAAGTAATACAGTGCCAAGACTATGCAAATATTTTAATTATCAGATCACAAATTATTTTAGTACTATGTGTGGAGGGGAAACAATGAGTTAATTCTGCAAAGATGCAGACAATTAAAAACTGAAGTCATTGTTAAAGATAAATAATTTGACTGGTGAATTTTATATAGAAAAAAGCAAAGAAAAACATATTTATGATGGTTTAAAAGGGAACAATTATATGTTTATTGCCTATTAAAGGGAATCAAGCCTCCATATCAGTTATTTTAATTTCTGCTTAATTACCAGCTTGCAACCTTTGCCTCCCAAATTGACTGTAATGAACTGGGTAACTCAGCTACTGTGCTGAAAATGAAATAACTGCTTCAGTGAAATAATTTCCTTTCAGACAAGATGCAATGTTTTGGCACTACTTTGGGTAATATCATTTAAAAGAAGAAGTGATGGCAGGTTTTTTTGAATACGCAAGCTCTTAAGGTTAGAATTTGATGAACAAAGTTACTGACTTGAGAAAGAAGGGGTGGCAGCCTGAAAAATGCAATAGGTTTTAGTATAGGTTTTAACTCACTTTACAGGTAGTTCAGAAGAATCAAAACAAAACAATAAACTCTTGTTTTTATTGCTTTGCTGTGTCACTACTTGATAACTCAGAAGCTATGTTTTCTATACAGTATGCTTATTTTGAAAGAAAAAAAATGATAATCCCCAGAAACGGGGCCTAGTGCAGTTATTACAGTACTTGCAATTTTATGTATTATTGAACACATAGTACTTTCAAGTATTCAAAGCAGTTTACATACACCATTTCAACAACAGTTCAGACTGTGGAGTGTCTTGCCTCATCCACTAGGCCTAAAATCTTTCAACTTGACTCCATTATGTCAATAGAACAGGCCCTTAAATATTGTTGTGAGTTGGGCGGTTAGGCTATATACCAAACCCTTTCTAATTCCTGGGTCCAGCAAAGATTCAATTGTTGGACTAGCCAGGCCAGCTGCTTGGTGAGCTAATGCCCCTCTAATTATGGGCTGTTAGGGTAAAAAAGGAAGTGGCTTTGTGCCGGAGGACAAACAGCTGGGCCCCTACCTCACCTGGCTGTAAGAAAAAAGGACATGGAGCAGAGTTGAAGTGGGTGTTCATGTGTGTTAGGGAGCTAGAAGCAGGCAGAAACTGGAGAGACAGAGACATGCTTGGTTTCTATTTGAATCCAAGGCTGTGGCTATGGGAGAAGCAAGGCCTTCTGGGGTGTTAATGTTGTGACCCTCTCCATTGTAGGCTCAGGTTGTCTATATGTGTAAATAAACCAAATCCCATAAAGACATCATAATCTCTGCTGTCCCTCATTCCATGGAAACCAAACCCTTGGGTAAGGGCCTGGAAACCCAGGAATCACACACCGCTTGAAGATTCGTGTGCAACAATATATTCTAAGTCAATGTGGACCATCCCCACTCCATCAGTGCTGAGTCATTATGTTAATGGGATGTGATTCTTTTGCTTTTCTAAGCACTGTTTTTGAAACTGGTGTAAACACATGAGATAACAACCTTATCCTATATCCTTAAAAATGGAAGAGAAGGTGTAAGACTTACCTCAATAAATCTGCCAGGAGCTATGTGCATTTTTATCACAAACATAACGGGAATCCAGATAACAGAACAACCTAGCATCAACCATCCGAGTACCATAGACCAGCCTGGGTAGTGGTAGCTGCCATAAGTCATGGGTTCCCACTGGTAGAAGCTGAAGCAAAGGATGAACTGGTAAACAAACAAAAAACACCATCAGCAAACACACTTGGATACAAGCTGTACAAAATGTATGAGTACATTATACATGCACACACACACAATTTGATTCATTTGAAACGGTATGTGTGCACATAAACAGTCCATATCATTATACTACAATAAATATACTTCTATAATCAGATCAGAGCCTCTGTTGTACCAGTGTAAACCTAGCATAATTCCACAGACATCAATGGAATCAAGTTATATTTACATGTGGGAATGAGACCAAAACTTTGTACCTACAGTAAAAAGCTTTATTATGCAATCTATTGGCAGTGTAACTGAATGTAATTGTATTATTATTTCATTGCACTTACTGTATATAGAGCAATGCATCTGCTTCTGCTGGTGCATAATTCAGTAACATCTATGAACTGCCTACATTTACCATAATTTAACACAGAAGGTTTATAAAACTGTTGCCATTAATGCATATATAAAAAATGACAACTCGTGAGATGTAGATCCATTTAAAAGCAACCTTAACTATTCCTATATAGCAAATGTTAGTTACATCTAATATTAGTCTGAACAAAGACAAAGACAAGAAAGACGCAGGTTGGCTTTTCCCCAGTCTTATGTAAAGCACTATATGCATGTTTATCAGTGTGAAAAACTTCCTCTGTTATGAACAGAACTCCACACATGTTACTGTTGCATACTGTATCTTTCTTCCCTTAGGTAGGACAGTGACCTAGGGGTGATTCTTAGCAGAAAAGGGGTAGATTTTGGCTGGAAGAGAAAGAATTGGGCAGTGCCTTCTCCACCATTTCCTCAGCTTAAAGACACAGCCTCTCTTTGCTGCTTTGTTGTTGTTTTTTAAAGGTGGGGGTGGGGAGATACATGCAGCTTCATGTCAACAAAAATGAACGAGGCACATTAGGGGATCTGGGAATCTTTCCCTGCTGTTGGACAAGGGTGGAAAAGGCTATTTTGTTTCCTTTGTAATCCCCTCTACCCCATATTATTATTTCATTTCCGGATGTTGTTATTCACTTAAACTGATGCTATTAGTGCTGAGGACTGCATGTGGTGAGCAGGCCAGGAGGTAAGGACAAGAAGGTAGGCAGTGGAGAAGGCAAGCTGCCTCTGCTGGTAGCCTCATTCACTTGCACCCACAAGAGGCAATGGTGGCAGGGAGGAGGAGGGGAGGAGGTCAGTGCCTAGCGGACAAGTGGCAGGCAGCGACTGAGTCAAATGGCAGACCCCTCACAGGGCTAGATAGAGGGGGCAGCCCTTTGATAAAGCAAATCCAACCTGCTTGTAGTTTTCAGTTTGCTGCCAGTCTGGCTGCAATGCAACCTATCTCTGCCACCAGAACAGGACTCTGCACCTACTCAGGAATAGAAGAGCAAGAAGCATTCATCAGCCAGTTACAAAGGAGCAACTAGGACACCAACCACTCCTAGTATAATTCATATCTCTCTCTCTCTGTGTGTGTGTGTGTGTGTGTGTGTGTTTCCTACATCACACATAAATCCTGGATCATATGATGCACACACACAACTTGAACTGTGGTATGGCTAACTTTGTGGTAAAATCTGTTCTTTGTGTAGGCCATTCGCTGCTTTCCAGAGAATGTAACCCAGTTGAAATATGGATTGTAATCTGAAAATCTGTGTGGCTGGTATTGCTTAGCAGAAGCATATACAATAGCTGAGCCCCTTATATGATTATATGATAATCACCACATCACACTGAAGTACTGAACAATGGCATCCCTTGACCTTGCTGAGTTTTGCTGGGTAGTTTTCAACCCCATCTGCCTACCAATATATCATATATAATCTAAAATGACTGGGCAAGTGACGTGTGGTAACACAGGGTAGCCTAAAACTGAAATATATATAAACTTAGTTTTGTGGGGTATTATTCTAGTCCAAGCCAGTCTTGGAGTGGTAAAATCTCTCAAAACAAAACTATGTGCGTTGTGTCATAAAAAGGGCACTTACCGCTTCTCTCCTGGATTGGTTTATGTTTGACCCCACCCCCATTAGCTAGGACAAAAGAGCATCCCAATGATAAGGAGGAGAAGGAAATAGATTTTGTGGAATTTTTTTGTCCTAAAGTTTTTCATTTATAGAACACTATCTGTAAATAGCAAACGGATGAACTCTGGGAGCAGTGCTTGCTGCTATCCAGGTGGCAATAAATTTGGAGAACAATATCGATGCAATTCTGCAATCGACAATGACACCAATTTTTTAAAGTAAGTATTTACAGCAGTTTTAGTTAGTTTTTTTAAAAAAAAAAAAACCAGGCAAGATTTCCATGTTGTAATCTCAGAGTCCTGTGGCTGCAGTCTGGGTAATCAGGTCAACATGTCATCTATGTTTAGTGGGGAAAGTCTTTTTGTACCTCTAAATCATCTCTGCTTTTCCAAAAAAAAGTGAATAAAACTATGTAACAATACTATACAAATTTTAACCATTTCTGGGTTAGCTATTTAAATATAGCATCTGAACACGCACATTGCCTACCTTTCTGTCTGCTGACATGCATTAATATATCCTAGATTTTAGTGGGATTTTTCAAAGATAGCATCTTATTACTTTAACTGGTCTTAAATTAACCTACTCATTTACATCCATCACACTTTCTCTTTCTCATAAAAATAATAATCACCTATTGACAGAGACATGCTGTTCCCAATTCATAAGAGAAAGCAAAGAAATGATGAGGTGGGGAGGGAGAAAGAGGTGAGAGACAAAATTCACAACAGTTGTATGCATGTGTGAATATCCTTGCCCATTGTATCTCAGATTTGTACCACTAACTTTAACCTACAATAGAAATGCTTAAATGTACTGATCTTTTAAACTATTGGATTAATTGTTGTAGTTAGGCTTTCAGTCTGGGAAGAAACAGACTGCTTTAGGTTCTAACACTTGGACATAAAGGGTTTAAAACGTTCTACCTTCAATAAGCTGTTCAGATGTGGAGAACGGTGATAAAGGATTCTTTTATCTCAGTGCAAATAACAGGTGCTAAGAGAATATAATAGTATAGGGTCATGTTCAGAAGGAAGTGTAGGGTGTTCCTTCCTCGGGGATTCAGATTACAGGCAATGTGAACAAACGGCTCTTCCGTTCTATCTTTAGAATTCTGAAATTGGTCATTAATCTGTTTTAAAATGCAAAGGTATCCCCATAATACTTCAAAGAATAAACTGCAGTAAAATAGGGGAGACTTCAGGAAGCATATGTGATTATGGCTGCTTATATAATAAATGCCTTTGTTCAATTCCCCCACCCCAATGATGATAATGTGAGTGCCACACTGTTTAGCAGTTTGCAGATTGACCTTGACGACTATAGAAATATTAATGGATTTCCCCTCCCTTTTTCTGTTAGCACCTCACAACACACACACACACACACACAGAGAGAGAGAGAGAGAGAGAGAGAGAGAGAGAGAGAGAATATATCTAGCACTGGAAAATTGAAGCTCCTGATGCAGAGTGGCACCTAGTGGCACTAGGAATCATTTGCTGCTAAATTGCACAAACATTTTTTTTAAAAAATAGTATCTTGTGCTTTGCATTGGAATACATTAGCTGTGCACAGAAAGCAAAGCCGTGTTTACTTAGAAAGGTTTGTCACAATGACTCAATTTCAGTAAGTGAACTTGATTAAGAGAGCAGCCATTGTTCTAGAGAGAAATGAACACTTGGCAACACATTACTCCACCCAGCCTCAAAAACGAGCTCACTTCTTAGAAAGATGGCATCTCTGTTCAACAGAGCATTTAAGCATATGGCTTGTTCAAATGCACTCCTCCTATCAACTGCCATGAGGCTCATTTCCGTCTGTGAGCGCCTTGGCAAACCTGGAGCTTGAGATTTTAGCCCTTTCCAAACTGACAAATACAATTAGGTTCAGAGTTTCAGATTGGTTAGGCTGCATGTGTTCATTCCTCCCAGTGCCACACAGCTGCTTTTCCTGTGCTAAGTATTTCCTGCGGGAAATACTTAGGACTCCCCCTATATTATGTGAGCAGGTGATGGTGTAAGGTGCTTATTCATGGTGAGATTCTGTACACTGGAAACAGCTGGGGCTGGCATGGTACGGTGGAGCTGCCCTAACACCAGCAAAGCTGCAGCTTTCCTTGATGGGATGCCACAGGACATGGTGATGCCAAGTCATGGCTGCATGGATGAACCAGCAGAGCCATTCTAGTCTCCTACCAGGGCATCAACACAGCCTTGACCTGGCTCTACCTTACACCACCCAGGTAAGCTGCAGCATCACCAGTGTTGGGATGACAGCTCTGACCCAGCAAACTGGCTGCTACTGACTGGAACCACCTGGGCGAGGTCAACTGCATGGGCCTCTTTGCTTCCTCACCCAGATGATTCTGAAATACATATACTTGCCATTTCAGCATGATAGCTCACTGCAAAGCAGCTGTCATACTGCCTAACTTACTAAGTTAAAGTAAGTCATTAACTACAGGCAGGACTGCAGCTACTGCAATATGAAGCGTCTGTCATTTAACCTATGATGAAACTGAAGCTTACAACAGAAAAACAACAATCCTATATTTATATATATACTTTGCATCCTTGTTTGGTTCATACTTGCACACAGTATAATTTCATTAATGCATGAGTGAGAACATCGAGCACAACCACTGAAATTTATTTCAAAATAGATAGGAGCTATGCAAGAGCAAGTTCCTTCATTTCAGTGCATTTCAATAGGGCTTGTTTTGGAGAATTTATTGGTGCCTCATCATCCCCATCTAGACAAGTTGTACACACACACACACACACACACACACACACACACACACTGTATGAAATAACAGAAAACAAGGATCAGAAATAAAGGGAAAGCAGCCATCTAATGAATAAAGATTATTCTGTGACACTAGAAGCTTGGATAAGTTACACTGCAGTATTTGGCAGAGCAATCTTTACGGAGGAGCAGAATGATGGATCCATCATCAGCTCCAAAGTCTTTCAGCTTGCACTGGCCAGAGTGGAAGATTGTGGTGGTGTTTCCTGTAATTCCAAGCTTGTGTAGAAGAGAAGCCCCAAACACAGGGATCCATGGGTTTTGGATCCAGTGTGTTCAAGGCTACAACACCCTGCTCCACCACACCCAGTGGCTTTCCCATTGGCTACAGCTGGAAGTAGTTTTCCATCTGACTAAATAAAACAAGGACATCTCCCCACCCTGCTATGGTGGAGCTCCCCCCTCCCCAGTTAAAACCCACCTGGTGGCACTTGTCTCCACCTATGCCGGCTGGAAGAGAGCTAAATACATGCAATCCTACTCCCATTGGTGAATGTGGGTATGATTGTTCTCTAAATACATTGTAGAGATCTCTTTTTGTTTCATTTGAAAATAGCAGGTTTAACTAACAGATGCTGCGGCTATTATTGCATGATTAGCAGTGAGGAAGAAGAAAAAGTGTCAGAAAGAAACAGATGTTTCAGAATAGTCTTCCCTTCTCAATCGAAACCCCCTTTTCCTGATGCTTACTGTTAAAATAGTCGGGGTCACAAAAGCCCAACAGACTCTCCAGAATTTGCTTGGCTGGAATCCAATCATCATCTCAATGTCTTCACAAAATCTTTGCAAGCCTGTAAAACAAACAAATGTAAATCCAAAATGCAAAAGAGACTAGGCTGCAGCTTACAAAATAGCTATTGTGATCTCCCTTGTGTCTAATTATGGGAACAGACACTCTGACTTGTCAGCCCAACTCTTCAAGAGGCATTCTAACCATATGGTATAATGTGGGTTGTTATATAGATAGCCATCCTAATAAATTATTTACACTCACAAAATTGGTACTGTAATAAATATTAAATATACTTCTGGCTTTTCCTCCCATATTTCGAAACACAAAAGATAAAGCCTATGCCATTTTACTTGCTACAGTTCTGCAGGATCATATATTTCTTTTTCTCATTTTCTCCCTAAAGAAAATGTGGTGTTCCTTGTTGTGGCAATGAAGATTCATGAAAACTTAATTGAAATGAATGGAAATTACATACAACAGCAATGTTTGTGGAATTGCTCCCTTGAAAGCAAACTTTTAAAAAACACAATCATTCCCCCTCCCAGTCCCTGAAAACACATAGCTCTATTAGTCAGGCTGGTAATGATTCTACTGTAACTGGTGAAATCAGAATAATTGTTGTGTCCAGGTTTTGTTTGTTGTTCTTGGTTGTTAACATCCCCTCTATAGACAAATAGGTGGGGTAGAAGCTGGGAGAAAGGCTTCTAAAACAAAGGTCAGGGTGTGCAAGATAATATTTTATGTATTTATTTAACACAATGCAAATCCTATCAAAGTTCCTGCTCTGGATGGGGTTACAGTGCTCCTGAAGGTGCAGGTTTGTAGCTTGGAGGTACTCCTGAATCCTCTGCTGTCGCTTGAGGCTCAGATCGCCTCAGTGGCCCTAAGTGTCTTTCATCAGCTTCAGCTGGTGGCTCAGCTACTCCAGTATCTGGACAGGGATAGCCTAACCACTGTCGTCTATGCTCTGGTAACCTCAAGGTTAGATTACTGCAATGCATTATACGTAGGGCTATACGTAGGGTTCAGAAACTTCAGCCTGTGCAGAATTCAGCGCCCAGGTTGCTCACCAGAGCAAGACGGTTTGAGCAAATTACACCAATCCTGGTCCGACTGCATTGGCTACCAATTAGTTTTCAGGCCCAATTCAAAGCGCTGGCTTTGAGCTATAAAGCCATAAACAGCTCAGGACCACAATACCTCAAGGACCGCCTCTTCCCATATGAACCTACTGGACCCTGAGATCATCTTCTGAGGCCCTTCTTCGTGAACCTCTTCCTCGGGAGGTCAGGAGGGTGGCAACATGAGAATGGGCCTTCTCTGCAGTGGCTCCCTGTCTGTGGAATGTTCTCCCCAGGGAAGTTCACCTGGTGCCTTCACTGTACACCTTTAGGCGCCCGGCAAAAATGTTCATTTTTAACCAGGCCATTGCCTGACTTGATCTACATCCTATACCCTTTTTAAAATGCTGGCTCTTTTGGGGGGGGGTATTGATGTTGTTGTTTTGATTATATGTATTGGATATTTTATGTGAACCGCCCTGAGACCCTTGGGTATAGGGCGGTATAGAAATTAAAAAATAAATGAATGAATGAATGAATGAATGAATATTGTTGCATGTCCCCCCCCCCCCCGATCTCCAAACTTAGTGAGATTCCTTTTGGGATGAGGCACAGTGGTGTCTTCATAGGACCCAACTCCTAGGGGCCGAGGTCACATCAGCCCCCCCTAAAATGTTTGAGCCGCCCCCCAAGTTGGTACGCTTTGCCATTCAAATAATGTGCATGCGTCACATCTTGTGATCAATTATGCAAGGCGGGGTTTACCTGCCCCACCCCCCAAAAAATTCATTCAAATTGGCACCCCGGGTGGCTTTATGATATATGGTTTACAAATTTATACACACTGAGCCTATGGTGGAGGCGTTCACAGCATTAACACCCCAAAAGGGTCTTGTTTCTCCCATAGTTGCAGCCTTGAATTCAAACAGAAATCAAATATTCCTCCGCTTCTCTTTATCTCTCTCTCTCTCTCTGGATTGCTGCTTTTCTTCTTACCCACATCCCTGCAAATTCTGGCTTTGCCCTTCTAACTATCCAGAAGTTGGGGGATTTATCATCTCACACAGGGCTCCTTTCCTTTGTTGCCCATAATGGCCCATCACCTAGGCGAACACCTCATCAGGAAGTTAGCCTGGCTTATATTTTAACACTTGCTGGATCCAGGAGTTAGAAGGAATTCGAGGCATAGTCTACTTCCTCCCTCCCCCCCCCAAAAAACCCCTTGTAACACTATCTTGGATATAACATATTGACTTCACTATTAAAAAGTGGGTGTCAAGGACTGAAATTTAGTTGAATATTAACTAAAATGCCAACAAAAATTACTAGATAAAACACCAACAACAAATTCATCCAGAAAAATATTCCCCAGTATCAATAGAACTGTTTCCCTTGACGTCAGTAATGAAGTCAGGACTGTAATTCTCACATTATTTCAGTCCATTGCCTCTTTTGTTTGCTATGCCTTCACAAGATTGCCACATTATCTAGTTTGTTGCACGAGTTCTATGCACACAGCAGGTGCCTTCTGTCTTAATAAAAAGGGACTAATATTGATTTGGTGCAGCTTTCTTTTCAAACGTGCAATACAGCAGCGCAGCACCATTTTGCACTAGATAACAATTGGACAGCGTGATTCCCCCCCCCCCACACACCTTTTCATAGCTATTCCTCACACTGCTATTCCTTACTACTGCCTGGTAACAGATTTGTCTCATAAAACCCCCCACAAAACATTGAAAAACTGCCACTGTCATGAAATATTCACTTGTTAAGGAATCCCCACTCTCCCACCTTGAAACAAAATGAAATGTGTAACTTCTCTGTTTTGGTGTTTAGGTCCCCTCCAAGTAAAAACAGAACACAAGGCTTTAGCTAGTCACACTGAATATACTGTAGTGGGATTTACTTCTGCATAACACCGAACTAGCAGGTTGCAATCCAAGAACTCAGCAGGGCTTTCTTTTGATTAGAAATGTACAGTATAGGATTGTACCATTCTATCCAGGCATTCTGTTCCTTCATATGATAGGAGGGGAGCAGGGATGAACATGCTAGCTTCACACACACACACACACACACACACACACACCATCCCCATCACCTTCCATGCACTGGAGAGATAACCTTTGAATCAAGGAACATTTTCCACCCTGTAGGAACCCCAGGTTTTTTTTGGGGGGGGGGTATAAATTCTGGGCAGAACAGACTCCCTGCTGCAGATATATGCTCTGAATTCAAGGAGGGTGGTGAGGACAGCAGTAAGGGGCTGAGCTAGCATATTTCTCTCGTCTCCCCCTTTCTATTCTAATCACAAGAAGGAATAGAATGTCCAAAGAGAGATAGAATCACTTGTGAAACACCTTTAGACATTGCCACAAAGGACATATAAAATGGATGAGAATATGTCATTTCCAAATTCCAGTAGGAGATCAAAATTCCATCTTGGGAACAAGACAGTATGACCAATTCCAACACTGGACTTTTTAGGGCCATATCTAAATATCTAAACCTGTCATTCCATATCTTTGCTTCCTATAACTCTTTGTTTTCCTTCTCAGCATGGGAAAGGGTACAAGTCCACAAGAAAGTGAAGGCCAAAGGTAGGAGGTGAAGAAATCAGTCTCCTTCCATCCATGGAGTTGGAAGGATGACAACGATTGGCGTTTGTGTAGGAGCAATTATGTGACAGGCTTACAAACAGCACTACACAGTATGAGTGTTGGTTAATTGCAGATAAACAATAGACATAGGAACAGGGAGTATTTGTGAGGAATGACTTGGTGAGGAATGACTTTTGGTAGACAGGATCCATCTTGTCTATACTGAACTGCCTTGGCATGCAACGGTTCATAATTTAAACTAAATAAAAGTACAAAATACAGATATAAGAGCAGAAATGAACAAGAGCGCAATTTTACTTCTCTCTCCTGAGGCTATTCTTGCAGAAAGAAACTAACTGAGCATTCATTGTGTCCTTAAGGAAGAATAAAAATAAAGATAGTTTTGATTATTCTGGCAAGGGTGCAGAGAGAAGTGGATGAAAGCAATTTAGTTTAAAAATGATTCTTTTTTCCCACTGGCTTATAGTTCTTTGTGCATTGCCTTGCATTTCACAATAAAGTAAATGAGGATTATGCATGCGATTTATGACATGCAGTGTGAAGCCCTAATAGCGCCTTACTAATCATTCACTCTTAATCTGAGAAAATGGCAAATTAATGTTTTTTGTGTATGCATGTGGAATGCTTGCCAGTTTGGGGTAGGATTACAATACAGAACTAATGAAACAATCCTTAGAAAAGGTTTTTTCCCCTCTTTTCTAATTTAAAAACTGGAGAGCTCAGTGAATAGAACATGTAACTAGAACTAAATACCCAAAGACAACCTGCTTATTGTTGTTATTTTAAAAATAGTAAATACACAGAGAAATATGTTACTCAAGTGGTAAACTAGTGATTGTGTTAAGAGACATAACACATCAAGCTGAAAGCGTATTTGGAGAGAAAAAGAGAAATGGCACTGCAAGTTTAGGTAGCACCTCTGAAGGCTACAATCCTAACTGCATTTTCCAGGGGGTGAACCTCACTGAATCCAGTAGAAGCTACTCCTGAGTAGACATGGCTCAGAATGCATTGTTAAGGATGCTTCTACCAGTTGCTCTAAGAATGCCTTTTAACCTGGAATGTATCACTTTCAGAAGTTGTTTATGCACTATTAAAAAGAGAAGAGAAGCGAGCTGGTGAAAAATTGATTTTCAACTAAGCAATGTGAGAGATTTAAAACAACAAAAAACATCCTTTGTGACCTGTACAAGAACGCTTAGCCAACCCCCCCCCCCAAGTAAATTCAGAAGAAATGTATTCTCAAAGCTACAAACATGAGCCTGACCAAACTGCGGGAGGCAGTGGAAGACAGGAGTGCCTGGCGTGCTCTGGTCCATGGGGTCACGAAGAGTCGGACACGACTGAACGACTAAACAACAACAACACATTTTGGTGTTTTTGTTTTGACTTATATTCCACTTTGCTTCAGTTGTGGAATCCAAGGTGGCATAATCGTGGTTTCCAGGAGGTCTCCTGTCAAGGCACAGACCAGACTCAGGCCTGCTCAGCTTCAGCAAGGTTGTAGTCTTATGTGCCTTCAAGACCATACCCTGGATAAGTAAACATGCTAAGTTACATTTTACCATAAGTTAAATGTGTAATTTGACGTTGTATGGTTCTTCCTTGGAAGTTTTAAATTACAGTCACCGGTAGGGAGTGGGTGTGTCTGGTCAGAACTGGGACCACAATGACCCTTTCTCCCATGTCAAAATTCTAATAAAAATCATCTCTCTCTCTCTACCCCAAAGCTGCTATTTGACTTGGTCCAAAACACTGATCACCTATGGCTGCTTTTTAAAGTTTAGAACAACAACAACAACAACAACAATGCAATGCTGATTAAGGTGCCTGAATAATCAAGGTATTAATTAAATAGCTGCAAAGCCCTGGTGAAATAAAAATGACTTCAAGAAATGGCTGAAAGTCAAAATTGAGGCTGCCTGTCAAATCTCTGCTGGAAGAGAGTGGGACTGGTGACACTAAATGCCTGGGCTTCTGTAACACAGGGGGCAACTAACAGCTCTCCTATAGATGACCAGGGGAATACATTTATTCAAGTCTAAATTGATATCATAGCTTTTCTAGTTAAGGTTTATACTTTGAAGTACAGATATGCCACAAAACTGAAGCAGCTTGTTTCAAGCAGGACACCAGTTATATAGGGGCTGTGTGTGTGTGTCTGAGCTTGCGCAAGACGCAGCTTCTTTTGTACCACTAAAACTGGGCGTGCACAAGGGTAGAATTAGCATCCAGACATATCAGCTTCCATAGGCAGCATGGAACTGAGAAACTCTAATTCAGCTAAATAGCTGAAAAGGCCTATTTGTATGGAAGAAGAAAGCAGGATAGGGCATACATCCTACCCATCTTAATTTACTGCTACAACGATCAGTCTGAGCATCACCTATTATTGTGACGGACTGTCACACAGGCAGGAGCCAGGTGATAGATTTCACTGAGAACTGACAGACATTTGAAATAATGATTGCTGCTGTTCACGGGGTGTAAACACATCCCAGTTTCACCTCCAGTTAAGCAGGTGGTGCAGGTTTCTATACAGTTTCAAAAGCCTTTCTGATGGTTAAATGTGGCTGAGTTGTAAAGGCAAGCAACATAAGCATGAAGTATAAATTTATTTACAAAGAAAAGGGCTACTTGGGGATCTCAGCAGAAGAGAAATAAACAAGGAACAGACTTCTGTTTCAAATATATTTACAGTCCAAGGTTGCCAGGTATTTTATCACAAGTCACAACTTTTAGAGCTACTGTTATTTCCTAAACTTGTATCACTGACAATAAAGCAGTAGGCGTGCCAGCTTTCCTTCAAAAATACACATTTCAAGCCCTTTTGGATACTTAGAAAAGGTAACTGCCATAAAGGCTTGGGAATAAATACTGAATAGAAATCCAAATACATTTGCTTAGTTCATGGTTTTAACTCAGTCTCAAAGTTTAGAGCATGGGCTTAAATGGATATGAGAAAAATATGAAGGCATGGGTTTTCTTTCTGTAAATATTAAGTGTTTCACAGTAACAACAGTCAATGTGGAGAGAGTAAGAGTAAGCAACAAATGTAAGGATTGACATTTCACTCGCGCCACTCAGTGGTCAAGACATGAATAGCACAGAAATGTTTCTTAGCAGTTTCATATTACAGATACAGAATAGGAATTGTAAGCATTTTTAAGATGTTTTAGAAAGGCTTTCTTCCCCCTGCAGACATGCTGTTTTATCTGCTTAGTAAACACATTACACTAAGAGAGCAACACTTGCTTAAAGCATCACTTTTTAAAGGGTGGAAGAACACCTGGTTGTTTTACAAAGCAACAAGTGTACACTTTTACACATACAAACACTTGTACATATGTCAAGACAGCTTGTACCTGTGTTAAGTGTAACTTGTGGACAGACCTCACAATACAATATTGTTCTATAAGCTTCCTTGTGAGACAAAATTGGAAGGGCCAAACAACACGTACTGTTGCATCATATCCTATGTATGAGTCTCCCAGAATTATCAGTGGAAAAGAGGCTGCTGAACTAAATAAACCTTTAGTCTGATGCTCTAGAATAGAGATGGGGAACCTAATGCCCTCCAGGTGTTGCTAGATGACAACTCCCACCATCCCTAATCATGGACCATGCTGGCTGGGGCTGATGGGAGTTGGAACCCATCATCATCTGGAAGGACACAGGTTCCCCATCCCTGCTCTAGGTTTCTTATGTTCCCAGACATTAAAGGGCAGTAAAAGTGTTTAGTTTATTACAATATTTTTACCACCATGGGGATACACTATCTGTCTCTGTTGCCTCAGGCCCCAAAATGTCTTGGACTGTTATTCAAAAGCCTATGATGTAAATAACCTGAAGTGCTGTGAACTTAGTCCAAAGCTGTCAGGGGATGGAGAATTCAGATACGCTTGTTACTAATAATTAGTCATCTTAAGATTGCAAGGTATTAGGGTTAATGCAGCTATGGCAATGGCACTTGGAAAAGGCCAGGGCTGGATAGCACAGAAGGCATTGCAAGTCAAAGGCTGGCAGGTGACTTGCAGACTGGTGCGATAGCACAGCAGGTCACCCAATGGCATCAACACAGAGAGGAATATGTTTAAAGATGGTTTGTCCTTCAAATTTCAAATTTAGACAAATCCTTATATATGGCAAACTATGGCAACTGCTCGGTAAAACTAAAATTAGGCTAGGTTTTCCTAATATACGTACAATTATGATAGAAATCATATGTGAAGACCAGTGACTGAAGTGCTACAAGAAGTGTCTTATTCTACCTCACAGACATATACATACATGCACATGCACAACCCTGAATGCACTTGCAAAACTATCAGCTGATCCATTGAGGTGGAGGAGGAAGGGCAGCGAGGAAGATAATCTACACTCACACGAACTGTTGAATGCCACTTTGTGAATGTTTTCCCATCATAGTTATTAATCTCATGATGGAAAACATAACATCAGCACAGACTCTGAAAGGACATACTGAGAGCTAGAAAAGAACAGAACTGTCTGATCCTATCACTAGGAGACCAAATGTTGTAGAGTAATAATTTTTAAGCACTTTACCAATTAAATGTGCCAAGTTGTAATAATGTGTATGTGAGGGAAAGTAAGGGGTTTGACATACAGTCAAGATTCAGAGGCAGTTCTGGTTCAAGGCATTTTGCAGCCTAAATGGGGGCCAAATGGCCTAGAATCATTACAAGTGCTGCTGCACCATTCAGACACCAATGCTGCTTTCATCCATTTCCCCTCCACCCAGCCATACCGGCCTCAAGCAGACTTCTCTTCTGTGCTTTTCTTCTAGAAAAAAAGGTGCCAGTACTGCATACCCTTGAGTACCCCCAGAAAAAAGCTGTTATTCTGCAGGAATTCCTGTCAACACAAGGAGAGTCAATATATTTCAGGGATTTTGTATTATGGTACCATCAGTGACCACTGTGCTGGGTTGAGTTGCATAGACAAAAATAGAGAGATTCCTACCCTCAAGGCACTGTCAATGGAGAACAGTGATGTTGCTGATGGAAATGAAGAGTGATTAAGTGGGAAAGGGATTCGAAGGACACGTTGAGTATGTCATGACGAGAAGACATGGAAGCAGACTTATCAGATGGATTGGGTATACAGGACTGGACAGAGGGACAGTTCTGGGGCAGAGAGGTATAATTAGGTGTCATCGTTATACTGGTGGTTGTAAAATCCATGACATTTGCTGTGATGACTCAAGGCAGTGTACAGGGGGCACAGTGAAGACCAAGAGCAGACCCCTGAAGTAGCCAGACAGAGTGGGGTGAAGCAGATGAGCACCCCACAAGTGGCATTATTGAGTAAGCAAACTGACAGGAAGAGAACAAAACTGTGAAAGCCGAAAGGAAGGGTGATAGCTCAGTGGTAGAGCACATGTTGTTGCATGCAAAAAGTCCATAGTCAGTCCCTAGCATCTAGGAAAAACCCTCTCACCCAAGGCTCAGGAGAACCACTGTAGACAATGCTGAGCTATTTAATTCTACGTTCCTAAGGTATGAAAGTAGTCAGGATGAAGGTCAGATGTATAGAAGGTAGCAGAAAGATCAAGTGGGACAAGGTTAGAATATAGACTTTTGAATCTGATAGCAAGAAAACCACTTGTAATGTTGGCTGGACAGTTTAAGTGGAGGACAATGAGAGAGATGAAGAGTGGGATTTGGAAAAAGAAAATGAAGACAGAAAGAGTGAAGAGCAAGAGTGAGACAAAGGGAAGAAGCAAGACTGGTCAGTTTTTTCCAGGGTAAGGATGGGTCAATATTTTTTAGAGAAAGGAAGTATGAACTACTAACTCTCTCAGATTATTTTGGGTCGCTCAGCTCAGCTCTCTTATGCTTATGCTTAACAGAGCTGTGAAATCCACCAACTCATCCCTGAATGTTGCTTGATAATCTGTCTCAGGATGAAAGAGAGAAGAGTCAGGAACTCCTGACTCTACTGAACTCTTGATCTTTTGAAACTTTCAGTTTCCAATTTACCAGTTAAACATGTAAGCAAACCAGCTTAGCTGACTCTCAACAATCCCTTAGCAGAGCTGGAGGAAATGGCTAGCCAGGAATGCTCTGCTAGAGGCAGGAATAGCACCCGGTTTGTATTCTCTCTAAGTGCGAGTTTCTTATAGCTTGTAAGGATGCTGTTTTATGAGAATTCTTTCCACTTCCAGCTAGGTCTGTAATGTGTTTCTATTACAATAAAATAGCACAAAGGGGCAATACAAATCTTATAAGCGGGTCTTAAAGTTGAAACGCCTCGCAATATATCCAGCGAGTATTCAATTCATTTACAGTAAGTCAAACTGGAAGATGTAAAGAGAGATGCCTGACACTTTAATGCTTCCTTCTTGAGACATACAGCAGTACGCAATCACCCATTTCATAAACAACATCTGGTGCAGCGATTTGGGATGTTGCAGTTGCTGTTGTTAAAAGGTACAGGCAGAGAGAGAGAAGAACCTCACTCCATCACAAATCTACAGACTACACAATCCTGTTATGGATATTCCCCACTTCTGACTCAGAGATCTGTCAGCAGCTTATTTTGTTCCAAATTTTATTGGATGAGGACACATATGGCTTCCGTTGGTTTCCATGGAAACAGGCTGCGAGCATCAATTGGTTTCCAAACATGACTTGGTTCCTTTACCAATAGGAATAGCTGATTGTGAGAAACTGGCAATTTCTTAGAACAGACTTCCCCAAACTAATGTTCTCCAGATGTCCTGGACTACAATTCCCATCATGGAGGATAAGGCTATCCATGGCTACTTGCCACAATGGCTATGTTCCACCTCCACTGTCAGAGGCAGTATGCTTCTGGGAATCTCAAGTGGGGACAGGGTGGCTGCACTCAGGTCCTGCTTTCGGGTTTCCCACAGGCAACTGGTTAGCCACTGTAAATACAGCAAGCTGGACTAGATAGGCCATTGGCCTGATCCTCTTCTTACATTGATATGCCTGATCATTGGCCATGCTGGCTGGGGCTGTAGACCAACAACATCTGAAGAGCACCAGGTTGGGAAAAGCTGTCTTAAATGGTGAAACCATATTTGTCATACATGGTACAGCCTCAGTTATCCAGATCTATCATTTCTTCTTACGAGATCCAGTGCCTGGATTCTGGCAGTGAGACTCAAAGGCTTACTCTCCCTGTGCATATAGCATATTGCTAAAGGAAGGGTTGTTGCCCTGCTATCTCTTACTCTTCAGCACTACTGCTGTGGGTGGCCAGCTACTAACCCAGTAGGGTTCATTTGATGAGAGGCATCAAAAGTACGATAAACAATGGCTTGGGCTACTCAATCACAACAACTTATCACTCAGGCATTGGCTGAGCTGATCTCAGACTGCCTCTCCCTGCTTGTCACAGTTCAGTTACTAGCTTGCCTTCGGGAATCATTTTACATTCCCAGCAATTTTCTAGATTGCCTGTAATCCAGTCAACACTGCCTGTGTAAGCCCAGGACTTTCTCACTGCTGGCTTTGGAATGGAAAATAACCCAAAGCGCTCATAGATCACCATCTGCCATAATTGACATCAAATTATTCAGAGTTATGTAAACTCTTTTAGGCTGCAAAGAGCTCCAAAAAAAGGGTGTCACCAAAACAGAAAGACAAGCAACAAAAATGGCAAATGGGACTTCATGCGTGTGTGAGATGATGCACACTGAGACAAAAGATCCCAAATAAACAGGTAGTGACTGGCTAGAAAAGTGCTCTTGTCAGTAAAAACAAACATAGTGTACAGTATCAGTGAAAATGCTATGCTGCAAATCCTTAAGAAAGGGAGTGAAAATAAAAGGGCCTGTGGAAACAATAGATCAGTCAATGGCTACAAGCTGTAAAGGTTATATAAAGGTAAAGGTAAAGGTACCCCTGCCCGTACGGGCCAGTCTTGACAGACTCTAGGGTTGTGCGCCCATCTCACTCAAAGAGGCCAAGGGCCAGCGCTGTCCGAAGACACTTCCGGGTCACGTGGCCAGCGTGACATCGCTGCTCTGGCAAGCCAGAGCCGCACACGGAAACGCCGTTTACCTTCCCGCTAGTAAGCAGTCCCTATTTATCTACTTGCACCCGGGGGTGCTTTCGAACTGCTAGGTTGGCAGGCGCTGGGACTGAACAGCGGGAGCGCACCCCGCCGCGGGGATTCGAACTGCCGACCTTTCGATCGGCAAGCCCTAGGCACTGAAGCTTTAACCCACAGCGCCACCCGCGTCCCTACGTAAAGGTTATATAGAGCCTTTCAAATCAGAAGCAGTATGCCAGTGAATATCAGTCACTGGGAAGCAATGGAGTATTGCCTTCAAGCTCTGCTCGCAGACTTCCAAAATATATAGGGTTGGCTACTGTGGGAAGCAGGACACTGGGATAGCTACCTTTGGTCTGATCCAGCATACCTATTCTTACAATAGTGGGAACTTCATGAATGTGCAGGACTCTGCCTTTCTCTAGAAATCCATCTGGGCTCAAATAGGCACATGAAGATACACGTTAATTCCAATGTAGGCAGCAGATGCACATACACAAAAGAATTCAGTTGCAGTTGTTAGTGTGACTAAATGAACGGATTTGCCACTGCAGACTATAGTGCAAGCATGTTTTATGAAGAGGAGTGGGGAAAGTGACAACAGGACCCATTTGGGAATCCAAGAGTCATAGCTCCTGTTCTCCACATCCGTAACATAGAAGTGCACAAAGAGACAATTCATAGCTTATTTCTCCGCTGGCCATCCTGCTCATTTCTCATGCTGAATAAAGCAGTTGTCGTTAGCCTAGAGTTTATGGGAACTGAGCATGAGATCCTCTCTGATATAGACAATGAGTCAGTGAGAAAGGAATCACAGGCAGCACGGATGGTCTTGGGGACATCTGGTGGCATAATGTGAAAGAAGATGAAAAAGAATTATTCAAAAGCAGCCACTTCCTTACCTGTAAGGCTCTTGGTTACCACTTAGTTCTGTGCAGAGATTTGTGCTACTTTTTAATGAATTTGCTGGTTCACCTACCAAAACCTCAACTACCAAATCTCTGATCAGTTTATCAAGATAGTTGACTTTTGTTTAAACCCCACCATGCCAAGATGAAAGTAAATATCCTTTATATTCACGTCAACACTTTTCACACTCCACTTCTAAAGTCGTGAGCTTTTATTTTTCCTATTTTCTTAAAATTTCAGGAACTGGTGTATTTCTAAGAATGACTTTGAGGAGGTGAAAATTAAAACGAATAAGCTCAACTGACTGACAGATTTTCCCCCGAGTTAATCAGACAATCTGTGCCTACAATCTACCAAACATATCACACACTCAGAAACTCTAGTTTCCCTACAAGATCTGTCACAAAATATTACTTAATTGCACAAAGGAATGTCTTAACTGCAATATCAGCATATATTGTAGAAGAAACCAGATACCCTTGAACAGACTGGGGTGACAGCAGAGCGCTGTATTCTCAGCCTCCTTGCAAGGTTCATAAATGAAAATATTAAATAACTTCTTTCATGTATTCTCTAATCTTCCAACAATGAGAGATAAGACATGTACATTTTCAGAAAAGGAAGAGCATGGCTAACGACAGTGCTTACTTTCTAACATTAAATATGGTAGGCAACATCATGCCTGCACAGCCATCAACTATGAAAATGCTAATCTCAGATATGAGCGAAATGGTTGTGGTCATGTCATATTTCACATGTACAATCATAAGGTACTGGAGATGTGCAAGCAAGACTCAGACACATGAAGGGACTGCAATTCCCAGATTATATATGAATAGCATTCTTAGTGCCTATGGTGGAATGATTCCTAAGGTAGTTGATTTGAAGATTGCAGCCTTCAGAACTTGAATTCTTCAGAGTCTTCTGACAACATAAACCTGGATATTATACTGTTAAAAAATCATACTTCATGCCACTCTCTGAAAACTGGAGGCAGAAATTTCCATACATCCAAGACATATTATTTTCTTGCAATTCACAGTGTATTGCAAGATAACTGGTGGGGAGAAGGTGTGTGCTCCTGATAAGCTATTATTACAGGTCATTGTCCTAATTAAGTTATTCAAATTGTTTAAAGCAGGCATTCAGACAAAAGCAGTGGGTGCTATCTACTAAGAACAAATTCTTTATATTACTTGTGCCTTTCCATACAAACACACTTTGCATTTGTATTGCTTACAAACATTATATGACTTACTAATTGTATTTATACAAACTAAAACTGCATGAGTGTACCATCATTATTAAGCCATTATTAGAACCTGAACCTTGGCTACTGTGAACCTATATTCTTATTTGTGTACCACACAAATTGATCTGGCTGGTATGCCTCACCATTACTTTTATACAGCCTATATTGCTATTAACTGAACATCCACTTTAATTTTAACAAAGTGCTATCTATAACAAATGACTTGCTTATCTAAGCAGTCCAGCTGCAGCAATATAAAAAAGATTAAAGTTTTCTTACTCTGAGTGAAATTCCAGAGAAATGTTTGATTTTCAAACCATTAAATGATAAAAGTCTTTTGCTTCTAAAAATGGGACTACTTGTGTGAAACTCAACACATTTTCACATGTACTTATCACTGTGTGATCTAGATATATAGCACATTGTTTTCTTACCATAAATGTATGAAATGCCAACAAGTTCAAAAATGGCTATTATAACAAGAGAGTAGGATGCTGCATAGGTGTCCACAAGCTGCAACATGTACATTCCACCCTAAAAGTAAACAGGTAATTACTAACAGAAATGCCAAAAGATATTAGGAGATAATGTATGGCAACTCAACCAACTAAATATTTTCAGACAGGAAAATGTTTAAATTACTGCTGCTTGCCATCATGTAGCCCACCTACTCTGGAAACACTCTCTGAATTCCATGAACTAAGAAATTCCATTATATTTCATTTCCATGTGGAATCTGAGCCCACATGCAAGAGCATTTTATGCATTCTGTCTCATACATTGGCAGATGCATGGTCCAATTCCTTCTTCCCACCTGATACATACGGGAATGCATTGCATCACAGAACAGATCTGTTCTCAATTAAGATGAAAAATTTAAAAAACGAAGTGCCTGTGGTGTAGAATGTAATATTCATGATAATAAGATACTGCAAGAATGCAGATATTACCTTAATGCCAAATCATATTTTGTAATCTTGTTAAATCCCACAGTATCACATGTCACACATAAAATTTCACTTTGATCCATGCATTTTGTTTGCAAACCTAATAATCCCATGGACTTCTTCCTACCAATTGTAGGAACAGACCTTGTTGCAATAGGAGAAATCATGGGGTGTAATGTGTACATATTATGGCAACACTTTTACCTGAGTGATCATAGGAAAGCCCATGATGAAAAAGGAGGCACAGCATCCAAGAGTAAACAGAGGCTTGTGAGTACGTAAGTACTTTGGGAACTCATCTGAAACTGATGTCACTATCGTCTCAATAGTGGCAAACTAAGGAATATCAAAAAAGAACAAGTAAGACAATAGTAATCAAACACACAAAAACACATTTTGTTTAACATGGCATATGTAATATTGCTGCTAAAACCACTCTATGAAACAGAAACTGGTATGTAAGCTCTCTGAAGATCACCTAGTTGACTCTTCTACTCAGCAAAATGTAGATCCCTACACCAAGCTATTCCTGTAAGATTGCACACAATAATCTGCATTAACTGTGGGTTAAATAGCAAGCATGAATAAGAAGGTGCAGATGGGACAACGTGTCTGGCTGTTAACCAGAAGGTTGGTGGTTCGAGCCTACCCAGGGAGAGCTGTGGGCAGGATTCCTGCATTGCAGGGTGTCAGACTAGATGACCCGTGGGGTCCCTTCCAACTCTACAATTCTATGATTCTATGCTGGCCTGCACAATCTAAATAATCTTTAAAACATACAAAACTACTCAGATAGTGCTGAGTGAAGGGTTGATAAGTTCAAATGATCCACTGGAGCAATTTTACACATACGTTTGTGACATTGGAGATGCAAAACAGTGAAGCAACACAATTCCACATAATGTTTCTGGCCCTCTTGCACCATATGCCTTAAAATGGCAATACTTGATGATTGATGCTGAAAAGGGTGCCTACTTCCAACACCTACCCTGCCTTTCCAAATACACCCCAAGCAGTCTTGTTTCCAGACATCATCACTTCCTCCAGCTTCATCACCAACCCACAACTCTACAAAACTGGTTCTCCTTGACCCCTGTGGATCTACATACTTGGAAACATCAGCCTCCTGCTAGGACAATAGTTTACTTCATGACAGTAGGCTTACCTGCCCCTGGTTTGCCTGATACAGCCAAGTTTGAGCCAACTGCCCTCTAGCCCACAGGTTCCCAAACACCATGTTTCCTTCCCTTCTCCTTCCATTTTGTATACCCCTCTTATTCCCCTCTTTGAAGCAGTTGTTCTTTCCTGCTCAACAGCCTAGACCTTCTCAATATGACTGGTATTGTTGAGAGACACCAGTAAGGAGGAGTAATACTAATTAAGTTTTCTAGGCTGTAAACCACGATCCTTACTTTCAAGTACGCACCACAGAGAACACTTTTGAGCAGAGGTGCATGATACCAACCTTCTAAGGCTGCAGTCCTATGCATTTTTATCATTAATATTGGTGAGGCTTACTTCTGAGTAAGTATGCATGGAATCAGCTGCATGACACCTCAATCCCCCTCCGTTGAAACAGAAGTCTTCTTTCCTCCTCAGCAGCCTAGATACTCTCAATATGAGTGGTAACATTGAGAGACACCAAATAAGGATGGGTAAAACCAATACAACAGGAGGGAAATAATTAGGACCCTCAACAATTTTCAGGTGGTCTATGGAATGAAGGGGGTTTGGAACCACTGTCTAGCCCCTTCCATGAAGTGAAAACCTCCACTTTGATTTTGGCTCAAGCTTGGTCACAGTATGTGGGTCACTCTCTTTACAGGTCTGCCTGATTAACACCTTTCTGTTTCTTCTTCGATCCCAAAGGCAACTTGAATGTGGTAATTAACTTCTGCATGGCTCCTGCTGTGACATATTTCCACAGACGTCAATTCTAGCACTGGGGTTTAACCTCAAAATCAGTTTTGGCTCTAATCCTACACACACTTACCTGGGATTAAGTCCCACTGAACTCAGTCGGATTTATTTCTAAGCAGACATGCATACAATTGTACTGCCTGTATGTTTATTTTGCCTGAAAACCTTGGGTATGTGCTAGGCTCCTGCTTGTAACCAGTTACGTTAAAAATTAATCAAATTTTCCCTCCAGTGACAAAGTGGTCCTGTAACAATAGCAAGGTAGGTGAAAGAAGGCAAGTTTACCATGGTGTCCAAGCCAAGTGTTAGAAGCATCAAGAAGAAAATTATAGCCCAGAAAGGTGAAAGAGGAAGCCTGGTTAAAGCTTCAGGATATACTACAAAGGCAATCCCAGGACCTAGAACACAAGAAACTAATATTTATCTGTTGATTGATAATAAAAAAAATTATTATGAAAGACATCCACTGTCCCTCATTAATCCTACTGGTTTTAATTGAGGCACAAACACAATTCCTTTTTCGGTGAAAAGCCTTCTTCATTGTCACTTTGTGTTTTATTTACAGGAGACAGATTCCCCTTCCCCAACAGTGTTTTTTTTGCACTACATTGTAATGCAGTAGGGCTGGTATAATTCAGCAGCAAGAGAGTTAATTTAAGTAGGTACTTCACAAAATGTTTGGGAACTATGACAAGCATTAAAAGAATTGTTGGTTGAAGATTATTTTTATTTCTGTGATGTGATGCAAGCAACTCTCTTTAAAACCTGCTGCTAACTGCCAGCTTTTCTGCGCAAGAAGGCTTAGGGGACCTTATATATTCATAAGCATGCTCTTTCATCTCTTGATTAAAGATTTCTTCTTGACTACTATAGATAAGGCGGCTGTTTGCACTAGCTTCTTACATGTGGAAAGTAAATTAAGGAATCAAAATAATGAGTTTCTAAAATTCATCATGCCCTCTGGGAAAATTTAATTGCAGAAAATGAAATTTCAGATCCCCCTTGATTTGGACCCCCTAAATTAATGTCAGGCAAGAGTTATGGCCACTAAGAGTTGGGCACACATGAGAACAACTGCTGAGTTTCAGAAGTAGAACTCGCTTCCAGATGAGGTCAGTCAGGTCGCCCTCCCTGTACTTACTGAATCCTTTTTATTTCAGCAGACTTTAATTAGGATTCAATTAAAGTTATAAAGGATTTTATAACTTTAACTCATTTTTAGTCTTATTGTATTGAGTCTTTTCTACACTGCTTAGAGACAACTGTGATTAAGTATACAAATTGTTTAAGTAAATACAAGGCTCTCCAGTCTTGTTGGGCTCTGGTTTCCATCAGTCTCAACCAACATGGCCAACAATCAGGGGTGGTAGAAGTGCCAACGCAACATCTGGAGGGCTACAAGTTCCCCAGGCCTGTTTTAAGGGGTGTGTAACCCCATCCTTAACAAGCTGATACTCTATCCCTGGACAGGTAAGCCTTTGACTAATAGCACCTCGTCTAGATTTACGGTAAGTTTAGTTTCCTTACCCTCATCTAGCCCATCACTGGCTCCAGAGCCCAATTCAGAACCTCTATGGCTAGATAAGAAACCTCTGGCCTGTGGGCTAGATGTGGCCCTTGGATAATTTCCATATGGCCCTTCAGGGCATGTCCTCCTTGGCCCACACCTGCAATTTACATCTGAAAATAACCTCATGTTGAGAGCTTTTATCACTCATGCAAATTGTATGCCCAGTCCAGAATGGGGTCACAGAGAGGAGCAAATTATTAAAACCGTCCTACCTCCTAGGCCAGGGTCTTGATCCAGACTAGGGACCTCCCATATACAATTTGCATTGCAGAAAAATCTCCAAGTTACTCCAATAGGAGTTATTTTCCCCAATATACAAACTGGGGCACAGTAAACCCAATCCAGACTGGGATCCTGTGGTAGCGCCCCCACCCCAGTATTCTGAATAATGTACATTTGCAGGCTGACTTGCAAACCAGAAAGAAAAAAAACACAACCCATTACCCCATGCTATACCATTCATAAATTGAAACAAACTCTCATACCTTGGTCGGCAACATCTTCAATGTCTACTTTGAGCTCATTTGCCATAAAACCAATAACGGAGAAGATGACAAAGCCTGCAAATATACTTGTGGCACTGTTGGTACAAGTTACTATCAAGGTGTCCCTGAAGAAAGAAAAAGATGAAAGAAAATATGCACAGTAGAAGTAATAGTGGATACATAGATAATTTATTCTTTGTGGAACACCAACTCTTAATAGACACAATACAAAAAAACCCCATATTTTAAGTGAAACAACAACATCCAAAAGCTTACTACTGATAAAAAGACATTCTACTAATATGAAAATAAAAACTTACAAAGTGGTTAGCGGCAATAATTAACTGATTCCATCAAAAAAATATGATATTTCAAAAACTATGGGAAATCATAACTGTGATCCCACCACACTCTAAAATACCTATTGGTTGAACAAATTGAGTTGCTCATCCTCTCACACATACATATTCTTAGGATGGCAAACTTCATGTCATCTTTTTGAAGGAGAGATAATACAGGGTGATTCATAATGAAGTATAGTTTCCAGATGCTGTAAGACAGTAACAGGCAACAACACGGACCTCAGTTGCAAACCGTGAGGTAGATGTACTCATAAAGTTTGTGAGGGAAATGATGTAGGCGATAGCGCACGTGTCACGTGACTAGCCAGGCAAAATGGCTGCGTCTGCAGTGGAGAAGGTGTTTTGTGTTCTTGAATTGAGCAAAACGGAATCTGTTATTGTTGTGTGAGGCATTTTCTCCTATGATTGGCATGAAAAATTTGAAACTTTCTTCTGTGGGGGTACATAAAGGACAAGGTATTCACCCCTCCCCTTCCTGTTGATTTAGCAGAGCTGAAACAGCATATCACAGCCACTTTCACTGCACTTAATTCAGATATCTTAACTCGCATTTGAGCAGAAATGGATTACTGGTTTGTGTGTTGTGTGACAAAGGGTGCACACATAGAACATCTGTGACTGTTTCTGAAAAAACTTTAAACATTCCCCTACAATTCTGTTACAGGTAACATAAGATGTATTGCATTCTTCTTCTTCTTCTTCTTCTTCTTCTTCTTCTTCTTCTTCTTCTCTATAGTGCATTGAAACTGTATACTTCATTATGAATCACCCTGTATTATTACCATATCAGACCAAGATCATATTTGAGCATTTGGGCACATATGCCTAAATGTGAGGCTTATATGTGGGTGGAACAGTGTGGTGTAATAACTATTTTTGAATGTTTGAGGCCCATGTTTGAAGGCGTAGTTGAATAGCTATCAACCTCCCTGACAGTTTTGATGAAGTCACTGTCTCTTTCATAAGCTAGATTCAAAAACAAAGTGTTCCTCTGAGCAGGAAGAGTGAAAGACAAACAAGGTAATAAAAGCTGCAAGAAATATGGCATGTTTATACAGTTTGCGCACTGTTTTAGGAATGGGGAAAATCAGTGCTTTTTTCTAAAAAAAATGTTTAGGGATACTCTCATTTTCCTACTCTTATTGAAATACTGCCCCTCAATGAGGCCAAACTTAGATTCACAAAATGTTTAGGGGTATGCGTACCCCTGCGTTCCCCCAGAAAAAAAGCACTGGGGAAAATATATCTGGAAAGAATTTTACATTAGAACAAGACAGTGAGCAATCCTGGAATAAGCACTAAGCAACCAAAATTATACTGTTATGTACTCAGTGGTCTGTGTGGCCTGAGCTTGAGTCTGAACTAAGGATTCTGAGCTCCTGTGTTCTGATTCGATACATGATATCCAATCACAGAACACTTCAGGATTTGGGCCTCTGCCATTGGCCCTTAAACTCTGAGTTACAATTCGCAGCTTGGAAGTTTAGATAGCCAATCATGTTGGGAGTGGGAGTGGCCCAGGCCTTCAGAAATGAATATAAGCACTTGCTTTGCCCCTGTTTGTTTAGTTCTGTTAGTTCAATAAAGGTTCTTGCTGTTATCACCGTGTCTTGCGTCCTGAGAACCCACCTACACTTCATATACCCTGGAGAAAATTGCTGCTTTTAAGTCCTTGGCCCTTCTTTTAAGGCTAACACTCTTGCTGTTTATGAGAGATTGACACTTACAAAAACATTTACTTACACTAACTAATGAGCAAAGTCAATGTTCTAGTGCCCCTTACAAAATTTAGGGTAGTAGATTTCCTCCCTTCCCTTTCACTATTGCAATGAATATTTCCAGGGAACTTGGGGCCAATTTATATTGCAGCCATGTGTTCAATAGCCTCATCAGTGTTGATACAGAGAGGGCTGGAGGAATTGCTCCATGGATGCCTGCAGCAACCGGAGATGAAAGGTGCTACATGCACTTGTAAGCTTTGGACATGGGAAGGCTCGTTTTCAGGCAGATATATGCATACGTCAATAAATTCATAGCTCAAAAATATAAATGGAGTGATTTCTTCCAAAATAATATCAAATAGTTTTCAGTTTCAATGTCATTTGTTTATCAGATGATGAAAAGAAATCTAGGAACCTGCCATAAAAAGCACCCTGGGGTTCCTGCAGACCTCTAAGGAAGACTTCCCTTAAGTAATCATTTTTTCCTTCTTGCTGAGACTTGATAATGCTAACTACAGAAACAGATTGCTGTGTTCTAACTTTGTTCTAAAGGAAACTTTTCCCCCCCTGGCTCTGGATCAGCATCAGACGGAAATACGGCTCACTAAGAAAGCTTATCACTCTCACAGAATGTTAAGCTGGGGTATGTGCTGTAACAGATTGTTACAAATCCAAGATAATTTTTCAGTCTGCACTGAAATGCACTGAAGGGGGAAATGTTTAAAATAAAATTTAGCTGTACTGAGGTAAATTATGACATAAAAGCCACTCTACAGCTCTCCTGCTCCTTTTACTTCAAGATATTTACTTCACAAACAGGGATAACGGGGGTTGGAGGCATTCTTTTCCACTAATGTCTCTATTTCTGGGGGTCTTAATGTGGCACCTTTGGACACAATTGCAGCTGCACAGACCTACCAGGTTGCCCATCAAGCTCTTTAGACCCCCTCTGGACCAATTATAAATTATAATGGCCACACAGTCCAAGTTTCTCTTCACTCTCTCCCATGTTGTCTATGGAGGCCCTGCTACCATTTTGATTCGTTAGCACACTTGGAAAAGAGGAGAGAAAATAGCTCACTGCTGGTGGCATCCAATTACAACTGCTGACTCTCCCTTTCTCCGCAGGTAGCATCCAATTAGAAGAGGGAGAACGGTTCTAATAGGATGCTACCTGCAGGGGGCTTTTTGACTCTAAGGAAAAGAGACAGCAAGAAGGTGGGATTTTTCCTATAGCTGAGTGCAAAAATGAAACATAGGTGCTGAGAGAAGACTAAAAAAAAACACCAGAGCACCAGGGGTTGGGGGAAGGTGTCCATGTGTGTATAGGTGATCAGGACACATGGAGAAAAACATATGGGGTAAGGGTAAAGTGAGAGGGGGGGAAGAAATCTCGACTTCTCTGAAATTGGTGGTTTGCTTTCTGTAAAAATTGAGTTAGAGAGTAGAAAACTGTGGGTCAAAGGGGACAATTTTGTATTTGGGGGCTCAGACTACGCATCTGTACTCAGTTTCATGGGCAAGTTACTTGATCTCAAGTTCATTAGTTTGACATCTGTGGAATGGGTAGTTCTGACTTCTCACACCCACCACAGCAGCTATTTTGTGAGTGGGCGTACCTCTGTGGCAGCCATTTTTATCATGTCAAATACATTCCCAATATTCCAAAAGTGCCCATGGGCCCAAAAAGGTTGCAGTCCATAGTTGATCAATTATTGCCAAGTTCATACACAACACTAGTAACTGTTCCCATGCTTCTATAGGAATGCATTCGCTGGGCCTTAAACATGGCATATAAAGATGATTCCGTTAGTGTTCTTTAGGTCTCTTCTAGTACACGGCAACACATTTCTGTTTCTGATACTGCTAATTAATGCTCTGGGCTTTCCAAAATCAATGGATAATTGTAATATATTTACCTAATTCTAGGCACCAGTGTACACCCTCCAACATTTTTCTGATGAAATAGGGATGTCCCATTCCATAATGAGAATTTTACTATTTATACCCCACACATCTTACTGGGTTGCCCCAGCCACTCTGTGCAGCTTCCACCATATATAAAAAAACATACTAAAACATTTTTAAAAACCTTCCCTATGCAGGATTGCCTCCAGACAGCTGAGGGATCGGATAACTCCATACCCTCTAACATTTCCCCATTGAAAATAGGGACATCCTAAGAAAAAGTGAGACATTCTGGGATCAAATCAGAAACCAGGATAGCTTCTCTAAATCAGGGACATCCCTGGAAAATAGGAACACTTGGAAGGTCTGCCCGTGACTTTCCAGAAGGGGGAGAACAGAAAAAAAGTTTCACGTTCAACTCTAGGTCAAGATTGGGGAGTCTGTGTCCCTTTATATGTTGTTGAACTATAACTCCCAAAATCCCTGACTGCTGACCATACTGGTTGGGGGTGATGAGAGTCAGAATTCAACCACAAGGCCATCCACAGGTTCCCACCACCAGCTATAGGTCTTCAGCACCATGATACTAGTAGGTAGATTGAAAGTGATTACTGCTGATTCATATGAGAGCAGGTAAGTAGAAACTGTTTATAATGTGGCATGAGCCTTTCCAACAGCCATGCTTTCCCCCTTGAAATGGCTTCTCCCTGGCAGGGGTTACTTCTTGTCTGGGAACCCCATGTTCAGGGGGGATGTCTGCAGCAGAGCAATTTTATGGGGAAACAAAGGCAGGGGAATAGCTTGGCTCTCTTCTCGCACCCACACGTGCTCCACAACCTGGCTCTTGCACACAGGTCAGCTGCTATGACATCAAGTTCCATCCTTAGACATCAGAAGGACTTATATGGCATGGGTTCTAGTAAGTGTAAAAAGCAAGAAGTGTGTGCAAATGTCTAGTTAAATAAAACATAGGCTCAGGATCAAAATGTAGACAGGGTGCACCCAAGACATAATGCACTATGGTTCCCCTACACCTGAATGTAACCAGTCATATTGTGGACTGTATGCATGGCTGACACTCTTTACTCAGATTCTCTTCAATATGGGTTTGGTATTTTTTATATATATAGAAATGAGAGCATTCAGTATAGATAAATTGGTCTGCTTAGACTAGGGAGACTTGAGATGCCTCAGACGAGTCACTGTCTCTCTGCCCAACCTCCCCCACAGGCTTGTTATAAAATGAAATAGGATAACCCCCATATATATACCCTGGAGCTTCACACCAGTGAGACTTAAACTAGTTGATGCTTAAATTAATCTACAATGAAACCTTCAGCCTGGAATATATCTTTGTCTGCATGCTAGTCTTGCATTGAGAGCAGTGGCAAAAACAGTCACAAGAGATGCTAAAATGTCATTTGGGGGCTGTAATCCTAAATTCACTTACTGATAAGTAAATGAACTCAATCGGGTTTTCTCTGGTGTTGATATGCATAGGAATGCACGGCTGTATCATGAGTGGAAATAGCAGAGCCTCAAATTTAGAAGGCTCAAAGATTTAGATTTTGCTGGCAATAAAACTCTCAGTGATTATTTCATCAACATGCAAGCAGCAGCCAAGA
This sequence comes from Podarcis tiliguerta, assembly GCF_965153285.1. Lineage (NCBI taxonomy): Eukaryota > Metazoa > Chordata > Lepidosauria > Squamata > Lacertidae > Podarcis > Podarcis tiliguerta. Next base: position 76,377,531 of record NC_139534.1, read on the forward strand.
TACCATTGATCATGACTCCCCAAAAAACAGAAAAGAAAATGGTTCTAACAGTCATTAGAAAGCAAATCTAATGAGACTTCAAGAACTCTTAAGTACAGCATTAATTACTTACTCCCCAGGGAAGCTCATACAGCCAGTTCCATTGCAGTTTTCAAGAAAATCATAGCATTTTGGAGTGGGTGGGTTTTAAATTGCTGTGTTGGCTGCTGGTCAAAATTGTTTTTTATATTGTTATGCTGCCTTTGCTACGGCTGTGTTATTTTTCTATTTCATTTAAAGATGATGGGTATTTAAAGTATCTTACTTATGAAGATTAATTTGATGTCTGAGACTTCTTTTGGGCATAGGGAATAATGTCAAAGAAAACATACGGTAATTTACAATTCCCTTGACAGAAAAATGCTGACTGACAGTGAGACCCAAAAAGAAATCATGTTATCAAATGATAGGGAGTCAGTCATTCCATAAAATCCAGGTTGTCATAAAAGTGATTCTGAAAGACCAGACTAATTATAGTGATTCCTTCTAACAGCTATGAAGCTAGAATCTGCATACACAAAAGTAAATGTCACTTTAAAAGTAAATGCTTCAAGGAAGGAGAGAGAGGTAGCTGGTTAGGAAGGGAAATCATAAGCTTTTGCAGAGAGATCACTACTCTTCTCTTTAAAATCCTCTGCAAAAGATGACAGAACTAGGGCATGTGTTAAAGAAGAGTGCAAGAAAATCAGATGGTGCAGGCTGGCCCCTAGGCTAAAAAAGCACACAAAGGGGCCTGTCAGTTCTGCTTGAACATGCATGTACTGTATATTAATTCTTTAACCATTTTGATGGTTAAAGCAGCATAGCACCAAAAGTTGTGCCTCCCTTATGAATTATTTGGAAGCACATAATGTGCAGAATATAGGCATCCAGGCCCAATTGGTCACTTGGATAATAAGCCACTCTCCCCTACATCCTTGTGCTTTCTCTGCCCCGATCCAGACCCTCCAGAGCAGCTTGAGAGGTGGCACAGGGGGCTCAGAGAATCTGCAAAAACTGCCTCCCTTCTTTTCTTGATGAGGTCAGAGAAATGGGAAATGAAACGCTGGGAAAACAGAATGCACTGCCATGTGAATGCAGCCTATGTGACAAGCTTTCTTGAACTACGAGTCCCAACATTCCTTCATTCCTGAGCGCATTTTTATAGCCAAACACAGCACAGTAGCTGTTAAAGTGTTTTAAATTCGCTTTAGACACATTTTTCTGCCCTGGAATCTAGTACCAGTTATTCTATGCATTCTGGAGACCTGTTGCCTATCTTATTTGCTCACATATTTTCTGAAGCCTTTCAGTTCTATCAGCAGCACTGACATTTGACTGCAACATTCCCAGCATTACATTTTTGTCACCTTCCTAATGTCACACTTTTCTGACTCCTGCTGCCTGTTGTTCAGAGAAAATGCAACCCAAGCAACCAAATGTTCAGCTGTGCCTCCAAAACTCCCTCTTGGGCACATGCTACATCTTTATGAGCTATTGTTGGGGTTGCTGGTTTCTACTGTTCCTTCCACTTGCATTTTGAAGCTGCTTCAAATAGTGGAACACTTGGAGTAGGAATGTGTTGAATAAATAAAGCAATCAATCAAAACCAAATATGGAATAGGCCTGTATTTATAAGAGAGCAAACTTCTCAGCTCTGTAGGAAGTTACCCATTACCTTTAATCAAAGCTTCCATCTTTAGTTTGAATTTAGAGAGCTTTTCTTAATCTTAACTAGGTGCTAATACAGTTTCAGGAATAATCACTGTGCTCAGTGATATAACAACAGCAGAGGTGATACAGCTATTGCCCTTTTGGAAACTGCAGATTACCCTTTCTAATGCAGAGTGCTCAGAGCACAGCTGGATTCTGACCTATTTCTAAATCTCCAGGCTTTCTCCGGTAGAGATTATGCTTGTGTTGTATTTCATGCTGCCAGCCCAGGTTCTTCCTGGCAATTCCCGAGGTTGCTTTTCAACCTGGCCTATTTTTAATTAGGGCAAGCTTTCAATAGAAAGTAGGGCACACCAACCTCAGAAGGAGCCCAGTGGGTTTTGAGGACCTGCATCACAGGTGATGGAGTGTTTCCATGCTTGAAAGAAATTGTGCTTTACAAATAATGTCATAGCTTTCATGGCCACAGAATCAGGCACAATTTAGCCAAACAACAGAACTTCTGCGTCCTGCAAGGTCCAGAAGTATTGTGTGTTGCTGGCCTTCCTGAACTGTACTGAAGGGAGAGGGACCACATATTGAATGCCTTGCAACTTCCAAAATTCCCTCCCTAATGTAGGGTGGCATATCACGAAGCAGGACTCTCCCTGGCATTCTAATTTCTTATGTACAGGAAGTTCCCTCCTTGACCTGCCCCCATATGAGGTATCGTGCAATTCTCTCCAACCATTTGATATAGTTCTGCTATGTGACAGTTTTGAATGCATAGACTGGTTTTCTTACTGATTGGGTATATCCAAATCACCCAATTTTCTTCTTTCAGTGCTCTGGCTGTGTCAAATAATTAGGAACCACTGGTAATCCTAAAAAGGTAAAGGTAAAGGTACCCCTGCCCGTACGGGCCAGTCTTGACAGACTCTAGGGTTGTGCGCCCATCTCACTCAAGAGGCCGGGGGCCAGCGCTGTCCGAAGACACTTCCGGGTCACGTGGCCAGCATGACATCGCTGCTCTGGCGAGCCAGAGCCGCACACGGAAACGCCGTTTACCTTCCTGCTAGTAAGCGGTCCCTATTTATCTACTTGCACCCGGGGGTGCTTTCAAACTGCTAGGTTGGCAGGTGCTGGGACCGAACGACGGGAGCGCACCCCGCTGCGGGGATTCGAACCGCCGACCTTTCGATCAGCAAGTCCTAGGTGCTGAGGCTTTTACCCACAGCGCCACCCGCGTCCCACTGGTAATCCTAATTACGTTTTAAAATTCATAAACAATTCCCAGCTAATTTATAAGGATCTAAATTATGTCCATAAGTTTCTGGAATTAACAGTGCCACTCACGTCGCCATAAAGCCATTGAGTTCATGGAATCATTCTACTTACCTGTACAGGTTGTTATGAAATTTGTTATAGGAAGACAAAGTAATCAGGCCACCCCATGCAGCAGACAAAGAGAAAAATATTTGAGTGGCAGCATCTTTCCACACCTTAAAAAAAAAAAAAAAAAGTCCCATGAAGAAAATGAGCATCAACTTCAACAAACATTTTTTCAGCAAGTTATTTTAAAAATCAATAGTGCTGTTGACTATGGGAGCAATCCTAAGTCAAGATACACCAGGATGAGTGGATTAGGATCCAGAGATCTCCAGCTGAGTCAGGAGGTTCCTGTCACAGTTGGGTTATGGAGGCTTAATTCCCTCATCTTCGACTCTGCTGGAGAGACATTAGTATATTTTCCAACCAGCTGAGCCCACCATGAAGGATCTTAAATTGACATAAGCCCCCACAAAGGAGTGTGTTGGGATGGGACCAGAGGGCTGGGGTTATTTAGGCTGGATTCTAAACCCATTCTGTTTAGTCACATGACCTGGCAACTTGGGCATAGGCAGGATTTTTATTAGAGAGAAAAGAACCTCAGATTTGCATTGATTTGTATTGATTTGGAGGGGTGCAGCTGCGCCCCCCCCCCAGCTATGCCCATGCCTGGCAACCTAGTGTAGATTAAACTGGCAAAAAGGATGTTGTAACTCGAACTTTGTTTTAAAGGCTTTGTTTCCCTCTGCAGGTACAGGCCAGCTTAGGCAGCAGTAGCCTTGCTGCTGAATGGAGTCTGGATCTGGTGTAACATGACACCAGCTAAACTCACACTGGCTTGGCTTTACACCAGTTTCTTGTGTACAGGATTGCTCCCTACAATTCAAACTGATTGTAAAAGAGTCCATACAAAAGTGGCACAGCTCACGGAACAAGAAGAAGCAGGCTGCTCCAAGCAGTAGAATTTATGGGATTGTAGGAAATATTGTAATACAAATTACTACTGCAAAATGTGGTGATGGACACACACAAAAAGGGATTAGCCAAATTTATGGAATTCCTATTGCTGTTGGGACCATTACACTGGAGCAGATACGCCTCAGACTGATCCAGCAAGGCAGCCCAAATGTACTCTAAACGTCACTAGATAAGGAACAATGTGCACTGTAATCTGATAAGTGACCAGGTGAGCTGTTCTCTGGGAGTGTGTTATTTCATTCCACATAACACATGCAGCATGGCTGTGGATGTGCAGAGCTAGCTCACCTTGCTGATAGCCATGTTTCACTTCCTCACAACCAGAAAAAGTGTGACCCACCAAAACAAATGGAGCAATGTACTGAAGGACGTGCAAACGTAACCTTATTAGAATGCCTAATGTAATGGGTACAATAGATTTAGCTAGATCAGCTTGCACGTAATTGATTCAGCACAGCATAGAATATCTCTGTATGCTTTCTTAATACACAGCAAATAATAAATCTGTATGAATTATTCACCCTATTAGAGTGTTATAACTGGAATAATAAGCCCACCATAGCATCAATCAGTTTCTCCCACTTAGGTGTGATGAAGTACAATATTCCATTCCCAGCTCCTGGCAGAGTTACTCCTCTGATGAGTAAGATGATGAGCACTACATAAGGGAATGTAGCAGTAAAGTACACCACCTAAAGAGACCACACATAGACAAAGAATTACTCATTCGGGCGGATCCTATAAGTAGGCTTGCTGTCCATGACAATTCATTACCCAGGCAGAGTTAGTACACAGGCTCATGGGAATGTGAGCAACCTACAGAGATAAAAGGATTATTAAAATGTTGCTATCTATGAAAAACCACAAGCTAATAAAATAACAAGGTTCTGGGATAACAATAACAGTATTTATGTGTAGCTGATGTTTTTACTATTCATACCCTTCAAACCAATGAAAATCAAGGTAGTTTTTCATAAAATGCTATGCTCTGTCAGCAGACACAACAGCCATTTATTTAAGATCCCATCTCTCTCTATACATACTGATGGTTGTCCTTGATTCTGCTTCCCCAGTTGCTGCCCTTTGGTAAAAGGACAATCTAAAGCAAGGGAGGGGAGCCTCACTCAGATCCAGGGGCCAAAAGGAACCCTCCAGGCCTCTCCCTCCAGCCCTTGTAACTTTCTCCAGGCCACACCGCTCTCTGACCTTGAGTGGTTTTGCCTGGCTAGATTTTGTCCTTGAACGCCTGGCTCAGTGGAGGACAGGAAAGGGTGTTTGAGTATGTGTGAAAACTAGCCTGATCTACAAAGATCAAAACGACACTAATTGCTCCAGCAAATTGCGGTTGCCCAGAAGTGAATGTTGCAGTTGGGCTGAAAAAATATTTCTTTTCCCTCTGATCTAAAGTATTTCATCCACGTTAGCTGCTGTTACATCATGGTCAGCACTCATGCAGGTGAGGTGGGCATTACCTGCATGCTTGTGAAAAAAGGGAGGGATCTAAGCCTGGAGCAGGGACTCTAGTCAGAGGGAACTAGAGCTTACCTAAGATTGGCCAAGGTGTTCTGAGCCCAGCATGGTAAGTCTGCTGTTGAAGTAAAGGGGGATTGAGAAAGGAGAGGGAGAGGTGTATAGATAGCCCTTTCTTTATGACCCAGCAGCTAACTACAGAATCTTGCTTCTTGTGCATTGGGAACAGAGCTTCCCTGCAGAGGGAGCAGTCAAGTGAGCTTGAAAAGAACTAATATGTGGGGGAGATAAAAAGAGAAGAGGGAGAGGGAGCTGAGGCTGAGAGTAAAGAGGCTGAGCCCCAAACAAGGCTAGTTCTACCATTCTAGGACTCTCTTTTCAGTACAGTTGGGATATCTTTGAAATCTATTTACTTTTTTCATTTAATGATGTTCCCAACTCATTTGTTATGTGCCCTCACATTTTAAAATAGAGCAGTTTTATAATCAAACTGCTCAGCCTCTTGCATGCTTACACAGACGTCATTTTATTAGAGAATTAATCTTTATAAAGTTTGTAGGGGGGGGACACTAATATTTTAATTACCATTAGGACAATGTTGAAAAAAGATATTATCTATCTTCCTGAACTGAAGAAAGCTAATAGTGTTTAAGTGAACTCAATTTGAAGGCGATATGATATATTTTGTCTTGTTTTCCATACTGTACAAACTCATTAATTTTATTCCATTGCTATTTTTAGCCTCACAGAACATTGTAAAAACCTGAAAACCCTCCTATGAAGAGGGGATATTTGAGCAAGTGTATACAGGCTGGGCATGATGCTTCTGTTGTATTGTATTCAAGGATTTCCACTTGCACAACAGAACTTCCTTCTCTTCCCCCTGCGTGCCCCAGATCCTCCCCAAATCTGCTCTGGAGGTTGTGAACTCCCAACATGGGTTTAACAGGGCTTTGGGGAGACATTCAGAGAGAGGAGAAGGAAGGGAAGTTCCATTGTGCAGCTAAATGTCCTTGCCCCAGTGTAAGCACTTTGTTGGGTAATCCAGCCAGCTGCTGCATCCCTTGTCTTTGGAATGCATATTTTGATAAAATGAATTAATCATACTTTACAGGACTCTTTCCGTTCACCTTTTAGGATGCAACCCAATATCAATACTGAAAGCACAAGGAATGTAGGCAGCATGCCATGAGGATCCCAAATTTGAAAAATAGAGCAAATACTCCTATCAATGAAACTTTTCTTCAGCTACCATGCAAGAGGATATGTGCTACGCTGCTTTCACATTTATCAACAAACTATTCAGTAGTTTGGTAATACTTAGTTCTTCCGTCATACAATATATCACTGAGTTCTGGCTCTGAACAGTCTAAAGAAAGATGCTCTCTTACTTTTCCTGATGTCTTTATTCCTTTAGCCAGGGAAGCATAGACAATCGCCCAAGCCAGAAAGAGAGAGAGTGCCAAAGGCCACCTGATTTCACCAGGATATTCGATTCCTGCAGAAATCTTCAATACAAAGTACCTGAGAATCAAAATGCCAATGTGAGTCATTACAGGCCCAATCCCTCCGGCGTTTACTTTTGTAATGTCAAATACACACACACAGCTTTATTGCGGTCCGTAGACCCAAATTACACAGTCTAACAATGGTATAAATATCAATAGTTATTAAGGCATAAGAGCGTCCTCGCTAGCCAACAGAGGAGCCTTAGGCCATACATACTGATTTCTGATACTTACTACCTCCGAGAGAAATTTTGCTACACCCAGTGTAATAGTATCAGTATTATCCTCAATGAGAACCATAACATAAAAGGAATAAGCAATTCCAGATTGTTCTGTTAATATGGGTTTGATTAGATGCTATCTAACCTGTTTATACAGACTACAGTGTAATAAAATGTGTTTCATACATTCAGCATCCTGGGAACTTGGGCACAGCCTATCTTGGTATGGGATGCCAGCCAATCTTCCACTCAACACTTTGGATGGGAAAACTTTTAATCTGGCTTTAGAAAATAGACAGTGATAGTTTGGTACAGTCAGTTTCTTAAAGTAGGGAGCTGACAAAAAACCAAAACCCTGCAGATATCGGATTCCTAACACAGATGGGCCACAGGTCACATATGAGCAAGATCATAAATCACTGAGGGCAACATCCCAAAACCTGTCAAATATAACTGTAGTTGTGATAACCACATCCCAGCCCTCCCCAGCCTATCTGACGAAGGAAGACCTGGTCACAACAGAGTGCACCCCTCTCTTGTGCCCTCCCTTTCCCTGTTTGAGGTATGTGCCAGCATCAAATAAGAGATTAATTATTTAACAGGCTGACGCTTATCAAATAGCCTCAAAAAGTTCCCTAGGGTCTCTCTGAAGTTTCCTTAGGTACTGTGTGGTTAAAACTATAGGTGTGAGAGTAGTTGAAATAATCTGAGACAACACAGGGTTTATAAAACAAGAATTGAGTTTACGAAGATAAAAGAGAGAGAGACTGCCATAATTTTTGTGGTGCTTTCACTCTGACCACTATCCTATGAGGCAAGTGTACCAGGACTTGACATGATGGCAGCTTTAGGGAAGAGATACCGAAAGATTATGTGGTGGGACTTGAACCCAGATGCAAATCACATTCAAACCTCAGGACATCTACCTCCTGAATGCCAAAACAATGTACTATTTTCCTGGCACTTGTTTTGAAATGCCATCAAATTGCATCTGTCTCTGTAGCAGGAGCAATTAACTCATTAGTCAAGTCCCAATACATGAAAGACATATCTAAATGACTGGCATAAACACTCAACTAATGAACAGCAGAGAAAGAACCTACAGACAATGTAATTACAATTTTTTCATTCCGTTCATAATTTCATGCATTACCCTGTGACTTTCAAACGGAGATTTACTTTAAAATTGTTCCAAAACGTGTGTGTGTGTGTTTTGTTTTTGTTTTTTTAAATCTTACTTGAAGTACTCTTCACTGCCACTGACAAAAGTTTTGTTGACATGGCTGGTATAGTTTACCATTGTCAAGTTTGGATAGGCACTCATACAGAAAGTAGAGTTCTTTATTTGTAATTTGGGGTGGTCACCAATGATGCAGGAATCTGAAAAAACACAAGTCAGAAGAGAAATTACTGAGCTAAAATTCATCGAAAGACTTGGGGGAAAACAATTAACAAATAACAGCTTGCATTGAAGTACATTTCATTTGAGCATTGAAAATTAATTAGGTTCCTCTACCTGGTTGAACAAAGGCATACTATCTTCCTTTCAACATTAATCACATTTGAGCCTTCCTTTTCATTGATGAATCTAGTCCAGGCATCCTCAAACTTGGCCCGCCAGATGTTTTGAGACTACAATTCCCATCATCCTTGACCGCTGGTCCTGCTAGCTAGGGATCATGGGAGTTGTAGGCCAAAAACATCTGGAGGGCCAAGTTTGAGGCCTTTTGTTGAGCAGGACTTCTGGCAATTTGATGTGCCCATGCAAAAGCCCAAAACCCACAGAATAAGCTCATAGCTCCAAATGTGGGTGCAAGTCTCAGTTTTAGAGACAAGTAAATGGGGCTTGCAAGTATTGCCCACACTCAGGCTTGTGTGATCATTGCTACGATGCAACCTCTGCTTGCAATCTACTGTGATCTGTAGACTATTAGCTACTCATTTGTGGCTCCCTGAGTGGTTATTTCATACTGTGCATTTAATGAGCTGTTTTCCTCTTACTCGGTTTCTCTGGACATTTAAAAACAGTGAACAGCAAAATAAATACAAGTTCACTAAGTGAAACATTGCTTTTATACATGTTGCTTGCAAGGCTTGTAAATCCGAAGGCAATTTGTAACATATTTGACTGCTGCAGATTTGTGCATTTGAACTGAAATTCTGGTTTTAAAGCTATTATTTGATTTTAATAAATGTATACCCCAATTTTCCATCTGAAGATGCCCAAGGCAGGTAACGATAAGATATAAGCTATTTTCTATTAAGGAACACTTAAAAATATATATCCAGGATATTTCCAAAGCCAAGCCAGTATGAACTATGTGCAATGCTGTGAAGCAGTGTCTAATGGGAGGAATGGGCAAATGTAGGTGGACATTTTCCATGCTATTGGTTCAGCACTAAACTGGAAGTGTACAGAACACAGTTTGAAAGAAAGAACAAACTAATTTCCTGCCGTAAGGTCTTAACCCATCAGTACTGACTTGATCTGTCTTGTGAATCAGCGGCATAGTTGACCCAGAGCAAAACCGAAAACCCTATGTCTGAAGCCTTATACAAGGATCATACAGTAGATTTGTTCTCCCCATTGGGCCATCTTTAGGCAGGAACAGCCAATTTCCTGGCATTAAGGACTCATGAACTTTAACAGTTGTGCGTTTCAGCAGGTATAATATGTCAGAGAAAGCTAAGGTAGAGGTGTCCTAAGGCAGGAAGACTGTACACATACGAAGCAACCACACAGTCTAAGAAAAATAAGGCATAGAAAACTGGCACGGTACTCTGAATGTAAAATGAGATAATGAATTTTGGTTTTTTTACTAGAGCCAACAGGCATTTAGAGGAGGGATTAAGCATTTAAATGTGCCAGTCAGTTGTTACATCTCAAACTTTACAGTGGAACCTCGTGTTGCGTACCGTCCTCCTTACTAATGCTTTGGGTTACAAGCTTCGCTAACCCAGAAGGAGATCCTCCCGGATGCCAACTTTGCCCCGGGATGTGAGCGGAAGTCACACTCCAGTGGCACAGCAGCAGTGGGAGGCGCCATTAGCAAAAGCATGCCTCAGGTTATGAATGATTTCTGGTTATGAACGGACCTCTGGAACGAATTAAGTTCGTAACCGGAGGTAGCACTGTATTAGATTTTTCTATTGAAATGTCACTTCAGGACATACTTCTGAAAGTCTGAGCAGTATAATATTGTAGATGTCTACTGAGAAGTCAGTTCTACAGAAATTGATTGGGTTTACTGCAAGCCAAGCCTTGTCAGATGTATTTCAAGCATGGGAGTTAAATATTAAATTGTTGATATTTTCAGTAAACCTACTACACCCAGCAATATCCATATGGAGAACACAACTCACATTCCCAGGAAGAACTTAAATTCGCAGCTCTGAAATCAAGTTCTAATGAGGAGAATTGACTTTTGAGTTCAGAAATTTGTTTCAGCTCGAGCCTTGGTTGTATGTGGAGGCCGGACTGTGGTTAGGCTTGATCCAAAGCTACTGATTTATGAATAATACATCAGCTATGACTTGCAGCAATATTCATCCTGAACAGAAGTTTTCTGGTTACAAGGTGCATTTTAGGTGCACTAGGACAATCCTCATTCTGCTAATTGACAAAAGCACATTGTTGCTTTTGAAATTCTCTCTTAAAAGTCAGTGAAGGCTACTAGTGATGCAAGAAGCATAAAACAGGAAAAGAAATAATTGCTGTCAAACAATCCCTTTGTATGTCCCCTTGTTCTATTAATCTCTTAATGTTCTATCAATGTTCTATTAAACTGTGCTATTGCAAGCTTCCAACTTCGTGCAACCCCAGTATTTTTGGAAATGAAAGCATTATGCCCTACATCGGCCAGCAGAGGGTGTAGTGGTATGTTATCCACCCATTCTCTCATTTTCTGCACATCTCTAGATTTAGTTGAATATTACTGTTGGTACTGTATTTGTGTACCTGGTACCCTGTGTCTCATTGTCTGGTCCTTTCAATCAAATGGTTATGGAAAATAATACACAAATTCTAAGGCCATCACAATCCAATACAGAATTAGTTGTAAAGCCCATTGAAAATGGTTTTAGTGTGTTGCTAACTCTGTGTCGCAGGGTTTGCAATAAGGATTCCACACTAGTAAATATAGATATAAGAAAATAGCTTGGGGCTGTTGTTGGTTTTTTTAAAAAAGTGGGACATACCCCAAATTTGGAATAACTGCTGCTTTTTAAATACCCTTTTCAATATTGCGTAGCTAGTTATGAAAGCTACTGAAATAAAAGGCATCCCCCCCCCAAAAAAATGTTATTTCTCCTACAAAAGTCTTTGTGACCTTCCAAATGAATAAATATATGTTACAAATATGTTAGATTGAGACTCCCCCCGCCGTTTTGCTTCCCAAATGCTCCTATACTGTGCTGCTGCAAAGACAGAACACACACAAAATCATATTTACATAAGGGTAGTAATATTCCAAATGTATTCAGAAGAACACTCTTGGAAGACTGAATTGTGCAAAAATATTATCGCACATCTTCTCTGCTGAAAAAATAAAACCTGCTTATAGTGCAATCCTACGCATGTCTATTCAGAGATAACCTGCACGGAGAATCTTGGATACAGGACTGCAGCCTTAACAATATTGTATTTCTGAGAGCGCATTTAAGAAATAGGCAGTTCTGACATCAGTAGAACAGAACATGTTCACCTGTATATGCTGGGTTGGTTTTGCCTTGTTTAAAGTGTATAGAGGCATGAGTGAGATCAGAGGATGACACGTAAGGTCACTTTTGCTGCACTGCAGCAAGCTTTTTTCTTTTTTTAACAGCTTCGCTTTGTAGAGCTGTTGGTTTCCCTGCACCAGACAATCCTGATCAGCAGAGGGCGCAATCACTTTGCAGCAGAGGACAAACAAATCCTCGCATGCAGTGCTATCCATCAAACCTTGGACGCTAGGCAGAAAATAATAACTACACCGAACCAGAAGGTGCTAGCATGAAATTACATTTACATGGACAATTGCTAATAAGTAAAAGCATCCATTTGTAATCCAGGGGAAAGGAAGACCCAACTGTGCTTGTTTTGAAGGGGGGAAATGTTTACACACATCATTCTAGCCTTCAGATATTTATGAAGACTCCGGGGAAAATCAAAACGTTAACAAGACTGCAATCTCATGTTCCCCATCGAAATCAGTGGATGACAAAATATTTCTGAGTAAGCATGTTCAGGACAGGAGAGCAAATCTGAAAAACAGAACAAGTTGAGCAGCATCTCATCTCACTAGCACAGATCTCCATCTATAGCTTTACATCTTCGCCCTATAAGATCTTTTTTTGCCTCTGCAATAAATATAAGAGAATCCAGAAAACTCGATGTGCTCTGCACAAAACCAGACAACCTTTATTTCCTTTGGGCACTGCTTGATCACTCTTGGTTTCAGGCATAGTACAGAGGGGTGTGGGGGTGTGTTTCAACTCCCTGCATATTTCTAGAAATGCCCAAATTGCTAAAAATGAAAAAGGCAGCCAAATCAGCTTTTCTCTCTCTTTTCTTTTGCCTGATTATTAAGGAACTCGTGTTTCTTTTGTTAGAGAAAGCCAAGCATGCTGAAGGATGGGTAATCACCTGTAACTTACCCATCTTGTCCGCGCTGATAGAGACTCTTTAAATGGATGCCTGTGCAAGCCTGCAGACATCACACCACTGAAGAGCTTGAAAATATCCTATGGCCAATCTAACCCAGTGTCCTGTCCCTGATAGTGGTCAGCATTGGTTTTTGAAGATGAAGTAAAAAACTGCACAGTGAATTGCAAAGCAACGATTCAATTGCGTGCTCTGCAAATGTTACGAAATCAGCTATGCAGACAGATGGCTCATCCATACATTTAAAGTGAACAGTAAACTTCCTGTACCTCCTTTAATTCTTCATTGTCCATATTGCTTTCTCCTTTAAATCACTGCATTCCCACATTTCCCCCTCCCTCCAGATTTTCTTGTACCCTCTCCTTTTCAGAGTATCCCTGGTATGATACAAGCATGGCTGAGTGAAGGGAGTGTGTGTGTGAAGGCTGTGATTTGGCAAGGAGGTTGTGTGGAACCCTACTGTCCACTTTAAACAGTACAGTGGTACCTCGGTTTAAGTACTTAATTCGTTCCAGAGGTCCGTACTTAACCTGAAACTGTTCTTAACCTGAAGCACCACTTTAGCTAATGGGGCCTCCTGCTGTCACCAGAGCACGATTTCTGTTCTCATCCTGAAGCAAAGTTTTTAACCTGAAGCACTATTTCTGGGTTAGCGGAGTCTGTAACCTGAAGCGTATGTAACCTGAAGCGTATGTAACCTTAGGTACCACTGTACTATGAAGTGCATGAGGAGGAAGATGCACATAGGAAGTAGTTCTATTCTGTGTGGCAGGGGGAGCCTTCAGTTGCTGTCAGACTATAACACCCATCACCCCTGATCATTGGTCATTCTGACTGGGGCTGATGTGAAGTATCAACCAAAACATCTAGGGGTTACCATGTCCACTCCCTCTGCTTTACAGCTTGGCCAAGGGCAACTCTCCATGGGGAAACCATTTTCAACAGCATTCCCCTGGTGACTGTTCTCAGGCTCTGAGAAATTAGCTGTACGTAGTTGGCATATTTTGAAGAAGCAGTGATGGGAGAAGATGCACAAGTGAGATGTGTTGCCTCTTGCTGCACTTACTTATTTGGAAGGTGTGAATCTTGGGTGCTCAGATTGCTTGTGCCCCCCCCCCCCTTTGTATTTTGCAGAAAGTAACACAGTAAAAACTTACTTTAAGGGTGTGGTAAAAAGCCCGTCTCATGCACATTCATTCCCATTGTGCATTTATTTTATGTAGCTGACACCCACAAATTATAGTTGGAAGAGGCCAAGCAAACGCCACCCTGGGCATCAGTGGCGACTAGAGGCAGGGATACATTTGAAACTAGCTTTCATAAACAGCCATGCAAAGGCTCCCATTTCTAATTATCATTCCTGTGGTGGGAAATAAATGTGAAGAAGATATATACATACAATAAAAGGAAAGGCAACAGAAATATTGAATGGACTGATGAGTCCATCTTCAATAAGTTGGCTCCCATGGCACATTTTAATAGAAGATATAATAAAAGCTCAGGTGGATACAGGTCTGTGTATTTGTGGAGCATATCAACCATTATTTTCGATATGTTACTTTTCCCCAAGAAAATATTCATTTTATGTGTTTATAATAGATATGTTGAAATGTGTGACTTTGAAAAAAATAAAAAATAAACACTAGATAAATAGGCTAGCTACAAGATGGCCTTATTCACACCAGTAACCTAGAAGCATTTGAATGGCAGGGGGAGATCAGGGATCACAAACTGGGGATTAGCCACCCCACCCTGCTGCTGTTTTAAACAAGCCATCAATATAACTGGAATTTACTTCCAAGTAAATAGTCTTAGGATCACAACCTCAGACGCTTCGTACTAGCAAAGAAGTTTTTACGGTATAGTATGGTATAGTACATTGATTAGTGCAGGAGTTAAGAATGCTATCTTTGAATTCCAATTCTGATTCAGAAGTTTTATTCCAGTGGAGTGATGGGTCCAGCCATACCCCAGGGATGGGGAACCATTGTCCCTCCAGACGTTACTGCATTTTCAACTCCCACCAACTCCAGACAGCATAGCTGCCATTGATGAGGATGCCAGTGGTGAGGAATGATGGGTCCCACAACATCTAGAGGACTGCTGAGTTTCTATCCCTGCTATACACAAAAACAAGATGTTGAGTGCTATTGATTGCAAGCCTCTGCTTAAGATAACCACCATACAGGATTGACCTGACAAGAAAATTTTCTGCCTGGGGCAAACAAGACTATGCATCCCCTCCTGCCGCTTCCATGTACAGTGGTACCTCGGGTTACAGACGCTTCAGGTTACATACTCCGCTAACCCAGAAATAGTACCTCGAGCTAAGAACTTTGCTTCAGGCGGCAGCAGAAGGCCCCATTAGCTAAAGTGGTGCTTCAGGTTAAGAACAGTTTCAGGTTAAGAACGGACCTCCGGAACGAATTAAGTTCTTAACCCGAGGTACCACTGTACTTAAGTCAAGTGGACTGGCAGTAGAAACTTACTTTAATCCTGATTACAGGACAGTGCCCTCCACCATTCCTGAGGTCTGCAAGCTAGCTTTGGGGCACAGAACAGCACCTGTAATACACACAGCTCTGTTCTGCAACACCTCACAACTACCAGCCAGCATCTGCTGCCAGAGTCAACTATCTCACTCTGCTTAATGGTAGAGCTGGTCCTTCTACTAGATGGAGATGCAGAATAGCTGCATCATTAAAAGTTATATAAAAAGACATTTAAAACTTACATCTCATTATGCCAATAGCTGCCTACCTGCTAAAATCCTTTCTACCAGTACTGATGACACAGCAGTGTGTTGATATTGTAGTTATTTTAATTGTAAGAAAAATCCATATTGAATATAAAATCTGCCACAGATCACTATTCAGTCACTCGGACTGCAATACTCAATACACTATTGCACTGAAATCCCCACTAACTTGCAAGTAAATATGCACTGCCAAACTGGCATCCTTTGCTCCTGGAAGGTTCACTGAAAACATCACCACCTATTCCCTACCTTATCTTTGAAATCTTATTCTGTGTTTGCCTATCTGGCACTGGAGTCAATATCCATGACAACATTATTAATGAGGTTCTTATCGTGTCGCTCCTCTTCCTAGATCTCTTGCCATTTAAGCGGCATGCTTAAAAAATTAGTTCACTGATAAGAATGAAACTTCAGATGAATTGTGGGCAAAGCCCTTAACACCCATGTGGGATCATAATAATGCCCTACATCAAAGGACACCTTCCCACAACAAGAGTCGTTGACAAGACAGAGGCTGAAGTTGTTCTGGGAAGGACTGTGCAACCATGACTAGACTGACCGAATGACATTGCCTTAGCTTCATTGAGTGGGAACTGCTACTTACCAGCACTCAAACTGCTAGCTAGAGCTGCTGGTTATAAAGTAACATAACGAAACCCTATTCTTTCCCTTCCAAGTGAGACTGTTGTATCATTTGGTGTGGAGAAAGTGTATTGGCTCACATACTACATAGGAGTTAGATAGGAAAGGGGCATCTGTGGCCCTCCAGATGTTGGGCTATAGTTCCTATGAGTCTCAGCCATCATCCCTCATCTCCATGCTGGTTGGGATTGATAGGAACTATAGATCAATAACATCTGGAGGGCCATAGGTTGTGGTTCAGAAGCACCTGCAGAGCCACATGTTTCCTTCCCCTGAGTTTAGAGGTGCCTGTGACATCGCTGCAAGAAAACAATTTTCTTCCATTTTATTTCTTTGCATTAGAAATTGAACATCACCATCTTCAGTACACAACTCTTTCTGTTGTTTTTTTAATGTTCTCTCCCCCTATAACCAAACTTTTCTTTTGTAGGGGATTGCGTTCTCTTTCATTATATGAAGATTTAGCTGTTGTGGTCAACAGCTAGCACTGATTCAGGAGTAACAGAAAGTGGACATTGCCACCAAAGGAAAAACCCTCCTTTTTAAAGTGCCAACTAACATCTGATCTAACCTGGACTCCTAAAGTAAAAAGAAAGAAAAAAGTTGTCATGTTTTTAGTAAGATTTAGTGAGGCTTCTGAGCAATCCTGGGTATCTTTCCCAAAGAAAGAAAGACAGGATAGTAAAGTTTTCATAAACAACTAAATGGAAATATGGAAGTCATATGGAAATATGTCAGACTATGTGACCAAAGCCACACTTTGGAATCTTGAACCTTGATCCAAATTGTTGGGGGGCCCCACTTTTCATTGTGCAAATTTCATAAATGTCATACATATTTCAGCCAGTTTCCACTTACTGTTTCCTCAAAAACACAATGCACCCTGCGGAATACAGTGTGGCATCACTGGTAGTTTGATACTGTACCTGACTTAAATGATAAAGATGCATATATATGCTGCATCCGTTTTATTCCTATTTGTGAGTGAATCCCGCACGTCCCCAGTGCACAGTGGTATATCCTTTTTGAGGCTTTGCATGAAATCTAGTTAGCCTTGTTTGCAAGTATTAATGTCACCCAAATAGAAGACTGAAAGTAAGAAGTGTTTACCAGAACAATCTCTGGTAAACCATGGCCTGATCTATAGAAGTGGAAGATGCGTGCAATAAATCTTACTGATTCAATTTCAGCTATGGGTCAAGGAGGCTAGAATTCTTGACATACTTTCCTGTGAGTAATCCCCACTGAACACAGTGAGACTAATTTCTGAGTAAGCATTGGAATGCACCACTAATTAGATCTATTTAGTGCTGCTGCTGCTTCCAATAAATTGGTTCTGCAATTATTATTATTATTTAAAGGATAATCCTGCTTCCCATAAATACCAAATCAGTTTTCAAAAAAAGCAGTAAAATTGACAGGCATGTGCTAGGTAATATCACTACATTCTCTGTTTGTGGAGCACTGTAGTCCTGACTGGGTGAGCTGAATTGTGGAAAATTGATGTAAATGATTTTGCCTTGAGTTGGACTCAATTGGCCCTTTGGATTCCTTTCTTCTATGGTTTACAGTATATTGTGAAGTTACTATGGCACTATGTTGGCAGAATCAATAAGCAGATAAGGAAGTCTAAATGAAGGTGTGAAAAGTTGTTGTAATTGCAGAATTCATTTTTACTACATTTACAATAGAGACATACTTGAGAATACTCATTGCTCTATATTTTAAGGCAGAATGGTCAGATATACAGATTTGAGTGTACAGAATGGTCATATATACAGATTTGAAGGGAAAGCATACTCTAACTTACCTAATAAAAGTTTGTTTTTATCTCTACAATCCGGTGTGTTCCATGGATTGTTACACGAAGCCCAAGGTAACACTTGTACAAGGGATGCAAAAAGGTAGAAAAGTGTGTAGCACAATATAATATTATAATATATGGCTATTAGGACAGAGATAATCAGCATAGCAATGCCACAGCCTGAAAAAAAAAGAGAGGATCAAGGATCAGGGAGGATCACAATTTAAACTACTAAAAAGATATAGGCTTGTATCCAACTAGTTCATACACAGAGTAGAGCAAAAGAAATTAATGGACCTAAACTTGCCACATCCCATAATTTGTATGGGTTTACTCTGAGTAGGGCTAACATTGAATATAATCCAGAGTGAACTAAAGGATAACATTCAGGCTGCCTAGTCATATACAACATGAACACATTTTAGTTTAAATAGCATCTTATTTTTCAGGCGTTTTCTTTTACTGAAAATAGTTCAACATGCCATGCACCTCAATCCTATCTATTTTTAAGTCCCACTGAATTCAGCTTGGCTTTCTCCCAAGTAAATGTTGTGCTGGAATGTAATTCATAGTGGTTAACAGAATATTTTTGTCTTGGCACAAAATCCATCTTGGGCTGCCATATATGAGGGCAGTGGAGCTGTCACCCCGTTCTTGAAGATCACATGTGATTTATTACGCTATGGGATCTACATTTAAAGGATCAAAAATAAATGCTTTCTACATTAATATCAGCACTCTTGCGTCTACAAAAATAATATTTCCATTATCTTGATTGATCTTGGATTGAATCTTTCTGTGTTCCCAAGTAATATCTAATTCTGCATCATGGGATTATAATGGTAAGTCATCACTCAATAAAGTCTCTTTTTTAAATGCTTTTAAAATACACTGTTTTGTTGCAATTCCCTAAGAGTGACAGAAGAGCCTGCTGGCTCAAGCCAATGACCCATCTAGCTCAGAATCCTGTTTTCACAGGGGACAATCAGATGCGTAAGATGCGTACCTTCAAGCAGGATCTGTACACCAGAGCACTCCATCCTGCATTTTCCAGCAACTGGTATTCAGGAAAAACATACTGCCTCTGACCATGGAAGCAGAGCAGAGCCATCAGGCAAGTAACCATCGATAGCCTAATGCCCTCCACCAATTTGTCCAATTATCTTTCAAAGCTTTTTCTCATTTCATGTCAGTACATTTGTCACCACCACACCAGCCAACATGAACCTTGAAACAGCACTCCCCAGTGCTGCCTATACAAGGGAAGTGAGAAAGTACCATGCGGCATGGTATGTGCGAGATATTTAGCACTGAAGGGAAGTGCTATTTTCTTATGAGACGTACGTGACACCATAAAAGTGATGCAGCCGTGGAATGCTCTCCTCCTGCTGGGAAGTGCAGCATGGATCCACTAAAGCAGAAAAGTGCTGCATTACTACTACATCAGTCATTGCAAGGTCACCTCAAGGTCAAAGTCAGACTGCAGCGCATCAGCCACTGTTCTCGTAGCAGTGCCACACAGAGGAGAACCCATGTCATCTCTCTTGCTTTGAACTGAAGGAAAACCATGATCTCCAAATTAAAAAGACACACACACCATGCACACAAAATGCCACAGGACAAGGCATTGTTTCTGCTCAGCTCACCTTGTAAGGCAGGGATGGCTTTCCAAACAGACACAGGTCCCTGACTAGCAAACTGCCCCAGAGAAACCTCCAGGAAGAAGATGGGGATCCCAGCCAGAGCCAACATTGTCAAATAGGGAATAAGAAATGCACCTAATGGAAGAAGAGAATACGGATCTCAGGGACAGCATGGGTGGGAAAGGGCACAGCCCTGACATTTTGTAGCTGTTCTATTTTGTGCATTGCAAAAGCACTTAACAACCCTTCCCCCCCAAACCCCTGCAGAGCAATACCAAACTTTTTGAAACTAATGTATTTCCTGTTTAGAAACCCTTTGCGGAGATGCTTTGTCGGCAGAAAGCAGGGCTCTCTCCCTTGGGAAAGCTTTGCATGTTGGTCAGATTGGCAGAAGGTATTTTCATGCCCCATAAAACCCACAGTTATAATTACCAGGGCATATTAAAACAAAATTAGGCTGATCCTACCAATCCTTATTTTGAAGGTAAAGAAAGCAGGCTAAAGGAAACACATTGGTGCCCACTCCTAATATCTACCCAGAAGCAGCCCCACTGAACTCTGTAAGGGTTACTAAGACTGCATCCACGAGACTTCCAGTTCAAGGGGCAATCCTGTGTATACAGATGGTTGTAAATCCTATTAGATTTAGTGGAACTTAATTTCCTGGCAAATACGTGCGAGATCTCAGCCTGTGCAGGGCTGTTCCCCCTTCTAGCCACCTCGACAAAACCTGCCTTGTTCAGTTCAACCGCTTCTGACCCGCCTTCTCCTTGGGGCATATTATGGATTTGCTTCTGCACCGTGTCAAACAAGGCTGACTGTTCGGAGTGGAAATGGCTGCCAGACTTGCTGCAGGTGGTGCAGCTAATTCAATTACTACTCATAATTTCTCTCATCATCACCTACAACTGCGTCTCAGGGCTTCCTGGAGTGTGTCCTGGGGAGGGAAGTCAGCGTTGTTTTTAAGAGGGGCGGGTGAGGGGGGTGGGGATTGCGCTGGAAACAGCCGGCTCCTAATTTCTAATTTTAAAATAAATCACGTTGGGATGGCATTTATGCATTTGACAATGAAGTCTTCCAAGCAACTGTGTTCGTTACTTGTATAAAATATAGCCCGCAGCCGCTGCTGTTGACTCACATTAGGAGGCAAGCTCAGCAAACCTGAACTCCCCACGCGGAGACTGCTGTTCAGAATTCTGTTGTGAAATCGAAATCAGGAGAGCTTTGCAATGATGCCAAAAAGACAAATTATTTGCACTGGACCAGGGACTGCGCCTGCGCAAACTTGAGACGCAGCTCCTTAATCTGCTTGTTCTGTTACCCATATTTGGGAGAGATCCTCAATGAACTCGGTAGAATATATTTCTGGGTATACTGGCTTCGGATTAGGTACAATAAGTGCGTCTATGTGGTTTCTTTCGATCCCACTGAATTGGGAGTAAATTTACTGAGATCCCAAAGCAAACGTGTTCAGGATTTCAGCCCCAAAACCGAATTCAACAACCGTTTGGCTAAATGGCATGTTGGGTAAATCACGTGTATGGAATAATGGTGATTGATTAATATATATATCGGGTATTGATAAAAAATACACCCTGGAAACCTTGAGGTTTAGAATAATCAGAGTGGAGTCCCCCACCACCACCGTTTGAAATTGAATCATAATAAACAACCACCACTTGTAAATTTGGAGACAACCACATGTTTTTGTTTTATGTGAAGTTGAAAGTTTTCTCCAAAACCGTACAATCCTGTGATTTCACTCAAAACAGAAAAAGCTCAGCGGTTGGAGCATCTGCTTCGTATGCAGAGGTCCCACGTTCAAGCCTCGGCATCTCTAGGTGGGGCTGGGAGGAAACCCCGCCTGAACTCCTGAGTTGCTGCTGCCAGTCAGTGTAGACAATACTGAGTTAGATAGGCCAATGGTTTAGACTCAGTATGTGGCAGCTTCCTATCTTCCTAAGAAAAGTGACTTTTGTGGTGTTGGGTGTACTGACTACACCGAGACATACAAATGAGAAAAATATGTTAACATGCAGCGTTCAGCAGAAGGTGAGGAATTGCCGTTTAGGCTTAGTCCAATTAATCAGAGCGGGGAAAATATATGCACTTTTTCGCTCATGAAATTCTAATATCTGTAAGGCTGGTCTTGTTCTCTCTGTATGTAATATACGGGTTGGAAAGGAAATCGCCAAACTCCG
The DNA here is from genome assembly GCF_965153285.1 of Podarcis tiliguerta. NCBI lineage: Eukaryota > Metazoa > Chordata > Lepidosauria > Squamata > Lacertidae > Podarcis > Podarcis tiliguerta. The sequence continues at coordinate 76,399,397 of NC_139534.1, forward strand.
ATAGTAATTAAAGCAACGTCGAGATTAATGGCAATAATGCACTATGAGAAAGCTGGATTGTTTTAAACGCACATTCTACTATTTTCGTTTGTGATTGTGAGAGGTATGTTACATCTCTTTCATTTCTGAACGGGGGGGGGAATGATTTTGTTTTAGGCGTTGTCTAATTCTAATAAATGAAAATATTGTTATCTTTGTGGTTTCCCAGTTTGGATGTCCCCCCCCCCCTTTTACTGTAGTCACAACTGGTGGGAAAATATTTCCAAATTAGGGTTTGTTTGTTTTCCATAAAGCAAGAAGGTTCGGTGGACGGGACTGGTAACAATTCTCACGCAGTTTTTCAGGGCTTGATTGCCGTTTCAACTATATTTAATTTTATTTTTCAGAGAGGTCGGTAGAAAGCTTTACTGTCTCTTCACTTTCCAGACACTAGTCCCTAATCCATTGCCTGTTTATTTTGAAGTTCCCAAAAGAAGGAAGAAAAGCTGTTTGGGGAGGACAATTTGGAGGGAACAAATAGTCGGAAGGGAAAGGGCTAAGGCAACAGACACTTCTCCGCCCCCTCCGCTCAAATTGGCAGCCCCCCCCCCCCCGATGCATTTCAGTTTAAAGGAGGCGTCGGGAGACCTTGCACCTCTAACGTGCAGTTTGGGCTCCAAAGGGTCCCATTAGTTCAAGAGGGCTGGTTTCTGAATGACTGCGTCGAATTGCAACCATGATCATCTGCATGCAGACTCTTTCCGAAGGATTTGCTGCGAAAATCTGCTCTCGCTTGCTTTGCTCTTTGAAATGATTGCCTCGCTCTCTTTACTTCGAGGTAGTCACCCCGAAACATTTGGAAGAATAAAAGGTTGGGAGATCTCCAACGCTTGTTTACTCAGAAGCAAGTATCTCTGAGCTCAGCTGGGTGCACAGCTGGAAGATCGCAGCCGATCCTAAGCATGCATATTTGGAAGCAGATGTCATCGTTTCAAAAGAGATCCATCCAGGACTCATTCAGTCCTTTTATGTTTTGTTTATGTATACTGTACATTCTGTTAGGTTTCGCCAAGGTCAGTTTCAGCAGTGGCGGCGGCGGAGCTTCACTGCAGACCTTAAACCAAACGATTTGCTTTTAACTGATAACACAGAATCGCACACTTGTCGTCCGCATCGGGTGGAATAAAGTGACCTTACTTCGGGTCACTAATGCGGATTAATGCCTTGAAGTCTATTTTGTTCATTTTTCACGCAACGCAGATTAAAGGATAGGGGCGTGATATGGGGTGCTTAATGGGTACTTCTAACATAAGGTGAAGTAACCTTTCCTATGAACACCAAGATCAAGAGATAGTCACGCTTTTAAACCCAGGGGCATCGATTTCTCTTGGCTGCTCCGGTTTTCTAGAACAGGGCTTGCGGGTTTCCGGCAATGGACAGCTTCTGACCCCGCCCCCTGCCCCGCCCCTTTCCCCCTCGCCATCAGCAGCACCCACCCCTTTGCTTCTAAGGCACTGGCTGAAAGCCCGATCCAGAAACCAGAGGGAGTGGGGAAGCTCGAATTTAAGCTGACTGAGGAAGCAGTTTACGTTCAAGCTCAGCGCTCCGTTTATCCCGGCTGGTGGATCAAAGGCCCCAGCGTTACCCCTTTCTGAGCTGCAGGGTGTAAAAAGAGAGGAAAATCCATACCTCCCCCATTCTTAAAGGCCAGGTACGGGAACCTCCAGACATTGCCCAGCCCTACTGCATAACCCACCATGGAGAGGATGAAGTCCAGCTTGCTAGACCAGTTTCCACGGGCTTTATTTTCGTCCCCTTCATCCTCCTCCTCCGGCTGGAGGGAGACAGAAACAAAAACACAATTACATCGACGCGATAGCACACAACGAGTTCACATGCGGAATGATTGAGCTGCCATCCCTAGGCAAACTGTACCGCAGTAGTTGCAGTAGTAATTGGTTTGATCATTATATACATAATAATAGATTATTATTATTATTATTATTATTCATCAGTCCATACCATAAACATAAATTGCAGCGTTAACGTCTATTGGAGCAAGAAAATACAGAGGTCTTATGTTTAGGGGACCCTTGAGAGCTACAGCATTTAATCGTGGCGTGGGGAAAGAATGAACTGGAAATGTCCTCTAGGAAAGTTAGAGGTGATTCACTCACACAGGTCCTTCGCTGGGAATCTTAAGACTCGCTGATTGCAGTTGGCTCTGTCACAAAACAAGAGAAAGCCCCAGGCACTTTTAAGTCCCATTGGCAGAGTTATGCATGTGTTTAAATCCTTCCTTGTCGAAATCGACGAGAGCTTAATCGACGTGACTTCTGATCACGTCCTCCTCCGAGTTTTAGGTCATAAGAAGATCCCTGGCCAGCTTCCCTGCCTGCACCCCCCACGCGTGAATGTGGAAGGCAAACTCCAGTGGTATTTGGAGCAAACCTGCCCTGGGCCTGGCGCGCATCATCACCCTTTTAATCGGGGCAGGAATGGGAAGAAGTTTAGAACAAAAGCGGAAAACCTGACAGTGCCTAAGGCGAGACCGAGTTGCGCCGAGGGACCCGCTTCAAGGCTTCATGTGGCTGAGTTAAGCAGTAAGCGATTGGGAGAGGCGAGCTGGCGCCGTAATGACTCGCGCCGGCTGTCTGCTGCGCACAGCGCTTTTGGGAGCATTTGCCCGGGGCGCGTGAACTGTCCCCCTGGTCGTTTGCCATCCCTCAACTCCCAGTTACCACACGGTCCATTCTCCCTCCAGTCACTGCTTAGGGAAAGAAGAGCAGCGAGGCGGGAATGGGGCTGTGTGTGTGTGTGTGTGAGAGAGAGAGAGAGAGAGAGAGAGAGAGGCGCTTGAACTTACTGAAGAGCTAAAGAAAGCGGGAAAAGAGGCCTCTGGCGAGGAGAAGCGCCGGTTTGGAGCTGGTCTGGGGCCACACAGCTTCAGTCATACACAGGGACGGCGCTTCGGTGGAGGGGCTCGGCGGAGGGGAGGAGGCAAAGCATTTTTCGGGGGGAATGTCCTCCTGAAGACCACTTGAAGGCACTGGCGACGCTACCAGACCCAACTCGGGGCTTCGTGAACCCGAACGCTAGCGCGAGGTGATGGAAGTTCAGCCTAACTAAACTCGCCACACGCGCACGCGCGCGCCGCTGAGGAGGGTCCCGAAGTCCTAAGAAAAGTCTGTCCTGAGGAGAAGGAGGAGGAGATTCAGGCTTCCTCAGCTTCGCTGGGCTACAGCAGCAACCGCGTCATGACGCACGACCTGCGCGCTGGCCTTTGGTTCGACCCGCCAGGGCTGAGTGGCCGCCATTGTCTTCTTCCAGGCCTACGCCGCCCCAGGGCCTTGGATGTCCCCTGTCCGCAAGGCATAGTCCCTCTGTCACTGAAGGACTGACAGTTTCCCTTTCTGGACGAATAGGCCGAGGCGAGGGATCTTCGCCCCGGTTAAATATTGGGAGGTGGGGCTGCTTCCCTAAGTTGATGGGCATTTGCCATTCAAATACTGTGCGTGCACCGTGTCATGTGATCGATTACCTCCCCCCTCGCCAATATTTTGTTCAAATTGGCGCCCAGCGGTTCATCGGGACTGCGGGGAGAAAGGATGAAGGTTCTCTTCCCCACGGACCCGATCCTGCCCCGTCCCATGAACACAACACCCGCGCCCGGCTTGGCAGATACAGCGTGATCAAAGCGGTGCGCCGATTATCGAAATAAAATAGATCAGATGTAATAAAAGTTGCGGCCCTGAAATGTAAACTCCGCCGCGACTGAGGGCGAATGATTCCTTGGCTTGAGCTTAACTGGAGCCGGTGTGGTGTGGTGTAGTGGTTAGAGCAGTGGTTCCCAACATTTTTTGGCCATGCCCCACCTAAGCATCTCTAAAATCTTGATTACCCCCCCATATAATTCTTATTATTCAAAAAGTGAATTCCTATTCACGTGGAGGAAGCCATTAACTTGGTCTAAACATTCTCGTTGCCCCCCTTAAAAATCAAATTGCCCCCCTGTGGAGCGTGTGCCCCATGTTGGGAACCACGGGGTTAGAGCGTCCGGCTTCGATCTGGGAGACTAGACTTCCAATCCCTGACCTTGGGCCGAACATTATCGCTCCAAACTGACCTCACAGGGTTGCTGTGTGAGGATAAAATGGAGAGAAGAAGAAGCAAATACGCCAACTTGAGGTGCTTGGAGGAAAAGCGGAAGATAAATTTAATTTTAAAAGTGTAGGAACTCAGTTCCCTTTTTCTTTAGATGGACACCAGTTTACATTGTAGGGAGGGCAAAGAGGACACTGTGTCAAACTGTAGATTATCCGGAAACGGATTAAAATACCCAATTTCTCGTGGGTAGCAGGAATCAAATCGCAAGAATAAACAAAAAATGCACCGCGGGGACTGAATCTTCAGATTTGCTCGCTACTTAGGCAACGTGGTCCACCACATGCAGCTGAGCCCACAAATGAACCATCTCGATCTAACTCAGCGGAATTTCTGAAACGTAACCCTATGTAGTTCCTCTGAGTACTGACACTTGGATCGTTTTAAAACGTAGTGATGAAACTTAATTGTGCTAAGTGGGCGGATATATCTGTCCTTCACTCGAGAGCATGTAATAACAGCATTTTGAAAAGTGAACACATTTGCGTTTGATAGCTTCTCACGCGAAACTTCAGTCGTAACCTTCACTGGTTATAATGTACAGTACAGTCAAATCCGGTTTTGCAAACCACAATAATGTACATGGCCTTAACTGCACATCTTAAGCCCACGGGGAGCCAACCACATAATCTGATGTCTTTGCACTTGTACAGCTCACGAGGGAGCAGTAGGATGCTGTCCTCACGACCAGAAAAGCAGTTAAACGGACACCTTAACCGAGACTATAGATGCGCTGCTGCGGATTGTGTGAATGCGGACGGGAGGGCGCAGCATGCTCTACTCCGCATCAATGCCGTCAGAGCGGAGAAAGACAGCCCTGCCTCTAGCCGTGGACGCCTCTGTTTCTTAGCAGAGGCCACTGTCTTGCCAGGGTACCAGGTGCGCGCTTTCACCAGCCCGGCCCCCTTTCTACATCACACCGCAGTGCCCGGGACTTGCTCACTGACCCCGACTGACGATTGAACTGTCTGAGATGGAGTGATTGATCACAGAGCCCGGGCCCGGTGGGGCTTCGAGCAGAGGGCCTGCTACGGTTGGCTCTTTGCTTGGGTGGTTTTTTGTTGTTCGCTTTGATTGCTTTCCCCGTTTGCTCGACAGGCAAGAGCGCTCCCCAAGGGTCCCTTTTGGACAGCGGCGCTGGGGACGCTCAGAGCCGGGAAGGAAGAGTGAACTTTGGCAAACTGGAGTCGCAGCTACAAATACTCCTCTGAGGGGGAGGGGGACTCTTCTCGCGCACGTGCCAGAGAAAGAGAAAGAGATCGGGTTAATTAGGTTAATCAGCTATGAATAGCGCTCAGACAAAGCGGTGCAAGGTAATGAGTATTTTTCGATTGGAGGTGGCAGGTCCCGCCGCAGCAAACGACAAGAGGCCAATGGGACTTAATCCTTTTTTGTTATGGTTTCTCTCTGCCAAGCTAGCTAGAGAGACATAATCACAGAAGTAGGTGGAAATATACATACGCCCGTGTGTTTTACAATTGTCATTGCCCACCAAAACCTTAAGAATGGGTCGGCTAAGAAATTAATAAATACTCATATTTGTTTGCGTTTGCGTGTCAGTTTCCCTCCCAGACTCAGGCCAATACTGAATGACTTTTTGCGCAGTTGTTTGGAAGGAAATATATGTGCGTTGAACAGGGTAGTTACGCAGAGTCAGTCTCGGGATGTTTACTTGGAAGTAAGTCCAGCCTGTTCAATAGACTTACTCCCAGGTAAGCAACAGCGAAACATTTTAGCTACTCTCTATTTCGCCTTATAGATCGATTTCCCTTTTCGCGCTCCAGTGTCCAATAATGGCCACATTTTATGATCTGTTGGAGGAGATCCACTTCCCTTCTCCTAATTGGTGCCTGAGCCCCAGGAAGGAGAGAGAAAAGTTATTTCAAGTCTATGTGATTAAGAGAGAAGAATAACTAGATCATCATTGTCATCATTTCCAGACCCTCGTTTTCCTTCTTTCTATTGCACGCAGGAGGAGGATTACTTTCAAGATCGCTCACTGCGAAGCCTAAATCTGATTTAGTATACCCGAAATTTCTATTAGGGATGCATTCTGCGTGGAAAGTGGCATTGGTGGACACCCGCCTATGTTCAAACCACTTGGGTTAGATCCGAAAAGGCGTGGGGTGGGGGAAGAGAAGAGAGACAGAGAGAAAGAGAAGGCAGTAACAGGGGGAAACGACTTACCTCAGTGACCGTACGGCCAGGGAGAACAGACGTGATCCCATCTGTGCCCAAGACCACGGTGCTCTGGCTCATGTTCACCCAAGCGCCCTTGGCATTGTTTTGCTCCAGTGTGCTCTTACCAATACTTTGATTAGCTTCCCCGTCTGTGCTTTGCAACGGGGGGATTTTGCAAGGGGCAATGTGGGCCTGGAGGGTGTTCCCTGCGCTGGGGGCGTTCTTGAGAGGGAAAGGGTCTATAGAGTCTTGCACTGGGGCGAGTTTGCAGATGCCAACTTTGGTCCTCTCGGAATCATTTGCCTTGGCTTCGTCGGGTGGCAAAGTTTTGTTGTCGCTGGAGAGAGCGGTGGCGACTTTGGCCAGCTGGGACGGGACTTGGGACGGCAGGTTCTGCGGGTGCTCCGTCTCGGGGCTGTTCCTTATCATCCCGGCGCTTTCCAGTGGCCCAGAGGCGGCTGACTCGGGGCTGTTCACCAGCTGTTTGCTCATCTCCTTTTGACTGGCGTAATCCTGAAAGAGCAGAGGCACATTGAAAAGAGTGAAGCAAAAGCGGACCTGCCACAGGACAAGGGGCCCGTCCCTGACATAAAGTGTTTGTATTGTGGTTGCACTGCTAAAGATAATCGCGAAGGCGTCGCAGCAGATTCGGTTTAGGCAGCCCTCCCCTTGCTAATCTTCATACTGTAAGCTAGAACTGCATCGGCGCCCTCAGATTCCAGTATTAGATAGATGCAATATCGCTTCCAGCTCTCTGCTTGCAAACCTCCTTGATTTTCTCATCACGACTGTCGGATGCTCTTTTCTCCTAGCACCATTGTAGAAAGATTCTTTAATTTTACGCCCCATTTCCTTTCTGTCATTCAGCAATGCACACTAGCTTTGGATTGGGGGGGGGGTCGGCATTCTGCCTTCGATGCAGCTAGCGAGACATAGCGAAACTCAATAATATTGGTTCCTATATTCCCCCAGTAATGATTTTTCTCTATAATTTAGTCTAATGGTGGAAAAAAGAAAAGGCCTGCAAGAAGCGTTAAAGGCACATTATCTATTACAACAAATGCTAAACTGTATTTTCTGAAATTCCAATCCTCAGCATGTTACTCAGAAGTAAATGGGATTTATTTCTCATTCAGCACAGGAAAATCCAGAGGTTTATTTTTTAGGCCGCAATTCTATACTATACTATACTATTACTATACTATACTTGGGAGTAAGTCTCAGTTAACACAAAATGGCTGAGTCGGCATGTACAGTATTGCATTGCTAATATTTAAGACGTCTGTACTGTACCAGTATTAAATATTGGCCACATTCTTCCAGCCTGTGTTTTAACTTTTTACATCTCTTTTTACATCTCTTAATCCTTTTGAAGGTGTGTGTTATAATAAACAACGGTGCTAACTAAAATCACACAACTTTAGAAAGTCACATTTTGCTGCCCTTAAGAGAATAACCCTTTACGCCTCTGAAAAGCAAACATGTAGGCAGTTTCTTGTCCGCATTTGGATTTCAGGATCGAGAACCCTCAAAACGCGCATAATTAATAACTGCAGCTTCAGAACTTCAGTAAAGAAAGCAAATTTTACTCTTGCACTGAAATACACCCACATTTTTGCATGTCCTCCCCACTTTTCCTCCCCACTGCCTCTTTAGTATATAGAGGAGAATGCGGAACGCTCTCTACACAGGAATGTGGACGTTCAGGACCCTGGACAGCGCCAACGCCTCCACTCGTCCCCTCCCCACTGCAGTCGACACTTTCCCAAGTCTAAAAGTGCGCTGCTTATGTATGTTCCACTGAGAAGCATCCTCCACTTTGTACAGTGGGGCTCACTTTCAAGGAAGTGTATTCAGGGATGCAGGCTGAACCACATCCCCAAACTTAATTTGCAGCCACTTTTCATTTTAATAGTAAAATACAATTCCCCCCCCAGCCTAAACATTCCCAAAAGAAACAGAAAAGAGAGGGGGGAAACCCAGAACACCATCACTTACCATGTCTAAAGTAGCATCAGATAGAACCCGCAGAAGTAAAAACAGCAGCACAGGCAAAATGGGTAGACTGGGTTTTGCTCCGGCAAGACCAAAGCTTTCTATACCTCCGTGGGAAAGACTGGGTTTGCGTCAGTGCATAGCAAGGTGCCCTTCGTATGACATTTTCTTGATAATACGAGCTTGATAAATCATTACCCTTGGATTCGGATTTTAAAGGGACAACAAGAAGCCTGCGCGCCGGCTCGCTGTCACTCAGGCAGCGGTTGGGATTACGTGTTCGGTGTGACTCATTGGGGAGGGGGGGATATGCTGAATAAGCCAAGCCCAACGAAAGCAGAACTTTCTTGCTGGTAATTAGAAAAAGAACATGTGAGGAACACGTCCTATTGCACCCAAAGCACAAACGCGAGCCGCGAAAGACCTCCCCGCCTCCGCCTCCCTCCTGCGAGCACCGCTCTACGTCTCCTTACGCTTCAAGCCAAAACCTCTGCAATGGACACACCCCATTCCACCACGTCTTTCGACTTTTTTTTTTAGACGCTTCAGCCCGTGCGCCTTCTTCTCTCTGCCTTTCAGCTGCAGGCTGGCCACGGCAGCGTTTTGATTTAATGTAACAGATCTTCAGGAAAGGGGAAGAATCTCCCTTCTCCCGACTTCTTTCCACAAAACGCAACGGGAGACATAACACAGGCGAAATCAACCCAAGCAGCTCAGCAATGTGTTAATATCCATCGAGGTCATCTTTAGGGCAGTGGGGTGAAGAGAAAAAGACATGCTGGGCATATTTGATGCGTTTAAAAAATGCTTGAGGTTGAGCAGGTAAGGAGGAACTGTTGGATCCAATCTTCGAGCGCAAAGTTGAAGCGCCCTTTGGACAACTCTGCGCATCCTAGAGAATTCCCGAGATTCTCTAAGCAGCTCTGGCTCATTGTTTCCCATGTAGATTCGATGTGTAAGTAAAAGCTTTAGTTACAGAACAGCAGCCGTAAAAAGAACACGATTATAATTTTTGCACGCTGCCCAAATTGGACAGTACAGGGTACATGCTGCGATCCTAACCAGTCACTCTTATGAGGAAACAGTTTCCCTTATAATCAATGCAGCATTATTTCAAGCAAACGCATTTAGGATCAGCGTGAGTTTTGAACATATATGTACGCACGTATAGTGGCCTTGTGCACATTGTGGAAAAGAATATTTCACCCGCCTTTTATGTATCTCTGTGTATAAAATTATGAAATGCACACTTGCAATTTAAGAATACAAGCAATGTCCTGCTTCGTTCGATGCCCATCAGCTGTCTAGCACGGATTCCAACTGAAGACATTAGCAAACTTCTATTAACCCACATTATCTCAGAGCTGCAGCATCAGGTATACTACCAAAAAGTTGGGCCGGCAGCTCTCTTGGCCTTTTGGGAGTCGGGCACACTTGGGACTCAACCGCACTGAACACAGTAGGACTTATTTCCGAAGGCACTGCTGTGTGCTTAAAAGAAAATAAAAATCGTGAATCAAAACATACGATTAAAAAAAAATAAGAAAAATGTGGCCCGCTCACGCATGGGACTATTTATCGGAACATAAATAAAATAATTTGTATCTTGCTTTGAAATGTTTTCCTTACTGTGTTTCTTACAGCGCAGTCTTGTACTCACTCAGAAGTGCGTTCAGTGGGGCTTACTTCTAGGTAAGAGTGTATAGTAAGTCCCATTGAATCCAATGTTATTTGCCTCTGAGTAGACAGGACAGAGTCACGCTGTTGATAGGTTAACTACTACTATCCTATTTAAATAAACGCCATTTAAAAGCACCAAACTGTAGCTGAATCGTGGCCAAGGTTTCAATTCAATTGCAGATACAGCTGTGGGTTACAGAACAGAGTTGTTTTTTACTCTTGGTGTCACCCAGAGCCCCCCCCAAAAAAAATTTAGAGTAATCCCTTTAAAATAAATGAACTAAATTAAAAGAGACAAACCATCCATCTTAAAGGACTAGTGTTGTTTGTCACAGTTTCACTGTCCGAAGCAGGAGACTTCAGTAAATAAGGTAGGGTTCGAACTACAGGAATCTGCTCATAAATTTCTGGCCATTTTAGCGCACTGTTAATTTATTAAATTTGAAAGTGGAACAATAAAGTAGTAACAACAACCGGACATCTTTGTCTCCAGTGAAAAACACACTAGCAGAATTTTGTTAGCCACGTCGATGAATTGGAAGTGGAAATTCACATAACTGCAAATGGGTGATTAACTAAGTGAACCAGGAAGAGAGTTACAGGGTCCTAACATTTAACTTTTCAGAGCTTCCTCCCGCCCCTCTGTCACACACTTTTACCGAAGTCAAACAAGTCCATTAATGTCATTAGAAGTTGGCTGAAGAATAATATAGAGCTAGTTTTCCTATGCAAGAAGATCTCGGTAGTGGTTAAATTACACCCCTCTCTCAGTATTCTCAAAACTAATCTTCGCAGCGCCCAAACTCACCCAACTACAATGCGCTGGTTCCACAAGAGAACCAAAGCAAGGAATGGTTGTAGCGCTTAAAGAAATGTAGATGGAAATAGATTCATTTTGTCTCCAGTGTAATCTAATTAGCTTTCATTTGTGCGGAGATATCCAGTGTATTATTCATCAGATTATTTTCTACACGAGGAAGAGTTAACGGGGAGTATCCCAAGCCCCTTTCTCACCACTCTCTAAGGTGGTCCAATGCGCGTCTATTTGCGTCATATTTAATAAAGCGGACATCAGGCGCCAACAATTTCGTACTCATTGATCTTCTTGATTTGAAGGGATGTTATAAATAGCTAAACCTGGTAAGCGCTCCCTCCCCTTCTTTAACTCTCCACAACCTTTGCCCGTTGCTCATCAGCTCCCCCTCCCTCTTTATTTAAACCTTTCTTCCTTTTGAGGGCAAGAAGGGCGGGCAACTGCGTTGCCGAGGAGGGCCTGGAACTCGCGTCATCCCAGCCCGCTGCAGAGAGGAGTTTCAGAGCAAAGACGGCGGCAAGGAGGACTCTCAGCGCTTGGTCTGTGCTCAAAGCGCCTCCTGCGTCCAGGGAGCCTTTTGTTTCCGCGTTGCTGCAGAGCGAAGAGGGCTGCCTATCTGGGATTTGCCTCTTTCCAGTCAAGTTCACGAGCGGGACTGTCCGCAACGGGAGTTAGAGGAGGAGGAGGAGCAGCAGCAGAGATTTAGGGACTGGCGCATCAGTGACTCAGAATCCTGCGGATTTAAACCGAAGCACTTGAAGTTTGAAGCGCACGGCGTAAATTCCTGCAAACAAAAGCGAGTCAAAGTCGTGCTGTTTTGCTACCACCGAAGGAGGCGTCTAGGTCTGCAGGAGCCCATCCGATACACAGGGGAGCAGCAAAACCAGGACTGGAGCCTTTCCCCTTGCACCCCTCGCCACAGCCGCAGTTGCGCCTCGAAGAGGAGAGAGCAATCTGTACATGCTCTTTGGTGCAGTGGAGGCGGGTAGAAGTGGGAGAAGGGGAGACGGAGGGCCAATTTCTAGTAAACTCTGCGTCCCAGCTACAAAGTGTCAATTTCCACCTTTTTTTTAATTAAATATTTTTTTTATTTACAAAAGTGTGTGCAATGTCTCTCTCGTATTTTTTTCCCATGTAACATTTTTACAAACCAGTTTCATTTGTTGAGACATTAGGAAGAAAAGGGGGAAAGAGGTGGAGGGGGGCTATTTTTTTTAAAAAAACCCTCGTGGGATGGACGGTTTTCTTTTTTTATTGCAGGGCTAGATAGATCTCCGTGCCAGCTTGAAAGGGTCCTGGCCTGGAAAGGAGTGGAAAGCGGGTGGACTACCTCTCCATATAGTCTACGTCGCTTAAAAAAATCCCTCCACACACTTATGGCAGATCTGCACCAACACTGCTGGCATTTCTTTCCTCTTTGTTAACAGGGAGCAAGAAGGAGCATGGGAAGTTGGCCAAGGAAGCAGCAGTGGCTTTGTGCTGTGAAGGCAACCCTGTACAGACTGCTTGTAGAAATTCTGGCTGAAAGTTGGCCACCATGGGAAGCAGCTTGCTGGAAGAGATGGGCGCTTCTTCTGTTTTGATGACATGAAGAGGGTCAGATCCTCCTTAGAAGAAAAGAGGCAGCAAATAATAATAATAATAATAATCAATCCCTGCCTTTAATGTGTATTTGGCTGATGTTCAATGTTTTCATGTTCAGTGTTTTCATTTTTTTGGTGCCTTTAGAATTCCCAGAATTTGGGCCCAGAATTGGAACCTTGATGCTGCAGCCTTCCTGAAACTTGGTGAATATGATAATATACCTGGATGGGAAACCACACTGGGAGGCCTATTTAAGAGAACATATTTGAAATAAGAGTAAGAATTTGACCTGGAGAGTTGAAATGCATGGAACTCAGACATCACACTTCCTAAAGTTAAATATACAATTCTTTTCCAGCATTCAGGAAGACCCTTTTCCATATACCCTTGTTAGAAAGCACTCCTTCCTTTGACTCTACCTTTAGTTTTTATGTTAAAATTCCAGATATCTGCAATTAATTAAGGGGGAGGGAGTGAAGGATGCCAGAGAACGGACTGAGGGCTTCAGTAGTCACAAGGTTGTGAGGATTAAATGAGGGAGGGGAGAACCATGTGCAGTATACCATCTTAAACTCATTGAATAATAAAAAAAGGGATATAAACGCAATAAGTGTTAAATATTGTCTGGATGCAAGGGCTACCCACAGATATACAGCAGTTCTACCTATTGCAAAACAGTGGAAGGATGAATCTGGATTGCAAGCTTGTCAGAGGCCAGATCTACCCAGGCCTCTCTACCACTGAATCACCAGATTTCCCATAAATGGCACATCTGTTAGTTGATGCTAGTTATATTTGTTTGTTTCCTTTGCCCTCCCTGGAAGCAATCACATGAGTGCCCATGTGCCAGCCCCCCCCCACTCCATCAGAAACATGTTTCCTGGCAAAATAAGTTGCAGACTAAGGGGTCCTTCTTTTTGTGGGATGTAATCCACTGGGAGCAGTCAAATGCAACATTCCTTGTTTTCCTAGAGTGGACATGCAAGGGAATGTTTGGTCCAGCCAGTCAAAACTTCCTGTTCCTCCTGGCCTGCAGCATCCTTCCTTGCATGTGACTAGTGGGTGGCCATGATCTTTCCAGACCTGGTAAAAGGCCAAGGAATGCTGCCACTCTCTCGCTTTTCGATTTTCCTTCCATCCTGAGAACTTCCTGGAATGAACTGCTGGCTGCCAGCCAAGCAGTCGCCCAGGTCATCTCCCTTATGGGATAAACCTGTTAGTATAAATTTGTATCTTTAAACCTAAAGCCTGCCTACAGGGATCACACTGTGCTCTGCCTGATCATGAGTAAATTTTCATTTTATTGCTTATGAATAAGACGGTGTTGTCTTTATTCTTTTAGGAGGGATTTTTAAAGGGGATCTTACCAGGAACATACAATTCAATCTGAGGCAGATTAAATTGCATAATAGTAAGAGGTTCTAACGAGCCTGCAACCAGCTTTCTGCTGTATGTGAGAAGGGGAATGTAAACTCTGCTAAGTAAAGGAACTTGCTAGTGCAAGTTAGGAAGGATATTAATAAACAATATATCCTCTCCTGACACCCTGAACATCTCCATGCCTTTTTTCTCTTGAAAAAAAGACCCATGACTACCATGTAAGCAAGCATCATTTTTTTCTTCAAGTAAGCAGAAAGAATAAACAATACAACATTGACCAAGGGCATAAATTCCCAGCTATACCAAGGTGTCTGTCCAAAAGGAACACGAGCTGGCTGGCAGGCAGGCTGGCTGGATCTGGATTCCCTAGGGTTAGAATTAATGTAGGCGCATCCAGCCTTCAGAATAAGTGTCCCACTCAATTTCACCCCCAGACAGTTTGCATTGCTGTGCTAATTTGTCAGCCAATGCTAGCTGCCATATCCTGCCACACCGCCTCCCTTTATCAAACTGCCTGTCACCCAAACTTCCATGAGAGCTGCAACAAGGAGGTGAGTTGTCAAAGTTTCAAACAAAGCGACCTTATTCCTCCCACGAAACAAAGATTTAAAAGGCTAGCGCTGGATCCATGTTACCATGTTGGCCTCCTGGCTCAGCATACTTGAGCATGTAGCATACACAACCCACCAGAAATCCTGAGACTTCTGATATTCCCATCAAAAATGTATGAAAGCATTTCTTATTATTGCATCACAAATTTGACCTTGGGGCTACCTTGACATCAGTTAGCTTTTATAAGTTCAATCTTTGAGGCAGCCCATGCAGTGCACTCGGTCAATGATGTTCCTCAAACTGGTTGCACAGAAATCTGCTGTGTTTTCCTAAGTGTGTGGTACATAGAAAGCTGCCTGGTCAAAAGGCGATTAAAACAGGGTGCCATGGTCTATTTTATTCTACAGAGATTATGTAAGAAGTAAAATTTGGAAACAGGCACCCATGCTATCATGCACTGCTTTGATGAAGTAATGGCAAAATGCCCTTTTAAGAAACAGCTGTTTGTATTTGACAAACTTTGTGTAGATTTGCATGACTTCGTGTCACAGTGTAAATTCACATGCTTGACATATAGGCTGAGTAGATCTCTGAAGGATTTGCATGCTCTCTGTGTTATTGAGGTTGCTGGACCTGCAGTGGGTTCAGAATATTTCCAGCTCATGGCACAGGTGAATAGTTACGGAAGTAAATCTGCCCCAAATCTGGTTAAACATTCAGAATATATATTATGAACTTATCCTGGTTGAAAAATCACTCCTTCTATAAGACAGTCCTGAGAATTGTATCATGAAAGAGGCAGGGCTAGGGAATTGGGATGGGAACAGAGTAATCAGCACCCTTTCCATACTATGATTCCTAGGATTCCTTTGGGGAAGCCATGACAATTAAGTGATCTAAAGCCAATATACATTTATAGTGTGAATAAAGCTTAAATGTGTGTTGTGTTCAAGAAGCAGCAAATAACATCACCATTTTACCCTTGGGTAGAATGCTGCACAGACAAACTCAATCTGCCCTCAAGCTTCAACTTGCCAGATTGGCCATATGGATTTGCTCTCTGTAGTAAATGGATCAAGCTTTCATTCTATAAGGAAATTTCTGTATCTCTGCACACTGAGCCCCACCAGTCAGAAGGCTAGTGCTATTGGCTGTGATTGGGATGGGGAGGGGATGAAAGGATACAGGAACAAGTCCTGTCAAAGCTGATAGCGCTGACCATCTGTCTGGCATGGCGCACATGGCCCCAATCCAGCATGGGGCACTGCACATACATCATCTCACATATTGGCTTCAGGGATCCAGTTGTGAGAGCTGTATGCACAGTAATCCTTTGCATACATGCAGTGGTGTAGCATGGGTTGTCAGCACCTGGGGCAAGGCAAGTAATTTGCGCCCCCTAACCCGTGGATTTGCGCCCCCTAACCCGTGGATTTGCGCCCCCTAACCCGTGGATTTGCGCCCCCTAACCCTAACCCCCAGATGTTGTGCCCGGTGTGGCCGGCACCCCCTGCACCCCCCACGCTACGCCACTGCATACATGGTTTCCAACCCACTGTATATGTAAGTGTTAATATGGGTGTTAGAGAAGATGAGGGCATCTCTCTCTTACCCCTCCCTTCATATGTGCTTTTTTCTGCCTCTGTAGCGCAGCCTGCAGTCTCTTTAAAAAAGGAAACACGTCCCCCTGGAGTGATTCCCTGCTCTCAGGCCTCCTGTTTGCAGTGGATAATCATTTCCCTACGCTGAAGCAGAACTGATTGTAAATCTGCATCTATCACCACAGCAGCCATTCGGATTGAATTAACAAGTCACTACAGCCTTAATTACTTTGTCAAAGATGAAAAATAGTAATTGATCTTGTCCTGGATCAGCTCGCATCTCCCCCTCCTCTCCCATCGGTACCTTGCCCCCCCCCCACTCCAAGTCCTTGCAGATAAGCAAATAAATAAATAAATGGAGGGGGAAAGAATCCTAATCGTATGAATGTTGGAGTTATGGAAAGGAAAGCTCAGGTTTCAAAATGCAAAACTGCAGGGGGAGGCCTAATAGTTCAGGAGTGGAGGTAAACAGGGAGAATCATTGATCAACAGCCTTGAGATACTGGGAGGGTGAAAAGTAACCTATAAGTCACACACTCACAAACTTCACTTTATCTCAAGGGTGGGGAACTGACCCACATGATGTCAGTCCCAGTCAATTCCAACTCCTGTCAGCCCCAGGGCCCATGGTCAAGAGCTGATGTAGTCAAGTCACCCTGGAGGACCACACATTCTCCTCCCCATCCCGGCTTTAGCATATGGCTTAGCTCACTGTTTTGGCACTGTACGGCAGCACACCTGCTCTGTGATGTTGGCATGCTTTAATCTGGACTGAATGGCATTTGGGAGTGAATAGTAGAAAATGGGATTCTAAAACTAGCTGGTGTTTTGATTCCTTCAAGTTTTATGATGATATGAGAGAACTGCTGAAAAGGCAGAAGCAAAAACAATTAGGGCATTATCCAACCAGAATTAAACATGCTTAAATGCTAATAAGATCAAGGATTGTACATGCTTAGCTGTCTCCAACTGAAATTAAGAGGACATATAAAAATGTACACTGCTAATAACACATACATATAAAAAGTGATGTGCTTAAGCTTCAACAGATTTTTAAAATGTATACTACCCTGTCATCCTCAGATGAAGGGAAGTACAGTGGTACCTCGGGTTATGAACTTAATTTGTTCTGGAAGTGCATTCTTAACTCGAAACCACTCTTAACTTGAGGCACGCTTTTGCTAATGGGCCTTCCACTGCCGCCGGGCCGCCGGTGCACAATTTCCGTTCTCATCTTGGGGCAAACTTCACAACCCGAGGTTCTACTTCTGGGTTAGCAGAGTTTGTAACCCTGTGTTTGTAACCCGAAGTGTTTGTAAACCCCAAGTACCACTGTATAGACATTTTAATAATGATGATGATGATGTACTAAATCAAATAACCCAGAAATGATTTAATGGATTGACTGCATCAATTGTGTATGTGCATTTAGAATGGCAAGTCAAACATGCATAATGGCATTTTAAATATTTGTATAGCCCAAACCTAAATGCCCTTTGTAGATGCAGCTGAAGCAGCATCCTAACTATCAGAATGCTGAGATCTACAAATCCGATGTTCAAAAACTAGTGCAGATTGATCAGCCTCAATTATTTAGTGAAAACCATGTGCCTCACTGCTTGTTTCAGGTCCGACCATCTGACTCACTTTGTCAGTATTTAGCATACTACACATGATCACCATAAGAGGCTTTTGATAGTAACCCATTAGGCAGGATTTCTGAAACATTGGGCAGTAACAGCAAAGTTCTCCTGGAATTATTTTCTTGTCTCTTGAAAAGCAGTTTTTCTTTGCATCCAGAAATATCTGATATTGGATTAAACAAACTGTCAGGGGTTCAGGAGCAGAGGCACAGGATAAGGAGGAAATGGAGAGTGAGGGGGAGGAGTCCGAAGGAAATGTCAGCGATGACAGCGATCCGAGGTCTCTGAGTCTTTCCAGTGAATCGGACGATTCACAGAAAGGAGCTCCCATGGTCAGGGCAAGGGGAGTGCCCAGGGGGACACCTCGGGAAGAAGGGGGGAGAGGGGACTCAGAGAGTAGCAGTTGGAAATCAGGGCCCACGTCCCCCCCAGAGTGCAGTAGGGGGGAGGAGTCCCAGGCATCGGGATCAGGTGGAGCGCTGCCAGCGGGAGAACATGAGGCAGGATTGACCACACCTACGTCGGGGAGTGAGGAAACGGTCATCAGGAAAGTTAAACGCGCGCGCGCGCCAAGTTCAAATGTACAGGAGGGAGGCACAGTGGGCAGCCCGGGAAGAGAGCCAGGTCCTAAAGCCCGCCGAAGAGAGCGGGAGGAGTCAGGGGGGTCGTCATCGTCAGCCTCAGAGGAATCCAGGGAGACAGGGCCCCCGGAGGGCAGCAGGACCCAGAGGAGAAAGAAGAGGTGGAGTAAAGCTAGAGTCTTAAACTGGTGTACAGGGGGCGGAGATTCAGATGGAGCTTCGCCGGTCTAAAGTCTAGACGTAGAGCTGGAGCGCTGCGGCGTGGAAATGGAAACTGTACTTCAATAAAGACTTTTGTACATAAATACCAGCCAGCGTTGGTCCTCTGTGAGCTGGGACCAGGAGCCAGCCCTGACACAAACACAACATTATTTGTTAGCTTATTTTCTACATGTCTTTCTCTTCTTTCTCTCGCTCTCTTCTTAGTGCTCTCATTTTCTTCATTCCTGAGCATTCTCGAAGGGCAGACTACAGTGAGAGTGAGAGCGAGAGTGTGAACGCAGAGATGGGGAACCTGTGGGCCTTCAGATGCTGCCCTTGGCCATTGACTATTGTGGGATGTTATCATCACTGAAGCAGTCAAGTACAACATTTTCCTGTTGCCTAGAGTGGACACACAGGGGGATGTGGCCCCAGACAGGGAGGACTTCCTGTCATACTTATTCTGGTGCCTCCTCCCCCTGTGTGTGACCAGGTAGATGGGCATGACCCTAGCTGACCATGTAAAAGGGCTAGCCATGCAGCCATCTTCCCTTTTCCATTTTCTCATTTCGGACTTCTCTCTTGGACCTCCTCTTCTGGCTTTTAGCCAGCACATGGCTCATCCTTACGGATGATGGAAGCCACAATGTGGAAAATCTGAGGCGTAGCTCAGACTTCTTTTCTCTACAAAAGTAACTGTAACCACAACATAAAACCTGCCTTCAGATTACTGCTGTGAACTGAATGTAAGTACACTTCACTCTTACTTTTAAAGAAGACTGTCGTGTAATTCTTATTTTAAGAGGGAAATAAAGGGGAAATTTACCAGGAACAATCCAGACTAGACAATCCAGATTGGATTGCTTAAATTAAAGGATTCTAACGAATCATCAACTTGCTTCCAGCAATCTGCAAGGGAATGTGCTCTGCTGCTTGCTCACTAGCATGAGTGAGAAAGAATAATATTCAATCAATACATCCTCTCCTGCCTTCCTCAACGTTCCCACAACTATGCTCACTAAGATTGATGGAAGTTGGAGTCCAATGACAGATTGCCACCCACACCTGTTCTAAAGAATCAAACTTTTCAGTGCAAGGAAGAGAATGAACTGCAGCTCTTAGTACACCAGGGGCTTACATGGTTCTGCTGTGAATGGAGCCAGAACAGTTAGATAAGCCCACAAACGGTCCCTACTACCATGTAACTTCATTTTCAAGGAAGATGGGTTGCTAGCTGGTTGAATCACTTTGCCCTGCATGCCACACTGACCACATAGCTTCAGCTGCAGCATAATTTCCCCCCGAAAATACCAAGTGCGTGGTTGTCCAAATGGCCCTTCAGAATGCAATGGCGCCATCTCTCACCAATGCCACACAAGTGTCATTGCATGGCTCTTAACAAGCTTGACTGAAGTGAAGGGCAGACAATGGAACCAGCCATGCCAATGGCAGGTGCTGCCGCACCACAGATGGCAGCTGTGAACAAGGTCCAGCAATGGCAGCTGCCAGTCATACAGCTGGGCCATTAGATGATTTCAAGACTGCACATCCCAGGAATTAGGAAATATTGCATGGCTGATGTTACAGCTCATCTCTTGCGTTCTCTCTCTCATTCTGGCTGATCATTTTCAGGACTAATTTCAGCCAATTGTATCTTAAGCAAAATCTACTTCTGATGAACATTAAATTGAATAAATAAAATAATAAACAAACAGAGGTGCATGAACATTCCTCCTCTTGCATGTTTTAAATGACTGGCTTGTTTTACCATTTGGATTATAAAAAGGGAAATAAGGCTAGCAAGCAATCAGTCACACAAGGCTGTTTCTTGGATTTCTGTAGCTCCTTTTACTGCAGAACAAAGCCATCAAAGCATGGGGAGATAAAACAGACTTTGCTAAAGGTGACACATTTCTTTGTACTTTCCCTGCTCTCTCTCTCTTTTTTAAATGAAAAGCTATATTTTTAAACTTTTCTTAGATATGGAAACAAATTATTAACCTGGTTTTATTGTAATGCTCATATTAAGAAATAATGCACGCTGGCTTATGAAAGTCCATTAATTTAATCTTTTTTCCTGAATTACATCAGATTATTATGACCTACCAATTTCCTGTTAAAATTGACTTTCTGCAATTTATTATATGTGATATAAAGTATATAGCACATGATTGTGTTGCCTGCCACAGTAAGCTGCAGGTTAGATTGGGTGAATTTAATTTTGATTTGCTGCTGGTGGTGTTCTAATCACGGTTTTAAATATTGCTGGCTGGCTTGAAGATGAGTGCCCCCTTCTTCTGTAACTGTACAGAATTTCCTAGCGTAGGTCCTTTCAGTTAATAAAGAGCCAAGTCTCTTGGACAGGGAAATCATTACCTTTATAAGAGCTCTCTGATAAAAGTTCTCTCTCATTTCAGTTGAAATTATCCCCAGATAATGAAGGGTCTGGTAAATCTTTAAAGCATTAATTGCTTGTGCGGTTAGGCTTCTCTGCGGCAGCTTGTGTTAACTCATCAAGCGGTGGAAGCAGGATGTGCACCTAGCCTTGTGTTCTTGTCTCCAGTTGCTTTAATTTATTTACACAACAGCTGCTGGAATGTTCAAATACACATTCTGAATTCTGACACAGCTATGAATCTAGACAGTAAGAAGACTGTGAATAGGGGACTTGGCTTCTGTCAGGGAATTTTCATTTAATAATATTGGAAGTTGGGAGCTCAAGGGGATCAGGTGCACGGTTGTGAGAGGGACAGACGCATCTGGAGGAAGTTTCTGCATCACTAGCCAGGCAGTCACGCTGCTAACATCTATTGTCCCCTGACCATGGACCCTCTATTCTACCAAGGATTTCTGCTGGCCACTATACAGTGGTACCTCGGGTTACATACGCTTCAGGTTACATACGCTTCAGGTTACAGACTCCACTAACCCAGAAATAGTGCTTCAGGTTAAGAACTTTGCTTCAGGATGAGAACAGAAATCGTGCTCTGGTGGCGCAGCAGCAGCAGGAGGCCCCATTAGCTAAAGTGGTGCTTCAGGTTAAGAACAGTTTCAGGTTAAGTACGGACCTCCGGAACAAATTAAGTACTTAACCTGAGGTACCACTGTATCATATTTCTAGAATACACGCCTTACAGACATCTATGGTTTCAGCAAAAAATGTCAGTCAGGGTGTCAAACTAAACTGAACCCTTATTCCACCTCTCCCCTCAAGGCTGAAACAGAATCTAAGTTCAAGTAAAAGCTCAGAATAAGGGTCTATCTAAATAAACAAATCTCAGTAATAAACAGTAATAATGGTGTACTGGTGCACTGAACTGCGGGGCAGTAGAATACAGGGGGGGGGGGATTTACCCTCCATGAAGGCTACGTGACATGAAGGCTGGCAACATCAACCCCACTGTGTGGGAATTCCTTGCAGATGGCTGCAGAGCCTGGAGACAATCTGTCCAGCTGTGCATCCACAGCAGTGACGAGAGGAGGAATGACCGCTGGGAGAAGCGCAGAAAGAATAAATGCCGTGACACACCTACATCAGCACAACCAGATGCCTTCATCTGCTCCAGCCGCAACAAAACATGTCTCTCCTATATTGGTCTCTACAGCCACAGCAGGCGCTGTAAGTCTCCCTTAGGTGTTACTGGACTGCAGCTCCCAACATCCCTGACCATTGGCCGTGCTGACTGGGAGTGATGGGACATGGAGTCCAACAACCATTGGTGGGCAAAGATTGCTCACCGCTGCTGTAAAACAAGGTGAACCCTTGGAAACAAGCCTCACCTGCAGTTTTCTTGACCAGCTATATGACCACTAAAATCCGGATTCGCCTTGACAAGCAATAGTCTCTGCCCCAGAAATTTACTGAGAACGAAGCTATCTCCAAGTACCAATAAGTTCAGCCTGGTCCTCCTGAGGAAAATAGTTTGCTTGGTTCACTTTGAAGTGTGGTTTATCTTGCAGCAGAACAAGTGCTGACCTATTTTACACTGACAGGTTTCATTCCTCAATATGTGGAACGTGAAAGAAATAAGTCCTTAAGACTGAAATTCAGTAGGGGACACACACACACATTTTCCAACAGAAAGGAGTTTGATTTCTCAACAATGGCAAATAATTTGTAGTGCTGAGCTTTTTGGCTACTGTCAAATTTATTTTGGGCAGGATTTTTTCCTCCATTGTGTAAGCACAATTTTTGAAAAAGCAAGCACAAAGGACCTATTATTCTGAAGTTAAAGCAATTGAATACAGATCCTGCAACTGCCATCCACTTCACTAGCATATTTCTCAGACAGCAGCAGGACATTAAAGGTATAATTCTGGAATATCTCCACAATGGATCATTTTCCAAGTAAGAGTGAGGAGGACAGCGGCATTTAGATGAAGAAAGAGCAAGGGATGAATTCAGAGAAGCCACTTCTTGGTGGGTCTGGTTAGTTTCTGTGCAATCCTAAGCATGTCTACTCAGAAGTAAGTCCCATTGAGTTGAATGGGGCTTATATATACCCAGGTAAGTGGAAACAAGACTGCCACCTTAATAGTTGCTTCTTACATATGTGAAAAAGCACAGTAGGAGGGCAGCACCCAATCAACAATGGGCCCAAAGAGTTAAGCAATAAATGCAAAATTGGAGGTAATTGATTGAACTGCAATGTTTTTCAAGTTAAAATAGGACCTTTTCTTGGTCCCACCACTCTCACAGGCATGCTTGGTGGGGATGTGGGAGAGGGCCTTCTTGGTGGCTGCTCCCAGACTCTGGAATTTCCTCCCTAGAGAAGCTACACTGGCTCCCTCCTTCCTGTGCTTCCACCAGCAGACAAAGAGACTTTTGTTGCAACCAGGCTTTTGGGAGCTGCTTTTAATGAAGGCAGTGGCATAGCATGGGTTGTCAGCACCCGGGGCAAGGCAAGTAATTTGCGCCCCCTAACCCGTGGATTTTAGTAGGGGCAGAGAGCTGCGAGTTCGAGCGCCCCCCCCCCCAGATGTTGCGCCCGGTGCGGCCGGCCCACCCTGCACCCCCCACGCTATGCCACTGAATGGAGGGGCTGGTCCCAGGCTGTTTTTATTGTAATTATGTGTATGTTTTAAATAGATATTTCACACACACGACACACACACACACACACACACACACACAGATTTAATTCTATCAATGTTTAATAGTTTTTTTTTATGTTGTTGTTTTTCTATGTTTTTATTGATTCTTGTTTTTATCTGTAAGCCACCTTGAGTCCCATCAGGGAAAAAGGCATAATATAAAATATGTCCTTTATCATGGGAGATATAAAATGAAGAATATACATACAGAAATATAGCATAAGGAGGGTAAGTGCAGACAAAATATAGTTAAGCCTGGAAAATATCATGCAACTTTTCAAAAATTACGACATTTTGAAAGGAAGTATATCAGAATTATAAATATTAAAACCAACTTCTTTCTTTATCTATTGTGCAGATACCTCAGTAGCCCAACATTCAAGATACTGATCAAATAACATACTATGGTTAAAACAATAAAATGTTAATTAATCAGAATGTTAATTATATATTTCTGTGTGTATGTTCTGACATTTAGGTATCTCTTGATGAAGGCTATCTAGTGAGATATACCTGGACTTGCACTCCCATGTCCTTGGCTAAATTAATTTCCATGCATCTTAGTACAAAAGCGGAAGTGTAAACCATAAGCGGAAGGAACCTTCTTAAAATACAGAAGCTGCTTGCAAAGGTAGAGAAAATGCAGGAAAAAATCTGGACACATGCTGTTCAGTTATTCTCCCCACTAGAGATGCAAACAGCACAGCACAGGCCTAGTGAAAGAAAACAGAATATTTCTCCTCCATTGCATTTACAATACATAGGCTGTTAAGGCCTCTTATCTTGGTTCTCTCATTCTGCTCTTCCACTGCTTGGCCATCCAGATAAGTCAGTCTGACATAATGCTTAATATGCTGGCAGATTCCCAAGGGGCAGATGGTTCACAGGATTGCAATGATGGTGAAATTGATTAAGAGATCATTGGCTACAATAGCACATATCCTTTTCGGTTATCTAGATGCTTGCTTTAACCCCCTTAAATATAAAAAAGCCAACAAGATTATTTCATGAGCATGCTCGCTCTCCACACATCTGGATTTACCTGAGACAGTCCTGTGTATCTGCTACCAATCCTAGATACAGTCTGTCTGGCAAGACTATCTTCTTGTCTGTCCATTGATTCATGCCTGCACAATCGGGCAGTAGCAGAGAATCATTTCAGCAGCAATAGCAGGATTGATGTTTGGGCAGCCAGATGCAAGGGATACTGTCCTCTGCCCTTCCCAAAGCACTGGATCTGCTCAGAGAGACTTCTAAAACAATCTTCTCTCAGGCAGGTTTAATATTAACTGTTGAATTGTATCACATTTTAGTGGTTTGAAATGCTGAAAGGAAACAGCCTGCCACACCAAGGCTTTTAAAATTTGAACTTCAAGAGCTGATCAGGGCAACCTTTATCAAATAGCGATAGCAGGGAGAAAAGTGCTAGCAGTTTGATTCAGAAGCAGGAAAGAAGGCAAATTAGCCTTATGTCTCTGCTTACCCTGGAAAACTGACGTTGTGGTATAATAATGGAACACATTTCTAAACAATGGAACGTAACAACAGGGCCATATGAACGCCAGCATAAAACCTGGGGTTTAAAATATGGGGGAACAGGAAGAAGCATTGGTGTAGTTTGGGCGGGGCCCCAGGGCCAGTTGCCCTGGAGGCAAAATTCTTAGGGGTGCAAAATTTCAAAAGAAAAACGAGTAAAGTAGTAATAATAAATTTTAAAAATAGCACAGTCTCCCCCTCACACAGAAAATCTCCCAATATTTGTCTGGGTGGATTGCGGAGTGGATTTGGGAGATGGCTGGTTGTTAGGGCACCCTCTGGAGGGCTTTAGAAAGATACCCACCTGACCAATCCCCCATCCCACTCTCTGCTGTACTCGCCGCTCATGGAGCACTGCAGTAGCCACTCAGTTAGGTTGCTGAGCTATTGCCCCTTCGTTCTAGCCTATCGGTGGACAGTGCCAAGGATACAACCCACACTATGCCACTGGGAATAAGGTGGTTCCAACCAGCAGATTTGGATTTTCTAAGTAAGCATCTGATTTATATGATCAAGGCTGCAATCCCAACCCCACTTATGTGGAATTAAGTCCTACTGAACTCCACATGGTTAGAAATGGTTAGAATTGTGCTGTAAGAATTGTGCTGTCTAAGAATTTTTGCCTAGCAGGAGCATCACTGAAGAACACTGAGAAAAACAACACCATATTTTAATAGTCTACTGATGAAATAATCAATTCCATCACCTTTGATTTCAATTTGATAATTGATTATGAAATACTCTTAAAGGTTATATATTTATTCCTTTTTGTACATATCCCACATTTATATTGATGGCGGGTTGTGCTGTGGTCTGAACCGCTGAGCCTAGGGCTTGCTAATCAGAAGGTCAGCGGTTCAAATCCCCGCGGTGGGGTGAGCTCCCATTGCTCGGTCCCTGCTCCTGCCAACCTAGCAGTTCGAAAGCACGCCAAAAAAGTGCAAGTGGATAAATAGGTACTGCTCCGGCAGGAAGGTACACGCTGTTTCCATGCGCTGCTCTGGTTTCGGTGTTCTGTTGTGCCAGAAGCGGCTTAGTCATGCTCGCCACATGACCTGGAAAAACTGTCTGCAGACAAACGTTGGCTCCCTTGGCCAGTAAAGCGAGTTGAGCACAGTAATCGCAGAGTCGTTTGCGACTGGACTTAACTGTTAGGGGTCCTTTACCTTTTTAAAGGTGCTTAACTGGTTTGAATGAAAAACACTGATTTATGTTTGAAAAGCAGCATCATAAGGTATGTTGGGAATAGGGATGGTGGATGCTTAACCCACAACTTGTTTCACTGGGGAAGGGGGCATTGGTTGCTCCAGATCAGTTCCTCACTGCTGCTTAAAGAAAGCTCATCTTAAAAGGTAATGAATCTGAGGTTTTACAGTTGTTTCAGAAAAATTAGGAGCTATGAATACCTTAGAAAATCTCTCTTTTAAATTTTTGGTTAGGTGGCTTACAGACAAAAGGAGTGAACCACCGCTAGTAGTTTCCTTATGTTTCTGTTTCCAATGCAGGAATCAATTCACTCACATGGGGAAAGCATAGCTTTACTACAGTTCCTGAATAGCAGAGAAGTTCCACCACATGCACTCCCCCAATCCAATTTTCCAGCTGAATGGACAGTGGGTTAAGGCTATCCAGTAATGTGACAAAGGTCAATGCTATTAAGAGATCCTCCCCCACCTAAGTTGCTCATTACTAGTTCATTGCACACTTCATCGAGAGGTTCAATAAAAGCTCAATTGTATATACAACTGAACTTTGTTAAGTTCAATAACCATGATGCAACATTAGCCTTCCCCCCGTTATTCCCAGATGCCAGGAGAGACCCATAATTGGCCTGCCTCATATGATCATATCTTACGGTCCATGTATCTAGCATGTGAGTCTGTCCACCCCCTCTCCTAAAGAGAATCACTGCCACAGAACATCCGAAAGCCGGGATGGAGAAGAAGTTAAGAAATTTGGTTTGGCATTTCAGAGTGAGTGTGCTTCCAAATTGCCAGTCTTCCTGGGGCAGCAACAGGGAAAAATCCATTTAAATGCAGAGTGAAAGATCATTGTTAACCCAAGAACCAGTAGACTTAACCTTTCTTTCTACCCCCTCTCCTGGTTGCCAGCTCTTCAGGTTTTGAACACCTTTACATTTTAGTAGCCATGTTGTGAGTTTACTATAGGTGTAATCCTTAGTAAAAAATACAATTGGCCAATTTCTTTTTTAATATTTTTATTGATTTTTACACAAACAAACAAAAGATAAAAACACAACATGTCTTCTCAATTTGTATGCCCATTTGGCTATGTTTTAGCCTACTACTTCCATCAACCACAACCAATGATTTTCAAACTTTACGTCTTAATTCTGCATTTTGTTATTGTCCATATTACTTTAACAGTTCAAATCTTCAATAAAAGCTGTTTCCTAAATCCTTTTTTTGTAATATTTCATATTATTCTCCTTACATAACTTCTTGTAGTCCTACAAGCGTAGTCAAATTACTACAATTGTCTTTCAAATATTTCGCATATTTACTCCAGTCTTTCAAGAACTTCTGGTCCCACTGGTTACGAATCCTTCCTGTTACCTTACCCAATTCTGCGTAGTCCATCAGTTTTATCTGCCAGTCCTCCTTTGTCAGCAATTCTTCTTGTTTCCATTTCTGTGCCAATAATATTCTCACAGCTGTTATAAAAATAACTTGTTATCTTGTCTATTAATGTCCGTACCTACAATACCTAGTAGAAAAGCTTCTGGTTTTTTAACAAATGTATATTTCAATAATTGGCCAATTTCTTCCAGATAGTTGAGCTAGAGGAAATCGGTGCAATGGGACTTCCCCCTTTCACACCTCCTGCCCCTTCTCAAATCTGCTCTGGAGGGATGAGAGAATAGTGGAGATCATTCCACCAGACATGCAGAAATGCTTGTGCTGACAGAACAGTATCCTTAATGCTGAGTTGCACCAACCACATAAAAATGATCAGTGTAAAGCATCTTAAAGCAAATGTCAGTGTCTGAATATTGGTGACGCTACTATAAAACACAATGGAAACCATTTTTGGATATATTAGACAACTATCTGGGTGCACCAACCCTATTTTGTTCTCTAGAGCTTTATTCCACTACATTATACACATTTCCATGGGAGTTTGAGTCGTACCCAAGTGGAAAATCAAATTAACTTGTTGAGTAATTTTTATTCCTCTTTAATTTGTATGGGCCCCATTAAGTGGCTTGGGTTTTTTGTGTGTGTTTTGCTTTGGTTACCCACTGCCAACAGCCGTAGGAACAGCAGCAGTGGAAAGTCAAAAGCAGCACTGAGCTCATTCCATGGTACTTGCATTTAGTTGCTATAATGGATCATTTCATGTGCTGCCACTGTTACCAGCATCTATCTGAGATGGTTGGAAGGGTTTAGTAAAAACCTTAACAGCATCTCCTTCACTTTTCCCAGCTGCTTAGGCAAGTTTATCTTAGCATGGCAGAATGCCATTAGGTTTTCCAACCCATGGTGCAGATTATCTTGAATAAAGTCCCCAAATCTGGAACTTAATTTATTGCTATTTTCCCTAGGACCAGCTGAGGACATTTTGGGCTGCATCCAATGTTCTCTGCTAGTGCAAAGGTTCTTTAATGTTGCACAACCAAGGAATCCAACACAACAATTCTGCTAGCAGAAATGAATCGTGCAACAGATTGCACAATCTATTGTGCAACATAGTTAGCAGCAACTTGCGTATGCATTCTCTTGTGCAACAATGTCCTGATGGTGCAAAATGTTTTGCTAGCAGAAAAAGTATATCGCTAAGTGACTTCAGCTTAGCACTACATTGGATACAACCCTTTGTTGCCCAAGATGAAGGTCAAGTTGATTTGTCCTCCATTTTACATACAGAAGCAGATTGGAGTAGAAGTTGCCTCTTGCTTCAAAACTGACAGAAGACTCAATTGGTAGAGCATGAGACTCTTAATCTCAGGGCTGTGGGTTCGAGCATCAGGTTAGACAAAAAGATTCCTGCATTGCAAGGGGTTGGACTAGACCCTTGTGGCCCCTTCCAACTCTACAGTTCTATGATTCTGTGACATCAGCATTTCAGCTCAAGTGGTGCAATGCAAACTAGGGTGCTCAGGAAGAATGGCAGGAAGCAGCAGCACACACAAAGTAGGGTTTGCTGCCTGAAGCAGCTGATCACTCTGCCTATTTGCAGAGGCAGCCTTGCAGTACTCACATGTGAGCGAAGGACAATGTTTGGTGACTATTGCTTTTGCTGGGATTTGACCTAGTCCAAGACACTGACCGGCCCATGGGAGTTTATCAACTTCCTTTTCTGCTTCCCTGTTTTGCTCGATACCTCCTGTAGCAAGGAAAGTAGGCCGAGATGACATGACTTCTCACACTTGATCCCAATTTTCTCATTTGGTAGCATCTGTAGTGTCCCTTGTTTATGAATGATACTAGAGGCTGCACTTCTAAAGCAGGTGAAAGTCTGCCTAAGGAGTACGTATTGGGAGATGGTGTAAGTACAGGTGAAGGCAGCACTTGTGCTCTTAAGGAGGCCCCATAAAGCTCAGCAGGTGTAATTGTACCATCAGCAGTTTTTCACAGGGTTAAGAAAGGGTGGGTGTGGACCTGCAGGATCCCAAATCCTTGTTCCCGAAACAATCCTGAAAAGGGGGACAGAATCCTACACCAGTCCTGGAGAGAGTGTAGTGATTTTCTATCCATTATGTTAATATCAAAGGGAACATTAGGAACAGAAATAAATAAATCAGGGGTGGTGGACAGAGCAAACAAGATAATTCCACCTTCTTCCATGCTAGCCAGATAAAGGCAGCAACGATTAGGAAGTTCTTCAGCTGTGGGATTTCCCCTCTCCCCACATTTTAGGATTGCCCAGGTAGCCTTGTGTTCTTCAGTATGCCCCCCCCCACCACCATGCAGTCCAACTTCTCTATCAGTAAGCACTCTTATATAATCATGCCACTTTGACATCGTCTGGGAATAAGGATAACCCTCTCTTTTTAAAGGATCTGAATCAGGAGGCTACAGCGATTGTATGAAACGATCTGTCATGCTTCTCTGCATTCCTTTACCCATTAGAACATTGTCGAGTTTAAGATTAAGCACTCTTCCTGCTGGATCACAGGCCCTGCATCTCATTAAAGTAAACACACTATGTCCTAGAGAATTAAAAACAAAGGACAACCAAGAAAGTGTGAGATGGGGGAAAAACCCCAAATCTATTAAAGGTCCCAATAGGAGGCTCATTTCTTAAGAAAAGACCCAGAGCAGCCGCCATATTAATGGCTTTCCCTTCTCCAATGACAAAGCTATGCTCAGTTTTGCAGCTCAGTTGCTGACACACTCCGAAATAATCTAGTGGCGTATTATAAATGGAAAAGTTCCCTTGTGGGGATAATACTGTTTTCCAGTTCCATAGAAGCATGTTTTATTTCTTTATATACACTTGACACCCAGAAATAAATCCTATTTTATACTTTAGCAAAAATAACCAGGAAAGGTTGGGTCAAACTCAGTACTAGATAATACTTCTGAATTTCTGGAAACTCCACATGTATACAACTGATTCTAATTTATCCAGGAACAACTAAAAAGGAATCTGATGAGTAATAGCTTACCTCATAGTCCAAGAGTTTTTTCTTGCTTCTTATCTGTGATAGGGCTCCTGTGTTCTCCCCAGTGTAGCATAGCTAGCTTTTGGAAAATGTCTCCAAAAACAGCTTTGAAAATTATTTTCGTATAGCCAATTGCAAAATGGTAGTAGATGAAAATAATAATGGGATTTATGATTATTATACTGGAGTATTTGCCCATTCTGAATAACTTTTAATTATTAGCTACAGGAGTTTACCCTATAGCACTCTTCATGATTCCCAGACCTGGTGCCTATATACAGCAAACGTTCCATCTTCAATGGCTAGTCATATCATTGCCTTAAATAGTTAAAGGAATCATTAAATATAAAAACAGTCTGCACAAACTGTAGTTACATCAGCTAATGACAAACCTCTTAGCTTTAATAGCCCATGTGGCTTTGCATCATTAATAAACTATTTAGTGATGTGATTAATTTGAGATCTTATTTTTAAGTATTAGCACCACTTGTAAGAATTTATTAAAAGAACCATTTTCTTTAGTAATGCACTGATGGGAAAGAGGTTGGTAAATTAAGGGGCAACGATTTTGGCTGCAAAAGCAAGTTCTAAAAATGGGGGAGTTAGTGACAATTTGTTAGCCAAAAATGTATTGGCCCACACCCTTGACAGAGCAATCTTTGAGAGAAATGAAAGGGCAGTTAAGCACTCTTGGTGGAACATCACAAAACTTTCCCCGGTGACTGAACTTCATGCAGAATCAGCTTGAAGTGTTAATTCCCAATTTGGCCCAGGCCATAGCCTTATGGAGACAGAAGGGAAAGAAGTGTTCTATACAGCCTTATGGAGACAGAAGGGAAAGAAGTGTTCTATACAGCAATGACTGCAAATGCATAGAGATGATCCGCAAACTGGAATATATTTAGAGGATGACAACACAGGTGGTTTGGGGATAGAGAACAAGGATGTGAAGAGCTGGAGCTGTTTAGCCTGGAGAAGAGATTACCATATTTAAAAGGCAACATGACAGTTTTCTTCCAATATTTGAAGGGCTATTACATAAATGGGTTTTCTTTTGCTCCAGAGGGTAGGATCTAAACCAACAGATTCACATTTAAACAGAAAATGATTTAGATTAAACATTAGTAAGAATGTTCCCAACTGCACTGGCTGTGTTGACAGTGGAGAAGACTATCTCTGAAGATGGCAGTGGTGGTCTCTCATTTCTAAGTGGGCATGCAGCAGATTCTGCTTAAAGGAATCTCCTGTTGGGTGTACTGCAGTAGTGGATTTTCTGCTAAATAAGATGACCTTTGCAGTTCCCTCCATCACAGACAAGAACACTTTAAATGAGGGTGTGTACCCCTTTGGCTACGACTAGCATTTCCCTACTCCCCAGTTCTGTGTACATGTCAAGGTGGAGGGCAGGTCACATGCAGATCTTTGAAATAGGCAGAACCTCCAGCCTGCTCTAAAGTTCATCTCAAAACACACTCAAGTACCTCACTTGAATTCTCTGCAATACATAGAGAATCAAGGAGAAAGTGACAAAATGGATAGCCGAGTGTCCTTAAGGTGACAAGGATAATTACTAAAAGGCTAGGGGCAGTCACTCCTTCTGACTGCATGCTGGAGGGCAGAAAATGCATTAGATAAATCCACACTAAACCTATTTAGGTGTCTACTGTTTCATGCTGCCATCTTGCCCTCTGCACCATTTGTTGTAAAGACACGCGCATAGCCTCAAACATCTAGTGGTGAAGGGGAAAAGAATATTTTTCTAAAGAGTTACAGAATGCTCACCTATCTTTCATGGTATTGCAGCAGATTGCACATGACTTTTTTTTAAAAAAAAAACCCTATGTGCCCATTTGTGCTATTCTTTATTTCAGGTAGCCAAAGAATCCAGGTATATGTTAAAACCAGATTGGTCTTTAACTCAAATCAATGTACTGTAAGCAGCAGTACTGATTACGAATGGCAATTGCGGTATTCTGAATCTGTTGGATTGTCATCAGATAGACAATAGTATGCCATGATGTATTGTGCATGTCTTGTTACAGTTTACAGATTTAAAGTATGACAATCTTCATGGGTGATGGGATTTTATCCTGTATGTAGAAGGGCATATGATACCAAGTGTGACAAGTTAGCAAAACAAAGAATTGACAAGACTGATACCTCAAAGTCTCAACAGGTGGCTCAATACAAAAATCTCATAGTCAAGACACGTAATAAATTTATAATACACATAATAAAACTTTATTTTTTCAGTTGTAATATAAAAATACTTGAGGAAAAATAATGTTTTGCCCATCTAAAGGAGGCCAAAACTGGGGGGGGGGGGGGGTTGCAATAAGTAAATCCCAGCAGACTCCTTGTCAAGAACCTTGGCTATGTTTCTAAATACTTAACTATCAAAGAACGGTATCCAACAATGCCATGTTCAGAGTAGACCCATTGAAATCAACTGACTTAGTCATGCATATCTTCAATTCATTTATTTCATTGACTCTACTCTGAGTACAACTTAGTATGATTTCATTAACAGGTCAAAAGTATTACTTTTAAAGTATTTAAAAGTATTTAAAGTTGCACTGCTCACGTCCACGATAGCAGTCTTGCAATAAACTTAATTCCCTCGTGGTTTCTTCTACTAACTGCTTCAGATTGTATGAAATAGCCAGCAGAGAAGAACCAACAGTCTGTGGGAACACACTTTCTAGCACTATCATTTCCAGAAAAATGTATTTTGAAGTTGTTGATCCAAACAACCATTGTTTTTATTCATTTTATACATTTCAAAGCTAGCTGTGGAGTAGTCCTCACTGAAGACTGTATGTCTGCTTCACATTTTTCAGTGAAAGTGTTATGATGAGGGAACGTGGATCTTTTCTGTTTTTGTGGACTGTTATCTTTCCTTTCAGTTCTTCACCTGCAAAACAATGCACAAATGAAGCAGCTTTTATTAGTTTACCAAGGAAATGGTTACACACAGTGTTACTAAATTTGCATGCACAGTGGCACCTGCTTCATTGAAGGCACCTGTTGTAATATGGTAAAAAGTCATGACAATTGAGATCACATTTGGGTGGCATGTTTTTGAATATCTGGGTGGCATATTTTTGAAAACTTCACCATCCTATTAATGCAACAGTAGGAAGAAAAGAGTCACCCTTAAAACACTACAGCACTGAATTCTGCCCCCGGTGACTCTGGAAAAGTCCTTCTGCCTTTTGATTACCAGACTGAAACCCCCCACTTCCAAAAGATTTCCCTAATGAGAATTCTGCACACACTCACATAAAACCATAAAGCTGGTTCTCTCCTGCTCAGAGATAGGTTTAGGGAATCTACTTAATGCAACACCATTGCTTTAATATCCCTTCAATTGTTGGAAACTATGACATATTTTGTTTGACAGCTTTCTAATGATTTTAAAACTGAGACAGGGCTAAGGGATGGGCAGAGACAGCAGGTAGGAAGGAAGCTAAGTGGCTACATACTTTTGGGCTGCCTTTGACCTTTAAAACATAAAGGCATGATATCCAAATTGGCACCTAGCAACCATCCTAAAACCTTTGTCAAGGAAACAAAAAGCAATCACGCTTGATAACCTTCTGTGAAGTCTCTGTCAGGTTAGCTAATGGGAGATGGAGGCACAGGTACTTTAACAAACTGAAGATTTTAACAACCATACAACCATGCTTTAAAAAACAAAACAAAAAAACCAAACCACAGCCAAAACATCACAGCATTAGATAGGCAAATCCATCTGTTTGCAGTATGCTATGTATTTGTAATTGCTTTGTAATTGCATGAGTACTTAGAAATGGACTTTATAGGACTTGGCTAAAGGGTATTTTGAAGAACTGCCTGTATTTAAGAAAGAACCAAATGTATTTATTTTATATTACAAAGTAAATTGTTGACTGTTTTTGTTTAAGATTTGCCAGCTCTTTTGGTAGGTGTTTAGTGCAGATATTTTGGCAATGTACCAAAAAGATCCTGCTTATTTAAATATTATCCCTGGATGTTTCAGCCGAATTTGTTTGTCCCAATCCTTCGAAGTGTGTTTAATTTGCTATTAAGCAGTTGCTTATATTCCACCCCAGAGACAAATGTGCTTCAGCAGCGAGCACAATCATCATTACCACCTTTTATGTATCTTTAGAGGTTTTCAATTGTTTTATTAATTTAGGGGATGAACATAAAGCTGCTAGTATAAAAAAGAAAGAGAAGAAGTTTAGTATAAATTTTGAAGACAGCAGCAGCACATTTTATGTAAGAGCAAGTGTTTACTTGGCGTTAAGAGGAACTATAGCAGACTGTACAAAATGGAGAGCCACTGTACCTTCAAGGGATGAGGGAAACTTGTTTTTATAACCAAACACATTAATTCTACAACATGTATGACAGAAGTCTAGATGAGCAATGAAATGAAAGGTTTTATCTGATGAACACGATAGCTTTAAGAGAATTTTGGAGCCTTGGGCTGTAACTTAACTGGGAGCAAGCTCCATTCAACTCAGCAGAAATTAATTCTGAAATGACATATGTATAGGACTGTATAGATATATTCTATGGAATGGTGGCACTAAGCTTAAAGCAGCCTGAATTAAGGCACATATTGACTTTTCCCCAAAATGGCTTTCCTATTCACTCTTCAACCCAGGAAGTGCAACTTCCTGCATATTTTAAGCCTCTCCTTGTATAGAAAAATTAGCAAAGTCTTATCTGTGCTCAGGCACTGAAGACTGTCAGCACTGACTAATTTATTTGTCCTACTTATTTTTCTTCTAATAGTGTAGCAGTTAGATCTAGTCCCTTTATATAAAGCAACACTCCTCCTTGTATCTTTTTTTTTAATTGCGTTATTAAATCTGAAATATAAATGCAATAAAAGAACGTATTCTAGAACTTTTACTCCAAAACATATGGTCCACAGGAAATCCTGTCTTTTCCTTCTGCAGCCAATCCAACCCTTTCTCATAACTCTTTCCATCTTCTGAGAGAGCAGGTAGAGAAATGAATCTTTGTGTCTCCTTATGTCACAAAACATAATTTTGCGAATTGAGCCTGGAGATTTCGTGAATACATTCATGCGTACTCAGTTACCTTTATAACATTGCTATTTGTATGTAGTTCAAAACTGCATGAATGCATGAATCCTTGGGAAAGGTGAAGCTTTACTAAAATCACTGCAGGGGGAATGATTACTGATGGCTATTTTAAATAAGCAGACCTTAAAATATCCCATCCAGATGCCTCATGCGTCTTCATAAGGGACAGATGCATGAAAAAAATCAGCATGTTGGCAAAGTATAATCAATAGTTTCATAATTTATGACAGATTAACTAATGCAGTAGACATGGTTTGATTTTTAATTCTGTTCACAAATAGTCCAGTGATTTATTATGAAAATAGGTAATGTACATTTGGCATAAAAACATATATGTTCTCCATTTTTCAGTGACTGGAGAAAGCCTATGTAAATCATGGTTGGATCTGAATTGTTAGTGTAAAACAAAAATATGCATACATGTAATGGGTGGGAGTATCTCCTTAGAAGAGCTATCCCTATTCTGGAACTGGGTGACTCTTTCATGTATTAAAATAGCAGCTCCTAAGTAAAGATCTTCTATTAATGTCATGTGAACAGGACTAGAAATTGGTTTGATGAGAAAAAGTAAGAAGAAGGGGAAAAGCCTATTTGGTACCACATGTGATGTTTTCCAGCCCTCCCCCCGCCTTTTAAAACAATTGCCTTTAAAGTTGCAGGATTGCTTTATTAAAGTATTATCTTGAGTAGCAGACACTCTTTGTACTTGGAGTCTTCATAAATTCAAGAATATAACTAATCTGACCTTTTTAGCTCTATGGAGCACCATTGTTTCCTTTGTCAGAAGCTCTGAGAAGCACATTCAATAACTGCATAAATACAGAATTAAATCTCTGTGCTAGTTAATATTGCTGACAGGGGCCTTTTGTGAAGTCATCATAAGCATTCAAGAACAGCAAGACCATACATGCGTCGGAATGCAAGGCACATCTGAATCCATTGAGCTGATGGGATTAATCTTATTCATTGTTGTGTATGACCAGTTATGCAACAGTGAAGAACTGAGGCCTTTTTCTTTTAACAACTTCAATTCCAAAAGAAAAGAGCAGCAGAAGAATTGAGGCCCTAAAAAAACCAACCCTTTCTATCCCCCACATCCCAAAGGCAGCAGAAAACTAATGTTAGCTGAGAACTAAAGGTGTACTAGTTCATATAAAATTAATTTGCATGTTGCAAAATCTAACTCAAAATAATTTTGACAGTATAGACAAGATTTCACAATCATTTGGAGTATACATAAAAGAGGCTGGTCTTAAAAACACACACACACACACACACACACACACACACACACACACGTGTATAGAATTGATTAATATGCCCAATATGTGTCAACCTGCTCACAAAAAATATTCTATGTCTGACAGCAGCACACAAAAGACAGCCAAAATGTCCCTAAAAAGGTGGACAACCAGATCCTACTGTAGTGTTATAATTCTACCCCCTGGGGGATTTTATCAGAACACACAGTCTAAGTTTAATTGCATAAAAATGAATTAAATTTGCTATTTAAACAGCTCTAGTGATGCATACCTTGAGGCAAGCTGTAAGAGGCAACATTTCTATAACAACCTACCACAGCTTTCATTAAAGGCAGCCCCCAGTTATTTATAACCATGTTAATTGCATTAAGCAACCCAGACAATCAGTTTAATTCATTGTCATGAGGAAGATCTTTTCCTTTTCCTCGCCCCAACAGGCCACGTTAAATCTTTTGTGCCCAGCCATTCCCGTTGCTAAACTAAAGCCATGGCTGTGTAATCATAACAGAGAGGAAGATCAGACCAATTAATCAATGCCATATAGATATAAAATGACTGATGTGCTTTCAACAGCTCTACTGCTCTATGCCCTGCAGAAAACGCTTCCAGAGACTGAGCTGCATCACCTATGCTCAATAAGATGCAAGGAAGGCACAAGTCATGTCATGGTTTGATCAAGACTGAATGCATTATCTTTCTACTGCAGTACTGTCATTCTTCCCTTGGAGAACACTTAAGTTGGCTTTGCATAGTAAAAAGTACAGCAAACGGGAACGGAACAAGAAGTGTGCTGTTTCTGCAGCATACAAAATTAGTAGGGTTTTTTCCCCCTCTTAAAAAGGCACTGCTCTATGGCTGAGCATGTTTTAGCATTTCTGCTCATGTATCGTTGAGCCTCTTGCTTAAACCGAAGGGCGACTCAGTGACACTACAACATACTTATGGGACAAACTATTCATATGATGTGATATTATTTATTTATCATATTTATTAGACACCCAATTAACAGACTCTCTGGGGATGCACAGTGATTCAATCATTCCCAGTGCAAACAAAGGGGGAAAGAGAAGACCAGTTCCAATTACAACCATCAGGACTCAATTACAGCTCTTAGAAAAGACAGAAAGTTTATGGGATTATCATGCAAGTACAGAAACAGTACTCAAATGGAGAAAATAGATTGGCATGACTACATTTCACTGTACCCAACAATAAAAGGATAGAAAATGCCATTGGGGATCCAAAGGAACGCCTCTGCCTTGAGCAGAAAAGATTGGTTATAGTGGCCTTTTCAAATGTTATGGCCTGTGAAATCCAAGGGATCATAGAAACGGCCCCAGTATGAAGCACACAGTAGCAAAAAACCAATGGGACAACAGTAAGGTAAAGGTAAAGGGACCCCTGACCATTAGGTTCAGTCGTGGCCGACTCTGGGGTGGCGGCGCTCATCTCGATTTATTGGCCGAGGGAGCCGGCGTACAGCTTCCGGATTATGTGGCCACAAGACTAAGCCGCTTCTGGCGAACCAGAGCAGCGCACGGAAACGCCGTTTACCTTCCTGCCGGAGCGGTACCTATTTATCTACTTGCACGTTGACGTGCTTTCGAACTGCTAGGTTGGCAGGAGCAGGGACCGAGCAACGGGAGCTCACCCAGTCACGGGGATTCGAACTGCCGACCTTCTGATCGGCAAGTCCTAGGCTCCGTGGTTTAACCCACAGCGCCACCCGCGTCCCTTCTAAGTACAGCTGCTATAGAAATCTTCAAAGGAGCTTATCAGTGAAGCAGAATCAAATGAAAAAAGGCACATCCAAATACTGCAAAAAACAAACTATAACTGATTTGAACTTCAAAATGTATGAGGACCAGAAAAATAAACAAAATGGTTGTCTCACCCCAAAATAGGAGGTGAAAAGTATGCTTACTAGGTGCAATATGCAGGAGGAGAAGGAAGAGGATGCAGGAGGTTACTAGGGGGTGGTTAGTAAGTAAGGTGGGGTGGCACAAAAGGTGGGGGAGGCAGTGACAAGGGCATGAGGATGACGGTGAAAATGGGTGCAAAGGGGGGCTGCAGACTAGAAGAGAGAAGTGGCTCCAGAAATGGGGTTGGGAAAGCTGGTGGCATGGGGTGGGAAGGGTGTTAATTGAGGAATGGTAAGGGAGCTGACAAGCGAAGGAGAAGCTTCTAGTATTGTATATTGCATATTATCTTTGCTGGGGGGTGTGTGTTAAGTTAAAAAGGCATCTCTTGCACATTACGGACGCCATGACCTTAAGGGAGGGGGGAGTTCTGTCCAGAAAGGATGGAAGTCCCACTGAACTTCATTAAAGCAGCCAAGATTTGGTCTGCATAGTGCAAAGTAAGATTTGCAAAGTAAGATTTTTCTAACTAGAGTGGTAGGAACTGATATGAATGAGTGATGTTCCAGAATATGATGGCGATTCACAGTGAGGTACAACAGAATGCTGTCACCATGCTCCATTTGTTCGTAATACCTTGCTGCATAGCTAAATGACAGAAGAAAGGGCAGCCTTAATATGTTATAGACAAGGGGAGCTATCTACTTTGAAGGGCATTTTTTGAAGTACATTCTTGACTGACATAGATATGCCCCATAGATTTCACAAGGCTACCTCATGAATGCTCAATGGTGTTTTTATGCAAGAACTGTCTTTAGCTTTGAAGCCTACCACAAATTAGAAGTCTTCCAGCTCTTAAAAGTTTTTTTATTTCTCGCCAAAATAGAAAGGATATGCTTGAGAGCACCTCTGACTTACCAGGCTGCGATCTCAACCTAATGTTTAATATAACTTTTCTTGAAATCTTAAAAAAAGGATTTTGCACTGACTTACTCTGAACGGGAGAAAAACCATTAACTTGAACCAAAAAAAGAGGGGGGGAAACCACACAAAACCCATTAGCAATAAAACAGCACATGGTTGCATTTTATGTTCTTGATAATGCCTTGCAGTGAAAATAAAATGTTTGTTGTTTTCCACAGCAATTTAAAAGGTTGTACACAGCAGAGCACTGCAGCCAAAACTCGTCAGAGGAAAACACTTTTCTGAAGACCAGTTCAGCCTTGGTAGTTAAATATTCTAGGTAGGAGAAAATATGTACACACTGATGGACATTTTTAATGTATATGTCACGTGATTTATTCTGTTAAATGGGCAATTACTGCAAAAGTCATATGTGAAGTAGCCTTGACACTCTTCTTTCCTATGGGTTGTGTTCAACTAAGTCCTACTCTGAGCAGACCCACTGAAATGAATGAATGCCATCCACTGTTTTTAAATTTTAAAGACATATATACACTTTACTGATGAATGGGCTGGCAATGAAGTGTGCTGCTTACATGCAAGCCTGCAATATGAGGGAGCTTTTGACATTGAGATTTGGACATATTCCCATGTTTGGCACCCCAAGAGGGACCAGAGAGATAAATCAGAATTAATTTTTGATAATATTTGAGACTACCTTACTGTCTCAAAAGGAAATTAGCACGTTTACTGAAAAGTATTAAAATCTATAAACAGCACACTAATACCAGTTTGAGCTTAGAAACGCTAAAACCAGTACACAAATTGTTCTTAGAAGCATTCCTAGGAACCAACAGGAAAACTAGGATGTGAAAAAGAGAGGCTTTGGGTTAATTGGGTAAGGACATTGGGTTGAAGAGTGAAAGTGGTATCACAGTGCAAAAATGAATGAAGTTGCTTGTTTGCAGAAGGAAAAGGGGAGGTTATCAGGGAAGTTTGGCTAGTGAGGTTTTGGGAATGTTTTTAGGTGAAAATCAGAAGAAATTAGACTTTGAGGAAATGGCTGCTTTCATCTTCAATCCCTTTCACCTACACCCACTTTTTTGCAACCCTCTTTGTACCCCCATTTCCCCCTTCACTCCCTTTTTAACTCCACCCTGAAGGGTTAAACAAAAGCAGAAGTTCTGGTGGAGAATAAATTATGTACGGATTCCGGAACACATGACAAGGAAATACTGATAACCAGATTTACTGTGATCACTGGTATAGAAAGATCATGCACTTATTAGGTCCATATGCTCAGGGTCTAAG
Source organism: Podarcis tiliguerta (assembly GCF_965153285.1). Classification (NCBI taxonomy): domain Eukaryota; kingdom Metazoa; phylum Chordata; class Lepidosauria; order Squamata; family Lacertidae; genus Podarcis; species Podarcis tiliguerta. The sequence goes on from NC_139534.1 coordinate 76,440,448, forward strand.
ATTGTTCTTAAAGTCACTGGACCTTAGTTAACAGAGTTCTTATAGTAGATTAGACACCTATTTTTTAATGTTAAGCGTGTTCTGACAAATGCCACTGCACATTTATTAATGTAGAACAAGCAAGAAAGGTCAGCTAAAATGACCTGTGGAAAAAAGCTAGTTAGGAGCCTAACACTGCCACATCCAACTCAAGCACACACATTTGGAGTTGTGGCAAAAGGCAAAGAAAGTTCCATGTATGCCTGCCTCAATACATGAAAGTGCATCTTCCTGGACTGTTTGCTCCATTTCAGGAGCCCAAGAGACTACACTCAAAGGAAATCTTGTGTTCTTCAGGTTAGATCAGGTACCCTCCAGGTGTCGTTGGATTCCAACTCCCATTTGCCCCAACCAGCATGGCAAATGGTCAGGCATCATGGGAGCTGTGGTCCAGGTACATCTGGAGGGAACCATGTTGTCTACCCCTGGACTACACATAGATCAAAAGCAACTAAGGCCTGCTTCACTAAGAGGCTACAGTGGCCTTATTAATTCTTTCTTCATGCACGGATTCTAAATGTGGACAAGTGGGCAGTGGATGTCTACCGCTGGCTCTGCTCCTGACCATGAATACTGCACTGGTCATGCCACATTTGGTTGCAGTGCTCTCTGCAGGAAGGGAGGGAAAATTTAATAAAGTAGACAAGTCTACGTATGAACAGCTGCTCCTATGCTGCTTTCCCAGCCGTGCAACCAGTACCATCAGGGGCGTGGCCAGAAGCACAGTTCCACTGCAGAAGCTACACATGGAGAACAACTGTGTGTGCATATTGTATATTTCACCACCCCTGAAGCCACTGCATATGAATGCATTTTCCTTCTCTCCCTTGGGAAGTTATGGCCCAACACACTCTTCCTTGTGTGTGAATGTGGGTAGACTCTGTAAATATACACTACTTGTACATGAAGTGTATGCTCAACCAAGAAACAAGTTAAGTAATATGGCCAAGTCGATATTCTGGTCAAATTTGATTTAAGCAAACAGTGACCTGCTCTGCACATGTAATGCGAACAAGTCATTATGAAATGGTATGTAAACATCACTACTCATTGGGGAAATAAGGTACCAAAGTCTTTCTTGGACTCTTACAACTCCTGGCTAGATGACAGGGGTTGCAGTTTTGATTGCTGTCATGTAAAAAGTCCCTGCATGTAGAAAGCTAGTATATGAGGGAGAAATATTTTTACCTACTTGCCTATGTGCAGAGTATGTGTATTCATCTATCTAGTGAAAGAGCATTCATAATGCAATACTGCATGAGGCAAAGTCCTTGTAAGCCTCTAGTCACATTATTTTGGTGAACTAAAAGCAAGAACTTTCACATATAGTATAAGGCAGGAGGGAAATTATTATTGGATGTTGTGCAGGAAATTCCCAAGTGTTTACTTTCAGCATTTGAAACAAATCTGAAAGTGTGTCAAGAAGAATCTAGGATTATAGAAATTATATTAAGCTAGGGGGAAAAATACTGTACCTTCTTCCACAGAAATTGGGTTCTCCAAAAAAAATGCTGTTTGCTTCCAGTGTGTTTTGGTACAGCAGGGACTAGTTGAGAACAATACCTGCAGTGACAGAGTTCAAAAATCTGTGATGACATACAAGACTTAATATCATGCTACATTAATCTAGCACACATACATTAAATGCTTGCAACAGCAAAACAGACTTATTTCAAAACACCTTAAGGCAAAAAGCTGACAAAATATATATCTTTAAATTAATTTTGAACATGTACTCACTGTTTTACTGCAATTCTTCTCAAAACATATATCAAAATATCCAGCAACTGCCTGCAATTTAGAAATAAACGAACGTCAGCAATCTTCACATTCATTATCCTTGAAGTGTTTCTTGATATCATCAATATAATTGCTGGAAATAATATATTGAGTAATACCCAGTTCTTGCTTGGGCAGGGGCATTCAAAACAAACTGAAAACTCAACCACCTTGATGTCATTAAGCAAATACAACGGCTCCTTAACATGTTGTTTATGGCCAGCAAGTATGAAGGGTTAAAGCTGTGGCCTTTATTCAGTTAAGGTTTGTCCTTCCATTTTCATTACTGTAATAGAAGCAATATTGTTGTGTTTCCGGGGTATGGAGAATGGGGAGCTACTCAAATACACTGCTCAGAATCAAAGTAGAAATGAAAAGACTACCAAAGTCAACCAAAACTGTCCAAAGCATGCATTCATTTGTCTGGTTACTTTAAGAGAGCCCTTGCCTCTGGTGCATCAAACTGTGTTGCAGAAAATGGATCAGATCATCAGAAGGAAGTAAGAAGAGCTTCTGGATAAGGTCAGGCCAAAGGCCCTTCTAGTTCAACAACCAGATGCCCATGGGAAGGCCCCAAGCAGACCCTGAGTGCAACAGAGCTCTCGTCACTTGTGATCCTAGCAACTGGCTTTCAGATGCATACCGCCTTCAACAGTGGAAGTGAAACACAACCATCAGGGTTAGTAGTCTTCCATGAATTGGTCTAATCCTCTTCTAAAGCCCTTGCTACCTCTTGTGACAGCACACTCCCTAGTTTTTGCTACATGCCTAAACCACAAGAAGCTAAATGCTACATACAAGTCCAGTTAAGATCATCTTCCAGTTGCAAGAACGATGGAAAGCAGCCTACATATTGCCAAACACCCACAAAGCCTAATTATGCTCTCAATCCCACCCCAGCCAATAAGCATGGATTCAATAGATACAAACTCTAAAATGTTCCCTCAAATAACCCTGGCTAGTGAGCACCACATAGTTCCTTTCCCCACTGTCTGCTGCTGACTGATGCAACTTTCAAACAGAAATCTGCATCTGCATGTGGGCAGCATTCTCTGTACAAGAACATGGATGAAAGGCTGCTCATGAAGGACATCTGTCAAACACCCCACTGCCACCAAGAATGAAGCATCGTTCACGAGTTTTCCTCAATAACTGGAAAGTTTTAAATTGCAATTGGTATTGATAAGCACCAAACGGTGACAAGGTCCTTCAAGAATACACCAATAAGTGAATACAACAATCTGGAATGGTTCTAGTGTTCAGTCATGTTCTAGCACTACCCAATCCAAAGCACTAAAATGATGCACCTATTTCAGAGCACAAGGGGACTCCTACTTCATAGGACTGCAGTGCTTCTATATTCCACAGGCCGGATCCACAGTGTGTCCCTCCCATGAAGTGAAAGAGGCCCAGATTCAGCAGAGCCTTCCACTGGAGAAAGGGTAGGGAGACAATTTCCCCCTGTTTTCCCCTTCCCTTTCCATCCCCCTACCCCACCCATCTCATGGCCCTGGAGGGTTCCTCAGCCTTGCACTGCAGTTTTTCAGAGGGCTGCAGGGCTGCAGATTCCTCCCTTTTCTCCATCCAGCAGCAGCATCGTGTGAGTGGAGAAATACTGAATAAGCAAGTTATGCTTTTTAACTATTTGGCTTTCTTTCCTCATCACCCCAGGCAATGGAACAAATGCATTCCCCTCCTTTGCATTATTAGCACAGTGCTCTCTACTGTCATACAGGAAGTGGGAAACTGCCTTATATCACGCCATGCAACAGATCTTTCCCTCTCCCCACCACCCCTAAAAAGCCTCTCCAGAGAGTCACCCCACATTGTGGGCTGTGTTCCACAGGGCTGCAGGGGGCAAGGGAATTCCCCCAAATCTGGCACAGAGGTCTTGCACTTTGCACATCACCGTCCACAATGTCTGTTAGGTCTTCCCAAGTCTCTGGAAAGGCTGGGAGGGGACTCTAGGGGAAAATATACATTGTGCAAGCTGTCTTCTGTTCATGAAACAATGCATACACTCCTGTGTTTTAATTTTCCTACCACGAGTGGGCAATTTTAAAACACATTGAGAGTTATTCAACTATATTTTACTTAGAGTAGACGCACTGAAATTAATGAACATGACTAAGTTAGGTCCATTAATTTCAACAGGTCTATTCTGAGTAAAACTTGGTTGAATGTCTACTATTCATGTTTCCCCTTTCTGTGCAAATTGCTGTGGAACTGTCTGATGTATGTCAAAGCCAGAGTCGGAGACCCAAATATCTTTGGGGGGTTTTTTATTTAGGGGAAGGCTAGCTTGAACAACTAATGTTACACCATTGCTCCAACTTTAGTATTCTGTCTTCCTTCTTAAAAGTTGCATATATCTTTTATCTCTTAATATTACAGACTGGCTGTCGAATGAAAGACCAGTGTACTTCCCCACAGTTCATCTTCTGCAGAACCATTCTAACTGAGACTTGCTATATACATTTGAGAGATGAGATAGCTTCGTAATTTAGCAGAGCAATCATTTTTATTTATTTGACCTTTTATCCAACATTATACGAACAGCTTTGAGACAAGATAAAAAATATATTTTTTTTAAGTTAAAGCAGAAAGGTCAGTGTAGAAAATAGAATATAAAGATAAAAACTGCAATAAAACTGAAAATGGTGTTGAATCTTAGAAACAGTTACTTCAGGTATTATTTTGTTTTACATGCAAGTGACTTATGCTTGCTTTTACCTCCTTCCCCACCACAGCACTTCGTCTGACAACAGATATATAGGCCCCCAGAGAAATAATCACAATAGACTCCAGCATCTCCACTAGAGTCATTCAAACACTATTCTCTGAACAGTAACCAGTAGGAAATTGAAAGCAAACACAATGGGATTGGCCGTATATAACTGAAGATCTGGCCTATTGAGCACTGCGAAAGGATGCTTTTTGTTAAAGATACACCGCAGTAGAGTAATTATTCTGCCTTCTGTTCTCAACATCCCATCAACAGACAGAACTGCTCTGCATGTTGAGGGGAAGGCGGTTGTTTTGAAAAGTAGGCAAGCAAAAAAAGAGCAAGGAGGTTAATGAGATGTAGAAATTCACCAAAAAAACACCCCCACCTCACACCAAATTTCTCCTGCTCATAAACCAAGTCAGCTATGCAGAGGGGGAAAGGAGGAGCACCAGAGCTGCAAATGTGATCATTAAGCCTGTATGCAGACCTGTGAAATCAATTCACAGACCAAGCTGACATTGAAATATAAGCCAGGCCAGTTTCCCTTAATGTAGAAATTCTCCCAAATATATTACTGGGAACATGTAAATAATCAGACATCAGTAGCCATAATGTAACCAATCTGGGAACTGCAAGTACAAGTTGTGTCTCTCTCCGTGTGTGCATGATTTCTCACACAAATCAAATATATTGCAGCTCTATGCCTTAATTGTTTGTTCTGTTGCCACAGCGGGGCACAATTTTATTCACAGAAACCACAAAATAAGCAGTCTCTCTCTCTCTAAAAAAAATCAGTGTCTGTTGAAGATGGTCAAACACCCCCAGTTTACTCATTTGTTATCCTGTATTTCAGGCTCATTTTTATTAAGAACAGAGCAAAGCGCAGATTTGAGCAAATCTCAAATCTGCTTCTTCATTTACCTGCGCCGCTTCTTTGGGAAAACACTTCTGTTCCCAATTGTAAATCCCTGTCTGATTTATACAAACCCCTGTGAAACCAGTTAAAAGCAATTTGACCAATTCACTTAGGAGAGAGGAAATTAAAAGTTACCATCATCGCTATCAGCTGCAGGGAGTAATTTATCATTTTTGTTCCTCGTCAGTATCGTGTTCCAACAGCATGCAGCTAGAGCAGATACAATTAGGCAGCTGGCCACAGAAGTAGGAGGATAATGTGCTTTTGATGGAGTTTATCCAAGCATGGAGATGAAATGCTTGTAAGCCATGCAGCAGAGAGGGAGAGGGAGACAGACAATCACTATGTTCTTGGTGCAGAAATACCACTTTTGTTTTTAAAATGATATTTCTTAAATGAAAACAACTCAGTACCTCAAGATTACTGAATGATCCTTACTCTTCAAAGGGGGAGGGGGGGTACTGAAGAAAATTTACTTCGTTTATTGTACCCTGTACAAAGCCTCATTCCATCTCAAAAGTAGAATAACCGAGGACATTAGGTATTATTCAAGTAGTCTTTGTACCATACTATTCAAAGTTTGATACTGTCTGAAAATTAAATCATCTTCAGCCTTGTACAACTGCTTCTTATATGGCAAAGCATTAGATTTTTATTCCTTGATGAAAGCAGTTCCTCTTTCATTCATCACTTCCAAGTTGGGGTCTGCAAAGATCATGGAGGGGAAATAAATGGCGGAGAAATTCTCTCCACCCTGGTATAGTAGCGAACTGCTGAACTTTGCAGCCAGATAACTGGATTCCTGCTCACCTAGCTCTAAATGTCAGCAGTCTATTGCTATAACCTAATTGACCTATAGTGGTGATACCTGAGATTTGGGTCTATTAGTAGCTGCCTGGCTCGCACAATTTCAACAATACAGATTGAGGTAGGAGGGTATTTTTCCTCCCACTGGAGAGTATATGAGAGTTTCGGTGCAAAACTGGGTCAGCATAAGTATGTGCCATGCATCCCCTGACGTCAACACCCCACCCCCAGGATAACGTTAAGTTGTTAGGGGGTGAACGAGATCAATATATGCTTAATCCTGTTTTCTTCACACCACCATTTCCCTCTAGATAACACAACAACATTTAATACATCCAAGACAGCAATGAGCATGGCAGTCTTTAGCTTTTAAAATTATAAGCAAATAAGTTCCTGCATATCTGGGGAGTTATCCAATCTACCACCTCCTCTGTGGATGAGCCAGAAGTTATTTGTGGAACCACCCGAGTTTGAATCAGAAGAGAAAGCAGGGTTAAAATTTGCATTGCCTATCCTTACTGCACCCAACCCCGAAACCAGCCAATCATGTGGCAGAACTCTCAGCAGTCTTTAAAGGGCCCTCAAAGGCAGATTCCATGCTTTTAGGGTGAACCCTACATGTCCACTCAGAAGTAAATTTCATCATATTCAACAGGGCTTACTGCCAGGTAAGTGGGTGGAGGATTGAAGCCTTAGCCATATAGCAAAACTTAATAAGTAACGTTTTAGATGACGGCTAACACCACCAAGAACCTATCAACAGCAATTGATACTGCACTTATTAACTGATATTAACTAAAAGCTTCTCACAATACCAGTTTTGTGCTAGGGAGGAAACCATCTATTAAGCTCATTAATTTTAGTATGTATACTGTGCTTTCAATCAAGTAAACTTGGGCAATTTAATTTAGTTTTTTAGCCTGCTTAATCCCAAAAGCTCTGTGAATGTAGCAATATATTAAAGCTGATTATCAGACATTTTAAGAGTACCTATTGGAGGGGAAAAACCAGATATCCATGCACATGGTGTGCTTGTATTTCTGCTCTCTGCTTACAGAGCCCATGAGGTTGGGTAAAGTGGTGGAAGCACAAGAGGCGGTGCCCTGCCTGTTCAACTGCTTGCAGAATGCTCCCTCTTCCCGGGAGCATTCCAGCGCATGACAGTGCCGCTCATCTTCTCTGCCCCGGGCATTGAAGCATTGAGGAATGTTCCCCCTCTCATGTGAGGCATGGTGTGGCAGGGGGAGGCACATTCCCATTTCACCTCAGGTGGTGAAATGGGACGGGCCACCCGTTTCCTTATATATGTGAAATTTGAAATTGGCCTATGGTGAGAACATGCATACACATGGTCAGCTTCGTCTGAAATGAATTGCCAAAAAGACACTGAAGAATAAAATGGTTGTATGGCTTGAACAGCCAAAATACAATTATTTACAGAAATCTGAAATGGTTATTTTGAGTAAAATTGTTTACAGGCTTCACAACCCACTTTGCCTAAACACACATCTTACACTTTGCTTGTATCTATGATAGAGATGGGAAGTTGACATATAAGGATTGGGGAATGGCACAGAGGATCAGGCCCACAATAATGGCGGCCTAGAGCTCCATTGCAAATGGCAGGTGTTTGGGTCATGAGAAAGCAGGGGGTAGAGGAGAACAGGCAGATTTATGAAGAGGGAGGGAGTGTTAAAATGTTAATAGCTGCCTGTTCCAAGATGGGTAGGAATTTCACAGTGACCTGCAAACCTGGGTCAGTGACTGTATATTAAAGTTTTAAGAGTGGCTGAACATGAATCTCTAGGTATATGCCAAAGTCTACTTTCCATTGTTGTAGAATGTGTCTGGCTCATAAATATCCCGATGTAAAGCTAAGGAATTTATAGTAGCAACGTGGGTTGATTGGAACTCTCCCCAAATGGTTCTAAAAATAGAAATATTGCCTTGAAGAACAACGCTCAACTTCCTCTTCCCTTAAGTTTCTGGACTAAATCAAACAGAAAACACACATAGTGTCAATAACTAGACACAGTATTCCAAGTGTGGCCTGAGCAAGGCATAATAGAGTGGAACTACTTCGCTTGATCTGGACACTTCTGTTGATGTAGTTTGACTCTGAACTGGGACTCTAACCCATCTTTCCTCAAAGGGGAAAAACAGCCACATTAGTTTTAAGACCAAAAATGCTATGACATTAAACCTTTATTCTTGTATCTGAAGCCAAACTAAAATTCTACATACAGAAAATCAAAGGTGAATATTTGTCCAGCTGAAGAAATACACTATTAAACCATCTTCAAAATCTCCAATACATATAATGGATTTATTGTTCATTTACTGCAAGGTTAGGCAGCCTGATGTGATGGATGGACTGTCAGCCTCTAACTAAACTGCTATACTCCATCACAAAAGGAGTGGAAATTCTGGTCATAAGATGTCAATAATCTTACATGATGAAGTACGCAATACTTGACAAAGTGCTTTGTTTTTTTGCGCAACACCACAAATCTCTGATCCAAAACTAGAAACTTCCAAACCAAACATTTCACCTGTATCACTATATTTTTAAGACTGGAGAACACAAGTGTATATAAAAAGCAACAAATACATGCTTTGGTTCGGAAATGAAGTTACAACCCATACCCCAAACCCACACAAATAAACAGGAAGATACAAGCAATGATATATGTGAAGGCTATATGTAGAAACCGCTTTACTGGAAAAGTGGGTGTAAAAATTACAATTCATAGTGAGAAAGGGAGAAACTCCATATGAAAGGGGTCACAAAGAATTCAGAAGGTGGGTGGAGGATAAATTGTTAAAAGGAGATAGCAGATAAGCTTGTGGCAAGTGGAAAGGAAGGAATGGTGAAACAAGCTTACACAGGAAAAAGAGTAAAAAAGTATTAGAATGTAAAAAAAAAGGGGAGGTGAAAGAGAAACAAATTGGTGCCCCTCTTCTGCCAGCGCAGAACGGTTGAGTGAAGATCTACATCAGGAATAAAGGGGGAATAACGTTCTACATGGCTGGCCCCAAAGAGAGAGGACTTAAGAGGAATGGCATAACTGCTGGTGTAAGGAACACATTATACAAGATGGGAGACACTGCTGGACAAGATTGCAATACACCAATGGCTATCAGGTAATGCCAACATTTAATCCCGTAGCCATGGTCCATAGCTAGCTAGTTTGCAAATGAAGGCTTTGACCAAAGGTTTCAAAAGCGTGGCAATCAAACCCCTAGAAATGCTGAAATAAAATATTTACCGTACACACGGAAGTCTTTGTTACTCTCAGAGTGAAGTCTGATGAAAAATTCAGTTCTGAAACGGATACAACATGGCAATCGATCCGCTGCAAGAAAGTACAGAGTCTTGTGTGAGAACAAAGCAGAAGCCTAGTATCTGCGTGGAATCTATGGAGACTGTTTTAATCATCTCTGTATAATAGACCTGAAATAAAGCTTATTCTCAAAAGCAACCTACATGGAAACTAGTTGCCTACCAGGTGTATATGGCAAAAAACTGGAAAGTTTAGCCTCTAAGTGCAAGCTCAGGACTCCCAATGGCTTTATAACTGCAGTCTTCTAAAAGCACATGATAAATGAAACTCTTAAGGTTCAAAAGTTGCTTGCAATGCTGTTTGCAGAAGATGAACTGGGGGTAGGACTCTGAAGTCTCACTTGGATGCAGTTAGACTCTATGTTCTTCAGCCTACGACCAGAAAGTTAAAATTGTCGGGATGCTTTTTTTTATAGAGATATGTTTCTCATAGGGATAATGCTTCCATTCAGAAAAAAATGGGCTTATATGTGAAGTCCTAAGCGGCAGGAAAATGAGCTCTCTATGTCAAGTACATACAAGTTCCTATATAAAACTGATATTTATTGAAGATATATCATATGTAAAGCAATTCTAAGCTGAAGGTGGATTCGCATATTTCATGGCTTGATGAGTCTTATATATGGCATCATCAGAGTCCTAATAATAGGGCACATGAAAATCAAATCAAGGTGAGGCACAATCCTCAGATTTACAGCAACAGTCTAGCTTTAATCCCTACATATTCCCACATAGTGTTTTCACACATATTTGTTCACCCATCCTTTTATTTGGATACTTATTTATTTGAGAAAGACTCCTGAACAGCAACTGGGCTCCCAGCAGGACTCGCAAGTCCATTTATGACTGGACATCTCTCTCTCACACACACACCACCTTCTTTTGTTAAAAATCAAAATTGGTACATTTGTCTGTAATTTCTTTAACCCTTCTTGGCCAATTGAATAATATGCAAATATAATGTATGTTCCATATCCTGGATAATGGTAGGGATATGAAAGGCAACTCCATCATTTTACTAACCTTGGAAAAGGCAAACAAAGGAATACTGCAGAGCTATGGTGTCATAATCATGTCAGCCAATGAGGGACATTTAAACACCTTCTGTTGCTCAGCCATTCTTGTTTGTCCACCATCAGGAGTGGTGAAATCCAGTGGCTACAAAGCTGAGAGCATTCTCTGTGGCAGCCCCACGGCTGTGGAATTCATTGCCAACTGGACTGTCAGGTCACAACACTACAGAGTTCTTGGAAATGTCTGAAGGCTTGCATATTTTTTAAAATAAAGGCTCATATATGGGCTTGTTTCCTACTGTTGACTACCTTTGTAATTTTGGGCTAGCTGTATGTTTTATCAGTTGCTGGGTCACACTATTACATCTATGACTATTTGGTATGATTTTCTGTGTTACTCTGGAACATTTAATACATTACTGCTATATGTTTGCACAACTTTATATTATTTTTGATGCCTTATGAGAAATTCTTGAAACTGGGATGTGACTTTTCTAAACAAAGGGGTTACTGAATAGGACTATTAGTAACTGCTCGTCTTACAGAAAAGAAATCCCTTTAAAAGTCAAAATTTGACACAGAAGCTGTCAGATTTTCACGAGGCTGAGTGGAGTATGACAAAACCATTACTCAGGGTAATAAATGCCAGATTCAGAGGTGAAACATATACATTCTTAGTCATCATATGATTAACTAGGTACATTTTTATAATTTCCTCAATATTTGAAAATCATCAGCTTTATGGAACAATTATTGATTTTGGTTGTTTACTCAGGATGACATTCTTAGTGAATTCATTAATTTTACTACATCTTATACAGAAAAATGGATAGTCAACATTTAAAGACTTATTTGGAAGTTTTATCTATCAATTCCACTCAAGCAATTATTTTCCAGCCTGCAATGTAAAAGTAGGTTGTTAGGCAACAACAGCATCTCAAAGTAGTCATAACCAAAACAGGCTTGTCACTCTTTTAAATCTTTTAGAGATGCACAGGGAGCCTGAACTACAGGAGCCCTATTTTTCTCCAGGAACAAATCTAAGGCAATGAGGGCTACTATACAGTGGTACCTTGGTTCTCAAACACCTTGGTACTCAAACGACTTGGAACCCAAACACTGCAAACCTGGAAGTAAGTGTTCCGGTTTGCAAACCTTTTTCGGAAGCCGAATGTGCTCTATTTGAGTGCCACACTTCTGTTTTGAGTATTACGCTGAGGTCTGTCTGTTTTTGCTATTTATTTTGCATTTTTGTTTTTGCAGCTTTTTTGTTTTGTTTTGTGACTGTGTGAACCCAGTTCAGCTACTGATTGACTGTGTGACTGCAGTACATTGTTTACTGCTTTCATTTTATGGATCAACTGTGTCGTTAGACAGCAAAATTCATGTTAAATTGCTGTTTTAGGGGTTGTTTTTAAAAGTCTGTAATGGATTAATCCATTTTGCATTACTTTCTGTGGGAAAGTGTGCCTTGGTTTTGGAACGGACTTCCGGAATGGATTAAGTTTGAGTACCAAGGTACCACTGCGCAACATTTAGAGGGAGGTGTTACTAATTAAAATTGTGGTTGAATAATTTTGCGTAATAAATATTTTCTCTTTTTAAGAGGAATGTAGCCTATTGTGCTCTAGATGGGAGGGGGAAACGAGGCTGTTGGTCTAGGGTTGTACATTATCAGAGCATTGAATGCATTCAATTTCACACAGCAACAATGCTGTTCTTATGAAAATATAAGATTGCCTTTTCAGATAATAGTTAAAAAGGGGAGGGGATTAGAAAGGAACTTCCCCCCAATTGCTTCAGTTAAGCACACCTAAGTGGTACATGCAGCAATGTTTGTGTGATTTTCTCTAATCTTATTTACAGAGGTGCTACAATATACCGTATTTTTCGCCCTATAGAACGTACTTTTTCCCCTCCAAAAATGAAGGGGAAATGTGTGTGCATCCTATGGGGCGAATGCAGGCTTTCGCTGAAGCCTGGAGAGCGAGAGAGGTCGGTGCGCACCGACCCCTCTCGCTCTCCAGGCTTCGCGCAGCTCTCCGCAAGCCGTGGGAGCCCAGCGCTGGGCTCCCATGACTTGCGGAGAGTTGCCTGCATGCCGAAGCCTGGGGCGCACTGAGCTCAGTGCGCCCAGGCTTCAAGCTTCGCGCACCTCTCCGCAAGCCGTGGGAGCCTGGCGCTGGGCTCCCACGGCTTGCGGAGAGTTGCCTGCATGCTGAAGCCTGGGCGCGCTGAGCTCAGTGCGCCCAGGCTTCAAGCTTTGCGCAGCTGTCCGCAAGCGGTGGGAGCCCGGCGCTGGGCTCCCACAGCTTGTGGAGAGCTGCCTGTTCTGGGGGCTGGGGTCGGGGGAAGCCCTTTATTTCCCCGCCAAAAAACTAGGTGCGCCTTATGGGCCGGTGCGTCCTATGGGGCGAAAAATACAGTATGTTTACATGGAAAGCAATATACTTCTTAACCAATCATCTCGTTTCTTCTACCATTAATGGTGTGGTGTACTTGTTAGTGTTGCACTAGGACCTGAAGACCAGGGTTCAGATCAGTCAGTCATTGTCTCTCAGCCCAGTCCGACTCTCAGGGTATTGTGAGGAAAAATTATGTATGTCACTCTAAAGTCCTTTGAGGAAAGGTGTAATAAATGAAATGAAAATACTCTTTAGCACTCAGACTTCGTTCATAACACTGAATATGCAAATATTCAATGATTTTAGCAAACAATATAACTAATAATTATAGCATAATTAATTACAATATAATTAATGCAGCTCCAAAGCCTATAATTAAGCATACCAGAGACAGAGCATGACCAGGTGGAGAAAATAAAAGATGGAGAGACAAGCAGAAATTGGAGTTAAGTTTTAAAGACAGCCTCTTGAGACATTTAACAGGTTCCAGATGGAACCAACAGAGAACTGCACATCACTTTTGACGTATAGATGTTGAATGAACAATGGGCAGGTAGCCATTACACCTCCTTATTTTATTTCTGTCTTTATTAGTTTTGTGGTGGGAAAGAAGAGAGAAAAACTACTACGAGAAGGCTGCAAAATCCATAAAGATGTGAGCAAATTCCAAAATATTAGTATCACGGACTCCATAATTTATTAACACTGAATGGCTAGGGGGAAATAAAACATATTATATGTAAGAACAGCTTGCACTGTGTTAACAATTATACATTCTTTTCTAGAAATTTACATTATTTGGTACAGTACCTTGATGACACAAGCTTCAGATATAAGCGTGCCTGGATCTAACACTTCCACAACAGCTTCTGGAATGACAGCCTTCTTCATGCAGGACATGTTGAAGCCATACACATCATCCCAGAAAGCTAACCTGTCTGCATGCTTCTTGAGGTCACTGACAGCCACCAGGCTGATGGTGCAGATGTCAGGATACACTGCAAAGAGACATTGCAAATAATTCCTTTTATATTAGATTTGACTTTAATTTGAAATATACGAGGAAATTTACCACAAGCAAAAACAGACAAATCTACTGTTTTGAGGAAAAACCTATTTTTAAAAAATCCATTTCATGGGATTCATTGTTGTTGTCTTGGTAGAAACAAAGGCATGGCAACAACTGGGGTAAGTGGTGATAAGCAGAACCTGAGACAGATCAACGGCTCTGCATACATGACAGCTGTCACACAAATGCATGGAGTATACAGTGACTGCTGTTTCAGTCAATATTGCTCATTTTTATTTATTTTTTTAGGTCTTCCCTTGCTATACAGTGGTACTTCAGGTTAAGTACTTAATTCGTTCCAGAGGTCCGTACTTAACCTGAAACTGTTCTTAACCTGAAGCACCACTTTAGCTAATGGGGCCTCCTGCTGCTGCCGCACCACTGGAGCCCAATTTCTGTTCTTATCCTGAAGCAAAGTTCTTAACCTGAAGCACTATTTCTGGGTTAGCAGAGTGTGTAACCTGAAGCATATGTAACCCAAGGTACCACTGTACCAGGCTTGTTCCTGGACTATCAGCAGTATCTCTGTGCTACAGTAGACAAAGAATAGTTAAGTCAACAATCTCTTTCCAAAATGACAGTGCTGTATTTGGTAAGCAGGGGAACACAGGAAAACTCGCCAAGTAGCACCAGAAATGTGTTACCACATTAGCAGAGGAAGGTAATGGAGTGATGCATTTTATCTGATTTATATTGTAAGCTTCCTAGCAATGAAAAATGCCTATATCATCCAAAAAGCAGGGCGATGTCTAACAAATATACCACCCTTTTATAACATTCATATTTTAGATAACATAATGACCAAACAAATGAGGCCTATCAGATGATGTGCTGCTTTGTTTGTGTAAAAACCCGAACTAGGATGAATTCTGTTGTTCTTTGTATATCCAGCTTTTAAAAGAGACATGAAACTGAAGGCTAGTTACAAAAATTAAAATGCAACAGGCAAGTGGAGTGGACCAAAAGGTATGCAAGCACCAATTAAACATATGCGCCAGAGTTTCTTTGTGTTTCTTGTTCAGCAGCCACACTAAACAATTTTATTCAGATGGAAGGCTACTTAAATAGCAGTTGTTGAAAAGGAAAACAACCAAACTCTGCTCCAATGCATGCCCACTGTGGCCAACGCGTCCCTGGGTCACAAAACCAAACAGAGCCTTAAGGGTACAAATCAGACCACAATAAGCATGCTCAGAAGCTGTGAGCCTGTGCTCTTAATGTTCCTGACCAAGAAACACATTAGCCACAGAAAACTTACACCAGCATTTCTTGTGCAGCTTATTAAATTAAATCCAAGAAGCACTCTTTTAAAGTAAGTACTTTGCAAGCATAAAGTGAAGAAAAACATAACACTATAAAATTAACGTCCAATAGAAACTGTAGATTCTTCCATTTATTTATGTGAGATGAGGCAGTTCTATTAGCACAACATAGGAGTTATCTCACCTTCTCCCAATTCCCACCATTTTAAGTGCAGCCCAGTATGCCCCATTTCATAAGAGGTTGGTGATCCTGCTTTAACACTACCACTAGGTCCACCCATTCATCAACTCACGTCTTGCTTGACAGCCAACTTTCAGAATTCAGTTCAGCAATAGGCCTGGAGCTTTCTCTGCTTGTGGCTTATGGCATTCAGGCCATTATTTGGATGCTCATTACGGTTTTACAATGCTTCCATGAAAAGCTTGCTTTTTTAAAAATTGTCTTTAGCAGAAAAGTTCCAGCCCAAGAAGTATTTAAATTATTATTTATCTTACCCATCTAAAAACACAATAGGAAAAGGAGCCAATATATTTTGAATAATTCACTTCCGTGATGGGTCATTTTGGTTTCTTTAAACCCCATGGTATTTACGAAAGTAAAACCACTCCTATGCAAGAACCTTTTATTTCATACATATTCCATTACTTAGTTTTTAATCTGATTGAATTATTTCTCACCACACGTAATATTAAACTGCTGATCAGACATCTCTTAGAGAAGCGCACTTTAGAAATTCATAGGTTTGTCATCTGTGTCCTTCTCGACTCACTGCCCCCAAATCATTTGTCATTAGTAACAGCTCACACGGGGAGCAAAGCAAGATGGGAAATCTTTTATCCCTCAGCAATGCCTCACAAATGTAAGGACATTAAAAGGGTACGATCGTAGTAACTGCAGGGCTAGAGGCATAGCTGTAAATTATTATCATTTGAAGGTGGAAAAGCAAATATAACCAATCACCTTTCTCATATAATACTTTTAGCTCCACCCTGAAAGCCCCCTATTTTAGGCTTTTGGAAAGCTTGAGGTAGAAGATGACACAGCAACCAACCATTAGCCCACACTGTGACAACAAAGTTAAGTCAAATGAAACTACGGCTGGAATAAATGATTAGCACTTGGCTAAAGCGGTAACAAAAAGATGATCACAGAAACACAAGTATTGATACTTTTCCTTCTTTGTTCTGGGGCCTTAATAAAGTTGCACACATCTGCTGTGCCTTCCAAGCATAAATGAAGCCTAAATATTCTTCAGCCAGCACAGCTTGTACACTAAGGTTGCAGTATCTATTTTACCTCAAAGGTGCAATGTAAACTTTTAACTTCTCTGGAATATATGAAACACTGTGATGAAAGGTACTGTGAACAACTGTTTTAAACTAGTTGGCAAAATAGCTCACGAGCTACAACTGCCCAAAGGAGGAAGTGTCCTATTTAAAATTCTGCTAAATGAGCTGTACAGTTAAGCTAGTGGCATTGTATTGAACAAGGAAAGTTGATATATGCATGTATATCTGACAGCTAGTTAATTTTGAGCATCATGTTCCTCAGCCCCAACATATTCTGCTTTGGCAGAACTTTCACCATTTTGGTCACATTTGCCATTTGAGAAGTTTCTAGGCATTTCTTCCTTTCTTTTCAGTTTGAAGGCAACCTATGCTTATGTCTTGGAGAACAGAAATGAGATACAGAAATTAAAGGGCAATGAAGAAAAACTTTTTTTTTAAAAGTGATACACCTTTTTGTGTTTTACTTGCTTTTAGTTTTTATTATATTTTGTGCATGCCCTAGATATATGGAAGGCCATTAATAACTAACAATAACAAAAATGAAAAGAAGCCATGCCAGTACCACTCCCATTAATCAGGTTACACACACACACATACACTGTTGTCATGTCAAATCTCATGGATTATAATAACCTGCACTAGACTATATCAAAGCATATTCCTTATAAATCTCCATCTTTCCTTCCACCGGGCAAGGAGGTTACTGGACCTCTAGTCTAACTCTTGAAAAAGTTCCACCCTAAAATTAATGTAGCATATTTTTATCTCAATGGTGTCTGACAGAATTATCGGTCTGTTGCTACACATGATGCAAAAGTAAATTGCATCTACTGTGGACGTTCTGCTGTTTCAACCCCACCTGCTGGCTGATTTATAGAGGAACAAATGAAACCATCTATAAAGCCTCCATTAACCTTCTAAACTAGTTGGCATTAGAGCATCAGATACAAGTGCCTGAAGGTGTAAGAGCTCTGTTTAAAATACTGCTAAATGAACTGAACTATCAGGCTAGAGAACTATTAGTGTATTTTATTGGGAGTGAGAAAGGAGTATAAATATTAAGCGCTTAACATCTATTTTCACTCATCAATCTTTTCTGTCCCCAAAGTGAAGAACTGTTTTCTTTCTAAAATAATTTTTATTACATTTTCAGATTATGCATTTCAAAATGAACATCTTTCATTATAACCATCCATTCAATGACTTCCCTCCCTCCCCTTCCAAGGTTGTTTTAATTTACCCACTGTTCCTGCATATATTGTATATCCATCTAATTAAGTTCTCCAATCTTATATCCCACTGCAATATATTATACTGTTGAATTTACTGTAATACTGTGAACGTTTTCAACTGTGTACGTATTTTCTACATACTCAGCAAAAAATTCCACTCCTCTTTAAATATCTGTTCTTCTTGCTCTCTTATTTCACTTGTTAGACTTGATAACTCTACATATTCTAACATCTTAAGTTGCCAATCTTCCTTACTAGGAACCTCCCTCACTTTCCATTTTGGGGCTAACAAGATCTGAACCGCCATTGTTGCATACATAACTAAGTTTTTCTGAGACCTGGGCACCTCTGTCTGCACCATTCCTAACAAGAATGCCTCTGGTTTTGGGGGGAACCTTGTTTTAAACATTTCCCCCCCATCTCATTTTATATCATTTCCCAATATTCTTTAACAATTTTGCATGCCCACCACATATGAAAAAAAGTTCCTTCTATTTCTTTACATTTCCAACACAAATCTGATTCCAATTTATACATATTAGCTAGTCTACTTGTGGTTGGATACCATCTATGAATTCTTTTCTTGTAGTTCTCTTTCAACAAATAGCATCCTGTGAATTTCAACTCTTTCTGCCAAAGATTCTCCCAGAGGTTTAGTTCTATATTATACCCTATATCAATTGCCCAGTGGGTCATTGAGGCTTTAACCAGCTCACCTTTTGTTTCCCATTCCAATAAAAGTTTGTACATTTTAGACAATAGTTTTTCCTTTTTCTGCAATAACCCTTTCAAATTGTGAGCTTTGGTCTTATCTAATTTAAACATATAAAGTTGATAATACTGTAACCAATCAGTAACATGGCTCCTTAGTTCTTCCATAGGTTTCAATCTGGGTTCATTCCCTGTGAAATCTAGCAAGTATCTATAGGATGCCCACTGTCTATCCATGTTGATGCTCTTGAATGTAATTGCTTCAGTTGGCAATAACCATAGGAGAGTTTTTCCTTCTAACAGGTTTGAATATTTCCCCCACTTTGTACAAATTCCTCCTAATAATATGGTTCACATAACTCTTATAGATTTTAGCTTTCCCATAACAAAGACATGCATGCTAGCTGAATTTAATATCATTGCCTTCCAAATCTAAAATGTGAGCATTTATAAAACAATCCATTCCCTTAGCCAACACAAACAAGCCGCCTCATAATAAAAGCAAAGGTCTGGCAGCAAAGAACTGTTTTCTAGCCACACCTGAAAGTCATTTGAATTTTTTTATGTCAATGTTAGTATTCAGTTCAAGCCACTGGTTCAAAAGTACTGGGATATTATGTATATTTTACATTATCAATCCATAGTGTATTTACTTATCCTTTTCCAAAGATCTGCTACCATTTCCCTCTTTGCTGCAGGAAACTACTTCAACTGAAGTGACTTCCTAAAACCAGTTAACCGCTTTCTTAGTAACGTAGGATAAGGGATTTCTTGAAGTCCTGCTTCACTATAAAACGACAGGCCTTCTTTCCTGTTTTTTGTCATCTCTAACAAATTCTATTAAATCTATTAATTCCCTGTATAGAAATTCTGTTGACTCATATCACACTATGCATCACAAGCATTTGTATAATCCAAAAATGCAGTCATAAAATTTGTTGCATCAAATACTGAGACATCGGCAATATCATTTCTAATTAACCTATATCAGTAACAGCTCACAAATACCCTGCCAGACAATCAGTAATAGCCAGACTATACTCAAAAGAGACAGCTCCTGTGTCAAGTGAATCCATGGTAGTGAATTCTCATCCATTCCACTATTCTTAGATTTCTACTGAACAGAAAAACCAACAGTTTTTCAGCTCACTAGAAGAGGGAACATAGTTCTTACCAACCAATTTACATCATTCTACACTGCATTGGCAGCTAACTACGAAGAAGCGGACAGAGATAACCTTCATTATGCTGGCCCAGCAATATTCTCCTCCCTAAAGCTATACTCATCACTTGCCTGCTTGAAAAGTAGAAGAACAGAGAGAGGACACATAGAACAGCAGCACACACTCAATCTAAGTCCTCTGTGAATGCAACTTGATGTCTACCACCTCCTCCTCCTACAGCTCCACTGACAGACAAACAGGAACAGCCCATTGGGGCTGTGAAATGACACCACCACTACAAAATGCCAGATTTGCTTCTTAAGCTGCCAGTTGCCTAATCCTGTCTTAGACAATATGTTAATTTCCTGGCTGCACTGGCTTAGTGCTTAGTGCTAAGAACTGGAGGTGGAAAAACTTAAAAATGCACAGCTGTACCATTTGCAACTCGAGTAAGGATTGTTTTCTTCAGGTTCTGCAAAACTATATATTCAAACTATATATTCACCCAAGAGGAAAAGCAAGCAGGCTGTAGAAAATAATTCAATTTTATTGAACCTCAACCTGTTGTACCATCCGTGTTTCTCTCAAGCAACTCAAATTACTATTTCCCCTCTGCGCTTAGTTACAGACACAGAGCTTTCCCCACTAATATTTCCCATGGTTTGACAGTAGAGTAAAAGAGCAACTCTCTTATTATTTTGGACAGAGACATGCCAAATATAAAACATGAAGTGGCAATATTTGGCAGCTTTATAATACTACAAGATGGGCAATGGTCCAAATTCCCAGGATGCTTTAAATGCTGCAGTCTGCCTTGAAAATATTTCCCCTGGCTAAGCACCATTTTTAATTAAGCCATCCAGCTGTGCACATTGCTAGTAGGTGGATCAGTGAGCACAGATGACTCAACAATTCCTATTGCAGAAAGTCAGAATTAGATGTTCCACAATCTAACTCTGTAAGCACGAAGAAGGAATGAAAATACATATGAAGCGGGTTTTGGTTTGGGCCAAACTATATCCAAGTGCTTATCAGGTCTCTAATACTAAAACCAATTTCCCACCAAGAAACAACTCAAACAGGTGTTTGCTCCAACTTGAAAGGGCATAAAATTCTGCCCGAGTCCTTGACCTAGTCATAGAGAAAAACAGTTGAAACAGCAGTAGAGAATGTAGGTATTTCAAAGGAGAAACTCACAGGTCAGAATTTCAGCTTGTTTAGAACAGTTTCTATAGATAAACTAGGAAGAGAAAGCTAGCCAGTGGTTTTGCAGCACGAAACAAGCACTGCCAATGTTTCACTTTTTATCATTGCTACAGAGACTGGTTTTCCAGCAAACAGTTTTTCGGAGTTCTGGAGAATTGTACAGGAAAAAAGAACAAATACTCAGATTTCAATTTCATAAAAGCCTGCATATTAGGTACTGAAAAAAGACTAGTGTAAAATAAAATGTGATGAATGCATGGGACTCTAAAAACTAGAAGGGAAGAAATATATTAGAACACCCATAGATTACTATTGCTATGGAATGGCATGCCTAGGTTTTTATAATTTATCAAATTTATTATATGACTACGGCAGGTGATTCTGTAGCAATGTGCAATTTAGAACAAAAACCCTGCATACGTATGTATTAATTCATCTTTCCATTTCCAGGGTGGCATAAAAAGGTAAACACAAACTCAGAATTAAAGAGATACATAAAACACAACACCACACCATACTATCATCTCTGGTTCCCACTTCCTTGAATACACCACAAAAGGAAAATCGGGTCTTTATTCAAACAAGTGAACTTCCAGAGGGGTCACAGTGTTAGCCTCTCACAGCAAGAGCAACAAGAGTATTATGTGGCACTTTTAAGGCACACAAGACTGTTTTATGAATGGAAAAGATAACCAAAGCAGATTACCAGGCATGAGATCCCTAGTACAGTGGTACCCCGCAAGATGAATGCCTCGGAAGACGAAAAACTCGCTAGACGAAAGGGTTTTTCGTTTTCTGAGGTGCTGCGCAAGACGGATTTTCCTAAGGGCTTGCTTCGCTAGACGAAACGGCCCTGCCTCTCGTGTCATGGCGACGGTCACTGCACGCACGCTCGCTTCCCCGCTCCTCCGGCTCCCTCCCACCTTCTGGCTGACGGCTCCTCCGGCTCCCTCCAACTGACGGCCGACCTTCCGGCTGCCTCGCGCCGCTGCCCTCCCCTCAGAGAGCCGTTGCCGCCAGCAGCCAGCGTTGCAGCCAGAGTCGCGCTCCTGAGCCCCACCACCCTCCAGCAGCCGCGTCGCGCGGTGGCCACAACGCGCAGGTGAGTCTGAGGTACCGGCTGCGGCAGCTGTCCTGCTTCTCCCCCCCCCCCCCCGCCGTTGTTAGTGTTTAAATGCAGTGGTGCTTCGCAAGACGAAAAAACTCGCACAACGAATTAATTTTGTCTTGCGAGGCACCACTGTACTCCTCTAATTCTTTCTTAACCCAGGCAACTAGTCAACATGGTAAATGGTGTCATCCTTTTAAAGACAAAGTGGGCTTCTGTAGTCATACAGTAGCTGCATCTACATGCAATGCCAAAAGCAGAGTTTAGTGTCCTGTGGATGAACTGCTATGAGCACAACCTAAGTATAGAGATTGTATACATTATACTCCTGACACTCTCTCTCACGTGTTCGGAAGACTAGGCTTTGTATGAGTTTAGTTTCATTTGTTATGCTTGAACCAGGGATCCTAGTTTAGAATGAACTCTGGCAAATTTAACATGGCAGCTTCATAAACCATGGTTTGAAGTTACTAGAGTTGGTTTTTGAAATAAAACCAGGCTGGATCAAGCCAAAGTTTCTTCTAGTCCGGCACTTTGTGCAACAGAGCTCTCCCTACCCACAACTGGTATTCAGAGGTATACTGCTTCAGACAATCACAAGCCAAGCTTCAGTAGAAGTGAAACAAAAACTGCCAAACTTCTCCTCCCAAATGTATGGGAGGAGTGCTCAGAATAGCCAGTATATTAATGAACCTTTAGAAATTAGCCAGATTAGTTAGCTACCCAGCTGAGTTAGATAAATGTAGCTATTTCAATGCTCAGTTTCCGACTACCTTATTGCTGTGCTATTTACTGATTTTTAAAAATAAACTTTCAAGGTTTATACTTCAATATCTTGAAGAAGTCAAAGTGCTCTTGAAAACGCTATTTCATTTAAGGCCCAAGTATCCCATTAATGCTTTTGTATTACCCATACAATGAAATGAATGCCTTGGAGCTTCTGCTAATGGAAACATTTTTCATCGCAGGTAAGAACTTTCTTAGTCATGCATAGCAGAATCTAAATCTTTTAGGTTTCCCCAGAGCTTGATTATTTATTAGAATTCTAGAACTAACCTGAGCCTCCTTTTGCCAGGTACTTGTCCCTTGCATAAATGACAGAATCCAGCATTGACTCAAAGAGAAGGAAATAACCCTGGGAAAACGAGAGGAAGGGGAGAAAAAAGCACCACAATGAAAAGGAGACAGTGCTACATATCAATTTAATCAAGTTCCATGTTTGAATACATTTTTCAGTTTAAAATTTGTTTTTCAAAGCACAAGTACTGGAGGATCCTTTGAAAGTTATTCTGTTCTCTACTCTACTGCAGATACCTGCTGTACTTCCACAATTACTTCCACAAGCACTTTAACAGTTAGTGCTGTGTAATACGCAGTGTTGTGAAATAAATTCCCACTACTATTGCCATTAGTGTAGGTTTCCCCATCCACATTCCAAATTGCAGTAAAACTGTAGGTCTCTGAAGAGATTCCCTGCCTTTGCAGAACAGAGGCTCAGTATATGTTCCCTCTTGTTCTCCCCAAAGTGGCAGGTCAGAGGACTGTGAGTGTGCACGATGTTTATGCTGTCAGAAAGAATTACTTGCTGCATAGAGCAAAAACTAGCCCTCAGCTAGTGTAAGAACAGCCCTGCTGGATGAGACCAAAGGCTCATCTAGTCCAGCATTCTGTTCTTACAGTGGCCAACCAGATCGCCTGTGGGAAGCCTGCAAGCAGGACCTGTGTACAACGGTGCTCTTCCCATGAGTTATTCCCGACAACTGAGCAAGCATTCAGAGGCATAGCGGCTCTAAAACTGGAGATAGAACACAGCCATCAGTAGGCATGAATTTGTCTAATCCTCTTTTAAAGCCATTGGGCAACCACTGCCTCTTGTGGAAGCAAATTCCATAGTTTAACTACACACTGAATATTCAGATAATCAGCATCAATGAATGTCCCAGAGTTCTAGGATCATGGGAGAGAAAGAAAAAGTTATCCCTATCTACTTTTTCTATGCCAGGCATCATCTTAAATCCCTCTGATCACGTCTCCTGCATTCCCCTCCCCAAGCATTTTTTCTTTAAACGAAAGAGCCCCGAATGTTGTAGGGCAGTTATTCAAACCTCTTCTTGATCATTTTGGTTGCCCTTTTCTAAACCCTTTCCAGCTCTACAGTACTCACTCGGTGCAGCAATAAAACTGCTTGCACATTGGCAAAGCTAAGCAGGGGTTGGTATGGTATTATATTGGATGGGAGACAGCATGTTGAGATTCCTGCCTTGCAGGGAGTTGGACTAGACGACCCCCAAGATCCCTGCCAACTCTGTTATTCTATGATTTTCAGGTGCGGTGATCAGAACTTATTTCTACCATAGGTTTGTGTAATGGCATTGGTCTTGGCTATTTTATTTTCAATCCCTAATGATTGAATTTCCTAATGATCCAGATCTACATCTTCATGAAGCTATCCTCTACATTTCCAAGGTCTCATTCCTGGTCAGTCACCATCAGTTCATACTATGTAGGCATAGTATATGCAAAATTAGGATTTTTGACCAAATGTGCTTCACTTTATCCAACCCAGCAAGAATGTACACAAGTGCAAATTATCTTTAATTGGTTAAATGACTGAGGTTTTATGGCTACTGCATTGAGAGATCTTTTGTTGCTCATTTGTTTTCGTTTTTTTAAAATTGATTTTGACTTTTATTGTTATAATCTATGGCAGGAGTAATGAACCGCCATCTCTCCCACAACATATATTTTTGGCCTCTCAGATCACCTACTGATCTTCTTTACCCACTAGCCTAAAACCACTACTGGCTGCAACACAATGTTTTTATGCTGTCAGGTGCTGTATGAAAAGGTGAGTCAAACTACAGCTATTCTGGTTTTCAATAAACATTGTGTTCTCTCGCTGGCATTTGGTCCTGCAAGTTTTACTTCTCATGAAATATCACATCCTTGCATCTCACTAACAAACTATCCCTCATATTGAATCAAGTCATTTATTACTAATCTCTGAATGCATTGCTCTATGTGTGGTGCTCATCTCTGGTATAATTTAGAATGTAATTTCACAGGCTGCTGCCTCACCTGTAGGGGTGCCATCTGGAAAGAGAATTATACCTGACATTTTCTCCTATGATACTCAGGCACTCTCCTGCTTCTACACTGACAAGCTTCAGGATTTTTAAAAAAATAAAAACCTCGCATTAGCACCTTCAAAATTAATTACAGCAAAGGGTTCTGTACTGAACAGATATGTGAGCAGAATATTAATGACTTAGGTGAGCAGCAAAACCATGGCATGCAATTGACATGTTCACTCTGGGTGATATTCAACTCATTCCTATTCCAGTAGAGCCAATGAAATCTATGGATGTAAGTTATGAAGTATGACTTAGCAGAATATCATCCAATCAGATGAACTAAAAGGAGGAAATCATTTTCTCTTTATAGAAGCACACTATTGTAAGCAATAAAAAGGATTGTTTGAGGTGTATTCCTGTAGTTATAAATTGTTCTACATCAAGAAGCAGGAAAATTTAAATCAAATTAGACTGTCCTGGCTGGTGGAAAAAAAGGTTACTGTGCCCAATTTGACTTTTAAATAGAATTGGGAGGGGGTCTTTTTGTCAAGGAAGGAAAGCCTCTTGCTTCAAATGAAAGCTCGTGTCATAAAAGACACAATAGGCAAAATTGAAGTAGGCTATAACAATTTACAAGAAATCACATCTCTCAAAAGAAACTGGTTACACCCGACATTATCAGAAGCTGAAATATATTGAAGGTCATCATTTTAACACTGTCTTTTTAAGAAATCCACATCCCAAGGACTGTTTAATTCAAATCAGTTTCAATTAGTTTTAACCTACTCCTCCTGCTTATCTGTTCTGAGTTCAGGGATGGGGAACCCATGGCCCTCTAGACAGTTACTGGAAACCAACTCCCTTAATTCCTGACCACTGATATACTGGGTTGGGACTGATGGGAGTTGAAGTCCAACAACTTTAGGTTCCCCACCTCCATCCTAGTTGAAACAATGCTGCAGTGATAACAAAAGCCACAAGAGAAACATATGCCACTCTTAAAGCAAAGCTGGTCCTCCTGCGCCCATCCAGATGATGTTGAACTAATTCCCATCTCCCCTGGCTATTAGCTGAAGGGCTAGGTTAGTCATCTCCATCTTAAAAGACAGCAACTGCCTCAAAGGCCACATACACCCTGAGGAAACAAGGATGCAGTTGGTGGCTATTTGGACCTCCAGGACCAGAAGAATCAAGTTTTTGAATGCTTGGTTGCTGGGAGTAACAGTGGTAGAGCCCTATTTGCCCTTCTCCTTGAGGGCTTCCCACTGGCATGTGTTTGGACATTGTGGGGAATAGGATGCTGGGTAGCTATCATTTCATCTGATCCAGCAGGTCTTTGGTTATGTTCATATGTCTTGTACAGTAGTTCTCGTTGTCAGGCTGGACTGAAGGTGTACCAAGAGGATGGAGAAGTGCCACTGCCCATCCCTGTTGCTGCCTGGCACTGCCTACCCCTTTGCCATTGGAAAACCTGCTTGAGGAGGTCTACCTCAAATATGACAACAGTCCTGGACACTGCCAACTCTATGTCCTCCTGAGAGATGCATCAAACATAGGTGCAAACTGTCCTAGATTCTAAAACATGCTTCCAAAGGTAAAGTCTCCCCTTTCAAGACTAGCATGATAATTTGGGGGGGGGGATCAGCCCATAACCCTAAGGCATTCTGCTTGTTCTGCTATCTGCACTCATTATTTCCAGTAGGAACATTTAAGGAATCTAGACATGGGGTGAAATGTGAAGCCTGTGCTGAAAAGCTTCCTCCCAGGTGTACATACACATGGAATCATCTCCCTCAACTGATAAAATGAATGTTCTGAAAAACTAGCACCAGCATATTGCACAGCCGTTCTCATTTCAGTTAACTACTGAATGTAGAATTACCCTAATTACTGTAAAACAGCATTACCTCTTAAAATTCTGTACCTCGAGGGAACAGGAGCACAATTCTGACTGCATACAAAGCAGCCTTGTTCACAAAGCCTGCTCACCTAAGATATATAGTCCACTGCTCCTGCAATATGAATGATACCCAAGACACATTTCTTAGCTTCCAACTAGCACAAAAATATATGCATTGTGTGTAAACACTGACACATGCTTCTAAGTGCTTCTAAATGCCATTCTAGTGCATGAGTAAAGCTTTTGAAACTATTACTACAATATTAGCCCCAATTATTTCATATCTGTCTTCCTAACAGTATTGTTGCAGTGTATTCTAAAAGCAGCAGATTTTTAACATTATTGTTCATTTGCTAACATGACTGCTTAACAGTACAATACTCTGCATGTAAAAAGTCCTATTTCCAACAGGACTAATTCCCAAATAATTGTAGAAAGGATTTCATCCAAAAAAGTTCATGTTGTATAGATTCTCACACACAGTACAAGCAACTTAGGATATTTAAAGTACCTCTGTTAGCACCAAGATAGACAGAAAAACTATACCATAGTTTAGTGCTATGCAAATCTTTCTTCCTTTCAAGGTTCCTGCACTCTTGCTAGTACAGTTCAGAAAAGTTCAGATTTTGCTTAGCTATGGCTTGTTGCTTCCTTCAAAATAAAGTTCAAAACCAACTGTGGTCAATTTCTGAAGAAGCCTGCTTCAAACTATGGGTTATGAGACCAATCACAGTGTTAAACAATGTTTTCTGGTTTGGAGGTAACAGGCTGTACTTAGCTAAAAGTAATAGCAAAAGCTTCCAAACTTCTCCTCTCGGCCATGAGGGTAGAGAGTGTGCATGAACTAGAGAGGAGGATAGCACTAAACCAACATTTAGCAGTACATCTGAACACAATCACTGAGATCTCACCAGCAAACAAAGGATGTATATTCAAGTACAAGTGTGCAACGGGAGTATTTAAGTAAAACAGAAGAGCTAGAATAGCACAGAAGTGAAACAGTTAATAATCAAATACATAAGCAGGTGTCTATTCCAGTCTAATGTTGTTACAACACAGAATCTTATGTTCAAAAAGCAGCATTATTCCCTAAATTTCTGCAGGAAACCTCTACTGGAGTATATCAACACAGTTTCTTCAAAAGATGTTAGGTTTTAAAGTAGGTCACGTACGTTTTTATTAGACTTCCATAAATTATGTATGATATGAAAAATGGAATCAGCCTACAATATTTATCATCACAGGGCTGCTAGCCATCCAAGAAACATAAATACATTTGCTGGCAAGTGACTATTCATTCATTCACTTTTAAGTTTGAAGAAGGAAGCAAGTAGATCTTCTCCACACACCCCCACAAAAAAATACTTCTGACCTTTTCATTATGATGCACCACTTCATTCCACTGTTTTGAAGGAACATTTTCCTCAAATAAATGGATCAGAACATTGCCTGCTACCACAAGGCTCTCTATTTTCCCAAGGATATTTGGCTTTATGCAAGTCTCAAATGTCCATGCTGCAATACCATTAGAGAAGCTGATCTGATGCCCAAATATATGCATAAAAATAGCAGGACTTCTTTTCTAACACTCACCAGCTATTTCTATTTCTGAGAAGTTTTTCCAGATGTATATGCCATCACAATTATAATTATCTGGCTGTTCAAACAATAAAGTTATATGGAATAACTATGATGCAATTTGGTATCCAACCCACCCCAATCACAGCGCTTCTGTCCTGGTTTCTAGTATTCCTTTTATACCGCATTACCCATTGTGTTATGGAAATGCGGCATTTTGAAAGATACACTATCATGTCATGTTAATAGAAAGCTCTAGAACATGAATTTGTGTGTGGGTCCACAAAGCCACACTTCCTGGATTGTTTACACACACAAAAATCACACATAATTTGCATCAGTTTCTCAGGCTAATTTGTATAAGTAGAAGCTGAACACATATGAACAGACAATTAAAATATTGGCTGTTCATTACGAACATAAGACTATTTTGCTGGATGAAGCCAGTGGCTTATCTGGTCCAGCATCCTATTTTCACAGTGGCCAGGCAGAAGAGTACTCTTGCCTCCTGGCATTCAGAAGCATTACTGCCTCCACAGTAATGCCCTCCCCTTGGCATACCCACACATAATGCCGAAACATCTGACAATATATATAATTTAAACACACAGTGACAAAGTTCACTGAAATCAGATCAAGTATTGCTGATAAAATCTAAGAGAACATATTTGTGCACTCACCATCCACTCGGATATGACAACATCCACTTTGTCAACGGGCAAATCAACTTCTTCAATTCTTCCTTTGATCAAAGAAATAGTATCTCCCAGTCCATTGAGTCTACAAGCACAACGTTGAGAATGTTACACACCTTCTGGTCAAGATTCACAAGTGCTCCAACAATAGCATTACCCTAACATACCCACAAAAGAACGATAAGGGGGGAAAACGGCAGTGATGATGCTCAGGAATTTAGCAATGGACTTTTTACCACGTGAGATATCAAAATGATTTATTTTACACATAGCCAATGACATAGGGCATCGCAGAAGTGAACAATGATACAGCACCTAGGGGGACTGTACATGCAGAACAATGAGCCCAGTCTCTGCCCTCCATGTAAATTAAAGTACATTCATGGTGGCACTCAAAGCACTTTGGCCTCTGGTGACTGATTACTGATCAATGGGGATTGACCAACCTTCACTGCCAATCACTTCTCAGCTTAGGCAGACATTCCAGGAAATCCTCAGTTTGAACAAGAAAATCATGGCCAACAGCCCTGGAACAAGCCAGGATATGAAAACAATTTAACAATGGCTTCATATCGTGGCTTGCTTTGAAGCCATTAACCATAGTTTCCCAGTATGGATTGAATACTTCTGGGCTTGTTCACTCATGAACACAATAGGGAAAATGTGGTGATTCAATGGGAGCATGGAAGGTGCACTCATATATCTCAACTTAAGCCAAGATAAGATCGTCTGAATGCATACTATGTATTCAAAATGGGTGGCTGTGACAGCTACTCTGAAAGTCTGTAACAAGACTCTTACAAATTGTTTTAATGTGAATTAGAGACAAATGAAACAATTTTACGATCAGCAGATGTAACCTTAGAGCAACTGTTCACTGGGTACTCCTAGAAATCATTCATCACTGTCATAAGATTAGTTCTTTTAATCCCACTTTTGCCCCTACCATGGCATGCAAATCAAACAACTCCAAAACTGTTGCGCTGACAGGTATTTCCATAATTATCTCAGATACAAAGTGTAGCAAGGTCTTCCTGTACTCCGTAATGAAGGAATAAAAAATTAGTCCAAATGGCAGTTTCTTAATGCAACAGCTGCCTGCAGCACTTCAGAAAAAGGATAAGCCTAGATAACTGCTCTTTGTAGAAACTGCAGTTCCATGATAGAGGTATTGCACACATCATGTAACGTGCTCAAACCCGCCAATTTGAGCAGGATCTGAAAAAATTAATTGCCTTAACTGCAATAGTAGTACTTTCTACATCTTGCACCTTAAGAGCTAGAAATACACCCAATCAGATGTCCATATATGAGCTTATTTGCCAAGGTCTTTAGATTATCCCAAAGTGGGTATAGAATACAAGCAATATAAAAAACAGGGTTGAAATCTAATTTCAATGTTGTGAAAGGCAGCTGTTTTGCCGCTTTAGGTGCAAATGTTGTTTCCCTTTCCCCATTAACAGTGAGTGCTAGAGGCTCCTAAACATTGGGCCATGTCCCTGGATCCAATAATTTGCTGCCCTTGACCTAGTGGTGAATTTAAATAAAGGCTTTGCTGACAGTACAGAAAGTGAACTATGCAACAACATCCCTTGCCAGTAAGCCAGGCAATGTACAGGGGACAATTAGCGTTACTTAAAAATATAAAGTGCCACTCTTAAATGCAGATGGGCACCCAAAAATGGGTGCGTACATAGTGAATAATATTAACGCAGGGAATTCAAGTTTCTAAAATTCTCCTACCTAATGATGTCCATAGCTTGATAGATAATTTCAGACTGGTCTACTCCTATCACCTTCTTTGCACCTGCTTTGGCAGCAAACATGGAAAGGATTCCAGTTCCACAACCAACATCCAGGACAATCTAACAGAAAAAAGAATGAAAGAATTAGTGTGGCGATACTTGGTGATGCTACAAAGCCATTATAATGGAGCCACAAAACCTATTTGTGAAAGTTTGCAAGTTTTCAATAAAAGGTAAGTAAGAAACACAATGGATTAAATTCTCAGGAAGCAAAAAATACAGCCATACCTTGGGTTACAGACACTCCAGGTTGTGCGTTTTTGGGTTGCGCACTGCGCCGAACCCGGAAGTACCAGAATGGGTTACTTGGCTATTTGCACATGCGCAAAGTGCTGAATCACAAGCCGCGCAGACGCAGCGTTGCAGGTTGCAAACATGCCTCCTGCATGGATCACGTTCACAACCCGAGCGTCCACTGTACCAGTGTGGTGTAGTGGTTAAGAGTGGTGGACTCCTAATCTGGGGAACTGGGTTCGCGTCTCCGCTCCTCCATATGCAGCTGCTGGGTGACCTTGGGCCAGTCACACTTCTTTGAAGTCTCTCAGCCCCACTCACCTCACAGAGTGTTTGTTGTGGGGGAGGAAGGGAAAGGAGAATGTTAGCCGCTTTGAGACTCCTTAAAGGGAGTGAAAGGCGGGATATCAAATCCAAACTCTTCTTCTTCTTCTGTACACCTCATAGCAGACTTAGAGAACCTGTACTCCTCCAAGTGGACTCCCAACTCCCACCAGCCCCAACCAGCATGGACAGCAGTCAGGGATTATGGGAATTTTAGTCTAGCAACATTCAGACATCTACAGGTTCTTGACTTCCTGCCACACAGGTCGTATGCAGCTATTGAAACAATTTTTGCAGAGTGTCGCAAGCTATACTGACAAATCTGAACAACTTGGCATTAAACAATATTCAAAAAAACCACATCTCAATGTCCCACAGGTTGAACCCACACAACCCCCAGGCAAATAATGTACTTATGGTGCCTCTGAAATCTCGTTGCGATCCCAAAACATTCAAAATCAGCAATACCAACACCACAGTGCAGCTAGGTAAGAATGTTACTTGTCCAACATACTGGGACAGTATAATAAAGCATATCATTCCTATGATAAATTCAAGCTATCTATGTAGAATATGTGGTCCAATACTGAGTTAACATGACTGTGTATCATACATATGTATGTGCATGTCCACACACAGGCCTAAATTCAACTAACCTGGCACATTAGGAGAAACCAGTGTAAGAGCTCCTGCTAGTGCAATGGGGTTTACTCCCTCCCATGTGCCTCCCCCAAATATGCTCTGGAGAGCCAGAAGAACCCCCAGAATAAAATGTAGGAGAGGGAGGATTGTTCTGCCTGGCAAAGGAGAAATGCCTGCGCTGATGAAACGATCAGAAGAGTGCAACACTGAATTCCTCCCACAGAACACCCACCTATATTCATTTGAAAACAAGTTGAGCTGGCGAGCATGGGGGGGGGGGAATACAAGACAGATTCCCAGATAACTGGACACACAAGTGTTCAGCCACCAGATAATTATTCAGACTGCCAACATCTGATGGAGGGCTCTGACTGTATTCCAGTGGTGCCATTTACAGGTCTGTAATTAAAGGCCTGTCAGCTCTTTTTCATTATAGACCCTTCAGTGATTTTTCACCAGAGAGATTTCCAAGGTGAATAGCAAACGCTATGATGAGGTGTTTTGTTTTTGTTTTTTTAAATAATCACAAAAAATCAGAGAGGAAGATCATTTGGGTTAGGCATAAAGCAGCCGTTTGCTTACAGCAGTGAGCTTCCAAGTGTAGATTAAAGATCTGAAGAAGTACCTAGATATTTAGGTTAGGTATTATGACCGCAGCACTCTTAACTGTCTGGTTAATTTACCTTCCTTATATACTGCTTTGTTCTTTACACACTCCATTATAAATATAAATACAACATGTATCAATATACAGTGGTACCCCGGGTTACATACGCTTCAGGTTACAGACTCCACTAACCCAGAAATAGTACCTTGGGTTAAGAACTTTGCTTCAGGATGAGAACAGAAATCGTGCTCTGGCGGCACGGCAGCAGCGGGAGGCCCCATTGGATAAAGTGGTGCTTCAGTTTAAGAACAGTTTCAGGTTAAGAATGGACGTCTGGAACGAATAAAGTTCTTAACCTGAGGTACCACTGTATAGCATGGTATCTCATTCAATCCTTTATGTTTGTTTTTTTACAACAGCTAATGGTAGCTGATGATACACTGCATCAAGAATCATGAGAATGATACTGTAACTGGATGCATCACCATGTAAAAGGTAAAGCAACCCATTTCACCTTGTCATCTGTCAGTCAAGTATATAAAGACTGGCTTTGGGGAGAATAAAGGGAGACTGTTGTTGAAAGGTTCAAAATTACATTGTTTCATTCTATTAAATGCATGAAATCCCTGAACATTTAGCCTCACATTTCTGAATGCAAGGCTACCCTCAAATATGGTAATGTTAATCATTATTTACGTAGGGTCAGTGACAAAACATCAACAGGGTCTTGACAGAGAAACTGGTGTTCCAGGTTTTTGTTCTGACAGGTATCAAAAAAACCTCTCTCAACCAAAAAAAAAAAAGAAAAAAGAAAAAGGACAGTCCTTAAACCAATGCATAGGCAAGCTGTTCTTCACACCTTTGGTCAGCCCCAAGATAGCTGGCACTGCTACTTCTATGTTTCTTAATTCACCTGAAATATATTCAAACTTACTCAGTATATATTTTTTAACTATGGAAGTGGCGGATAAAGTAGAATGGGTGGCTGCTGGAACTGGTCTGCTTACTTCCTTCTGCCAATTTTGCAACACTGGCAAAATTAAAATGCTTGTAGTTGGAGAAGGAAACACAGATGGTCCCTAGAAATTCACACAACTATGGGGATGAAGCTTGCTCCCTCTCCAGCTCCAAGGCAGAGGACAGGAGCGGACTTCTCAAAGAGGCAAAGCACAAGACTGGGGAAAACACACTGCTCCTCATTCAAGGACTCTGGTTGCTTAACAAGGCCAGGCAAAAACTGTGAACGCAGAATAAATATGTTGTTGAAATGTTCCCAAATAAATTAACTTGCATTATGAAAAAAAAAAAAATCAGGAATCTGTTCTTTAACGTATTTTAACCGGGGCATAGAAGTGTAGTGCCAACATGTATCTGTATGGAATATATGGACAGGCCTTTCATTGAGGGCACGTCACAATGCACTGACATTATATATTCTCTGCCAAGGGCCAATGAAGGAGACAATGGAAAAGGCCCAGCTGTGGGTCCCTGCTGTATGTGTTTAGGGGGAACAGATTGTGCCACGTATTTAGAGCATTCTTCTCTTTCATGCACTTATCCTTGTTAGCACCATATAACAGCAGAATACAGTCCCCAGCAAAGACAGATAGCAACAACAATGGGTTTTTATACACTGCCCAGGAAAGCCTAATTTATGTAGGTATCAGTCACAAGAAAACAATGGAATCTGAACTATTTCCAGAACCCAATTCCTTAGGGCTGGCCATGACGCCTTTATCATGCAAGATACAGGTTAGAAATTACCTTGAATTACTGTAAATAAGGGTATATGTGGCCTATTTCAGATGCCACTTAAAGAACAGTAGACGAGGAAAGGTTTAACAAAACGATGCCATCATAATTAATGAACACTCAAAGACAGCACACTGAACAATGACAATGCTGATCAGCAATTTCTCTTATCAGTGCTCTGCACCCTCCAGCAGTATAATAATGCTCTCTGTGTAATAGAACCCAAGTACATTGAATCAAAGCCCTGTCAAAGCATCAGTCTCCCAATTCTAGAAAGAATGCAATCCAAGAGGCTTTTATTACCGCAGAGTCCCATACCGCAAGAACATTAAGAGCTTTAAAGCTGGCCCACTTACCTTATCTCTAAAGATGTGGGCGTTTTGATATATGAAGTCACGATAGCTTTCTGTGCGTACTTTATCCTATTTGAAATAAAAAAGACGTGTTCAGAGCACACTTACAGTTTACTACAGTAGAATAAAATGCTTTTGTCACATTTCCAATGTTCCCTACCGTATTCCATTTTTTAAAAACAAACAAACCAAGTTTTGGAATTTTCTAAGCAGAGACATGTTTAACGGTCCTTTTTTTAAAAAAATAAAAATCAGGAAGGAACAAATTCATGTCTAGCCTGTTATGACAAAGTTAGTGGGTATAAATGAAATACTGAAGTTTTGTTGTACTAAGATATAACCCGTCGCTTTTACTCATAAGGAAATATTTAATGTATGGTTCATATATATATCTTCCCCCATTTTTTAAAGAACCGTACCAGGAATCAAGCACATTGCTTCTTGAGTGCAGTCCAACACAAATCTTACTGAATATTAGTACCTGGGGTATGAATGACTGAAGTCATATTAAACGAGAAAAGTAACATACTGCTTCTATTTGTAAATAAGGCCACTGGTCAGCTCTAGGTAGCAAAGCATGCTGTTCTAGGAGAAATCTTATTTTCAGCAAGTGCATATAAACCAAGAAAGGTACATAGCCAAGTGAATCTCAGAAGCTGTGCAAGTCACTCTACAAAATGCCAAGCTCAGAAAAAGCCTCCAGTGCCCACTCAGCGTGACTAGAGATATACTGGTGTTTTTCCAGTTCGCGCACCTGAATTGATGTAGTACATCGGTACGTGATCTGGCTATGTAGCTTGTCTCTGCAACCAACTAACATCACTCCTTTTAATATGCGTAGGCAGGGAAAAAGACTGCCAGCAAGCCATATGCTTTACTATCCCTGCAAATGGCTAGAGAACCAATCAGCCAAGCAAAGGTTTTTATTTTTAGCTCCTTATGACAGCGGTCAAAAAAAGAAGAGAAGGGAGTATAAAGTGCGCAGAGAACAGCTAAAAAAAGGCAAGAACCTTTGCTTGCATACAAATTGGACACTGCAGCACTGGATGCAATGCTAAAATGCTGAAAGTACAATTCTCTGCAGCAACCAATATTCCAGAGCTTGAGTTTGTAAAAGCAAAATAACAACTAGAGCTAGACTACCATATCTGTAAGCTTCTGTAAATTTATAAATAAGAATTTGAGAATGCAACATGAAATGGTTGTTTATAAAGATTTTAACATATTGAAAAAACAAGCAACCTTTAGGTTCCAAATCTTCTATGCCAGGTGTGGAGAACTCGTCCTTCCAAAAGTTGCTGAACTACAACTCCCATCATCACTGACCATTGGCCAGGGTTGCTAGAGCTCATGGAAGTTGTGGTTCCGCAACATCTGGAGAGCCACAGGTTCCCAACACCCTATACAGAGCTTTAGATATCTAGAAGGACCACCTCTTGCATGAACCCAGGTGTTGTCAAGAGCCGCAGCTATCAGGAAAGGCCATGCTATGCATCTCTGTGCCATGTGAGATGCAGAGAATGGAAACGTGGGACTGGTCCTTCCCATCAGCAGTGCAAGGTTTATGGAACTTGCTGCCCTATGATATCTATCTCACTGGGCATATGCAGAGAGCAAGTAAAAAGAAGCTTGGTTGAATGTGCATTTTGAATGTGCATTTGGTTGAATGTGTTCTTGATGCTATTTACTTTATACTATTGCTGGAAAACTGACCAGTTGCCTGATCTAGTTCAAGAGTCTATGCTGCCTGGCAGCAGCTCCATAAGGACTGGGTAAGACATTTTCCCAGTCCGACCTGCAGAAGCCAGGCACTATGTGCAAACAGTCCCATAACTAAGCTATGCCACTTAGTTGTGGTCCTTGCCAATTTCAAATTGTTGTTTAATTATTGTTTCGCATCACTGATTGCAAGACATCTTGAGGATTCAACTTGAGTGGAAGGTGCAAGTTATAAACAAAACCAAAAAAAAACAAAAACAGAGCATTTCAGTATTGCTTACTGCAAACATCTGAAATGAAGTGATTCATTTGGGTCTCTTTTAATGCTCATTTTTGAGGATTAGGAGCTATTTATTTATTTGCGTCCACTACTTTGACGCTCTATTACGTGAGACTGCCTAAGATTAAAATTCTCTTTGTCTGTCACAAGAGCAGTCAACTGTGAATCTCTCAGACTTCCACCCTCACTACTTTTTGCTACCTGAACTTAATCAATAGATTTCCAACTGCTGTCTTCACTACATGCACGGCTGCTCAGGAAACCTCTAGTCATTTATTTTGGGGCACTGTTAACTCCTCTTTCCCCCCTCCATCAGCCACTGCCCCCTCTGCTTCTGTGTAGGAATATTATTCCTACACGGTAAAAAGGAGGAGGGGGAAAGAGAGGGAATCCATTATATATGTTAAAAGCCCAAATTCAAGTAGAAAAACAGACTATTTGCAATGCTGCAACAGCAAAAAAACTGGCAAACCTGGGTCCTTGTGCAGAACAAATAGGGAAGTGCTTAAAACATACGCAATATTTTCCATAAACGATAGTCTGACAAATCCAGTGTTAACAAGTCCGCCCTCCCCAACAATGGAAAAGGCATGTATAAACATTTAATCCTGCTTTCCCCTCCAAGATATATATAAAAAATTAACACTGAGTTAACACATCTAAATTAACACATCTGAGACCATGTGGAGCTTAATCACCCCTTAATTGCACATGAAAGGCTGTAGCTCAATGGCAGACCACATGCTTTGCATGAAAAAGGTCTCATGTTCAGTCCTCAGAAGCTATATAAAGGGCTATATAGGATGGATATTTTGAATCGCCTTTCAGGCTAAGTCATCTTCGTAAGGCGGTTTACATATTATTTATTAGATTTATATACTGCATTTTATTAAAAGATCTCAGAGTTGTTCACAAGATAAAAACACAAGTAATTAAAACAAAAACAATAGCTTCCCCTTCCCACACACATGTAAAATATTAATCAGCCAAAGGCCTGGTTGAGGAGGAACATTTTTGCCTGGCACATGATATATAATGAAAGCACCAGGTGTACCTCTCTGGGAACAGCACTCCAAAAATGGGGAGCACTGCAGAAAAGGCCAGTTCCCGTGTTATTGGACCTCACATGGAGGAGGCACATGAAGAACAGCCTCAGAGGATGACCATAGAGTCTAGGCAGGTTTATATGGGGAGAGGCAGTTTTTGAGGTATTATATATAGTCTATTTTTAAAAAAATCCAGTAAGATTGCAAAACACTAAACCATAATAAACAAAACAGAAGTAGCAAAAATAACCATCAGATAAACCAACAGATTAATACTTCAACACCAAACTGAACAGTTTTTAAAAGATGGCAACATAAAGTTATCTATATGCAGACTGTAATAAATAAAGTGGTACCTCAGGTTACAGACTCTGCTAACCCAGAAATAGTACCTTGGGTTAAGAACTTTGCTTCAGGATGAGAACAGAAATTGCACGGCAGCAGCAGCAGCAGCAGGAGGCCCCATTAGCTAAAGTGATACCTCAGGTTCAGAACGGACCTACGGAATGAATTAAGTTCTTAACCCGAGGTACTACTGTAGGACTTCAGAGCTCTTCCAAAGACTTGCAAGTAAGGGTAATGAACATGTTTCTCAGGAAAGATATTCCAGAGTTGCAGGGCCAGCCTAGCAGTTCTCGCCGATGGATCTGATATTGGGGCCTCTGATGCCAGCCTTAAGGCTTGGGCATGTGAGTGCAGGTGGTCTATCCAATAGCCTTCCAGGTTATGTAAGTTAGCCCTTTAGGAGGACTGCAAGCCTGTCCAGAATCATTTCTGTTCTACCACCCAGATCAGCAGATTTCTTGACCCATGATGTCTTTGTCTTGTACATTTGTTTACCACCATCTATCTCCAAGGTGCCCAAAACATCTGCTCAGGGCTTCTTCCACTGTCTTGGTACTGACAGATGAAAAAGAGCTGCATGTCATCCACATACAGATGACAACCTCAGCTCAGACTTCTGGAATGTTGATCCTATGCTAACTTGCTTTCAAGCATTCCCTGATCTACAATAATAAGCCAGGAACCTGGGTCCTCCAGATGTTGCTGCTCTGCACTCCTCATCACCCCTGACCACGGGCAATGTTGACTGGGAGTGATGGAAGATTGAGTTCAACAGCACCTAGTGAGTGACAGGTTCCACTCCCCCAATCTTTTTCGTATATATTGAAGATCTAAACCTACAATAGGCCCTGCACATAAATGAATTGTGTAAGCAGGGATCTACAAGACCCAGAAGGAAGAGGTGGAATATTTTCCATTATAGCAACTGAGTAGTATAAGAGCAAAGAATAACATAGATCAGAATCTAGAGTTCCAGTGACTTAACAGAACCTAGCATGTTAAGTGCTTTCAGTTTTGTGGGAATCTTCAGGGTGGCAGGAGAGGATATATTGTTTATTAATATCCTTCCTAACTTGCACTTCCTTTACTCATGAGCAAGTTCCTTTACTCATCAGAGTGCACTCCCCTTTAAAGAGCAGAAAACTAGTTGCAAACTCGTGCAAGTTTCTTAAGACAATACGCAATTCAATCTGGCTTGTCCCGATTGAATTGTGTTCTAATTTCCTGGTAAGACCCCTTGAATCCCTCCTAAAAGAATAAAGACACCACAGTCTTGTTCATAAGCAATAAAAAGAAAGTTTACTCACGATCAGGCAGAGCACAGTGTGATCCCTAAAGGCAGGCTTAAGGCTTAAAGTTACAAGCATATACAAAGAGGTTTACCCCATATGTAGGTTGACCTAATGACTGCAGTTAGCAGACCAGAAAGTTTGCAGGACAAAAGGAAGATGGAAAAGAGGAGAGAGACTGGCAGCATGCCTTGGCCTTTTACCAGGTCTGGAAAGGTCACGGCTACCCACTAGTCACATGCAAAGAAGGATGTTCCAGGCCGGGAGGAACAGGAAATTTTGACTGGCTGGACCAAAAATTCCCTTGCATGTCCACTATAGGAAAACAAGGAATGTTGTACTTGACTGGTTTCAGGGGATTACGTCCCACAAGTTTCACCTGCTGCCTAATCCTACGTGGATTTTTCTATATTACAATTATATAGAATAGATATGTTGTTGTATCTTATTGTAAAACCCTCACGAAAAAAATTCTGATAACGGGGTAGTATAACACACACACAGGGGTTTTTTTTTTATCTCTTGAACAAAAACATTTCTGACAAAGTTATGGATTGTTCTCATGAACAAAGTACCTTTCAGGCCATCAGTACTTTCATCTTTCCGTTTCAACCATCTACTTTTATAGCCACCAGGATCTACCATATCCAAATGAGCTGAAAGTAATTATATCCAAAGTATCTTCCATTATGGAGATAAACCGTTTTCATTCCTGGCCAAATTGTTTTGGTGCTGCACTGCATCCCTCTGCAGGGAATCCACAAACCTTTACGAGTGGCTTTCTGGACAGTGTAAAGGAAGACTAGACTGTGCATGTCCCTTTGCATCTTGAGCCTGGGTGCTTATTCTTCCATAGTGTTTTCCCCTTCATGCTTTTATTGTGAGTTTTTAATTTTATTTTTTTACCTTTGCTTTCAACAGAGCAACAACCAGGAAGTACTGTCAGGGTTAAAAATGCAGCTAACTATGCTGCAGTGTACTTATGGACAAACCCCCATGGCTTCCATCTTTATGGCGAGAAAGACATGCTTCTACTGATTTGCTGACCTTTATCATCTCTTCATGGATCCCATAGTGGCCATATGAGCTGAAGTAACCATCTTCCTCATCCTCTTTTAGGTCCGCAATGGCGCCACTTCTGACTTCTGTGTTCATTACGAAATCCTGGGCAAATTGTCTGTAATCAATTTGGAACAGACCCTTGAGACACGTTAAGGAGACCATAAAAAGGAATGCGGGGAGGGTGTGTGAAGAGAGAAAGCATGCAAGTTTCACGGGGCTATCGTGGATCTGAAGCATGCTGAAGCTCCCCCTGCTGGCTGCTGTGCAGGACACTGCAATGTACAAAATTTATATTCTCTTTGCATGCTAGCCTCAGTATTTTTCCACATTTCAGATTCCCTAGAACTCATGATTTGGAAACCTGACTTGCTATTTTCACAAGATACCTTCAAGATAAAAAGCCTTCCACATCAAGCCATTTAAAGTAGATGCTATCGTTAACCTTAAATGCAACAACTATACCAAGGAGGACGCACTTTTGAAGGTGTTCTTAAAAGGCAGGCAAACAAGCGGAGAAGCCAGGGATACAGATCCCCCAATTACCCAAATGGTATAGCACAAGATGTCCTTATTACGTATAATTGAAAATAATTAGCAATAAAACAGAAAATGATCTTTCAAGGACAAGCAATCGGCTATGGGGGAAAAAAAGGCAGCCATAAAAAGTACCATGTTTTCAAAGCGACTGTAATATGCAGCTGGAAGAACAGCTCACTCACTTTAACAGCGCAATCCTACAGCAGCAGGGGACAAAGGATCTGCGGCAGAAAAAGTGCCAAATTCAAAGCCCTGCTGGTTTTATGCAGCTACGGCAGATGATGGCAAGGGGGCTGGACTGGCATACCCCCCACCCCAAGGGAATGGATCCAAAGAACATGGGAGGGCTTGGCGTCCCCAATGCCCCCCTGATCTACTCCAAAACACCTTTTTGCTGTCACAACCACTGGAGCACTAATGACAGTATGGTGGCCATTTCCATGCCCACCACGTGAAGGCGTGTAAAAGTGAATCTCATTCACCATCCATGGACCTCCCTCTCCGTAGAGAGAGAGAAGGTCCACACTTTAGGGATGGACAGTCCATCACTTCAAATGCTTATTTGCTTTTTCATTGCTCATTTTTCTATAATACGTTAATTTAGACATTACTACAGCAGTCCAGATTCTGTAGAGCCATTCTGAACCTGATGCGGCAATACTCCCCTTGCCCCCCAATTTATTTGCTGAACAAATCTGAAAGCAGTGATAAGATCTGCTACCACTTCCAAATCAACGCCTAAAATGAAAGGTTTTAAATAGCCTAATAGAACTTTTTTAGGTTCTGGAAATAATAAATATCTACTACTTTTCCTGATTAGATTCTGGGATGTGTTCTAAATGATCAGATATTCCCTATATATGTGTAAGTCTGCCAGTGGAGCTCTAAATCTCCAACAATTCCTGTGTTGGTGAATATACCGTATTTTTCGCTCTATAAGGCGCACCAGACCACAAGACGCACCTAGTTTTTGGAGGAGGAAAACAAGAAAAAAAATATTCTGAATCTCAGAAGCCAGAACAGCAATCTATCCCTCTTGCTGTTCTGGCTTCTGTGATAGCTGCGCAGCCTGCATTCGCTCCATAAGACGCACACACATTTCCCCTTACTTTTTAGGAGGGAAAAAGTGAGTCTTATAGAACAAAAAATACGGTAATTATTTTGTAGAATTAATTTCTCCATTAAGTTCCAGGTTTTTTTGCAAGAGAAGGGGGCAATAAGTTGAAGAAGAGACTAGAGTAGCTGTGATCAGTGCATTATGAATTGAAACCATGGACTGTAGGAACAGCAACTACACCTTTAACTAGGAAATACCTCATCAAAACACTTGATTTTGGAGTTTCAAGTAGAATGGTTTTAAACAGCTTCTTCCTGTGGTGTAAAGCAGATATGCTGGTTTAGAATCTGGTTAACCACAGAGGTGGGAGGCCAATTAAAATGGTCAACCCCTAGAGACTGATGGATTGAAAGGGATTTCTGATGCCTCTGAGGGATTTTCTAACTCACATAGCTGGCCATTCTGCTGATGGCCTGATCACTTCTGTGCTCCACAGATTAATGCAGGCGCTCCTAAGGCCTTCCCCCCCCTATGAATGATTCCCAAAAGTTCCTTGAATTACTGATGAGCTATGTTTATGGTGCCTGGCTGATGTTGCTCAGTGCCATCTAGCAGAGCCTTTCACATCATGGTCCTCAGAAAGTTACAAGAAGCCATGGAAGCCCACTGTGATCTGCTTGTGAAGAACTTTGCAGATAAAATTGTTCAGATCCATTTTGACTTGGACTCCAGCTTGCCAGCAGAGTAAGGAATCTGTCAGGCAGGCCTGGTGTTGCAAATCCAGAGATTTGGGTTGAAAAGTCCTCAACATACACCCAACTCTCCCTCTCATTTTCATCTGATCCCAGGGAGGGAGCTGAAAGGCTGAATTGTGCTGTAACTCTGAAGGACTGGATAGGCTGCAAAGAAGCTGAAACTTAATGCAGACAAAACAGAACTATTTGTAGGTTGACTGTGTGACTCAGGACTGAGTTCACAGCCAATTCTGCATGAAGTTTTTTCTCTGAATGACCAGGTATGCATAGTTGGAATATAGGGAAGTATTCCTCAATCCAGATCTCACATTTGTTATACGTGGTGTTGGTTACTAAGGGTGTGCTTTTTTGAGCTTGGGCTACTGTGCCAGGTACAGTCCTTCCAGACAAAACAGGCTTTGCCTTCATTCATATTCTAGTGACCAGCAGCTTAAAGACACATGTAACTCTGACAGTCTATGTGGGGCTCCTCTTGAAAAAGTGTTTGGTCACCTCAATTACTGCAAAATCACAAAAGTCAAAATGCTGGCATGAGCTAGGTGTTTTGATTCTATCATGCCATTTCTACAGGCTTAGCTAAAAGCAGGCTTAGCTAAAATATTTAAACCTCTTAACAACTTGGGAACTACCTCCTGTATGTTCTTTCCCGCATGTTCCAATTGTCATTGGGGTCCTGCTGCAAATCCCTCAAACTTGGAAGACAAGGCTGGTAGGCCAGCTAAAGGTAGGGACTGTTGTGGCTCCTACCCTATGGAACACCTTTGCAAGGAAATCCATCAGGCCCCATCACTATACTGCTTCAGGCAGCGGGTGAAGGCCTGGTCTTTTTCTACAAAAAAGGTATTTCCCTACTTGTGTTAATTTTGCTGAATCGGCTTTTAGGGATTGTACCTGATGTTCCATTTCTTCTACTTTATGTTAGCTGCCTTGGCTCTCCTTGGATAAACAGGAGAGGTAGATCTTTTAAAAACTAAAAATAAAGTAAAATGCCTCTTTCCCCTCCACATTAACACCTCAGGAAACATGATGTGCAAATCCTCAATTTATTTATTTATATTTGATTTGATTTTTAATTTCGT
Source organism: Podarcis tiliguerta (assembly GCF_965153285.1). Classification (NCBI taxonomy): domain Eukaryota; kingdom Metazoa; phylum Chordata; class Lepidosauria; order Squamata; family Lacertidae; genus Podarcis; species Podarcis tiliguerta. The sequence continues at coordinate 76,484,652 of NC_139534.1, forward strand.
GCAAGCGCTTTCACTCGCCTTCTTCTTCTCTAACAGCAAGCGCCAAACGTTACTTCCAAATCCCCCATTTATAAGAATTTTTAACTTTCAAAATAGAAAGAGTACTGCAGGAACTGCCATGTCTGTGACATCCCTACACTGTGGAATAGGAATGGCAGCTGTATTATTTGTTTGCAGAATCCTGCTTCCCAACAACTTAGGCGGAGACTCGGTCTCTCTGTCAACACATATATCCGAATTTCATAAGGAATGTACTCACCTCTTTCTAATCCATTCAGATGAAGCATCATCCTGCTGAGTTTCTAGTGGCCTAAGCGCTAAAAGATGCTTCAGTCTAATAGATACTAGAGTAAAAGGCTCTCTGGCCAATACCTCATTTTTTGAAGATCTTCTTGGGCTCTGGCCAATGCTGCTTCTGCCAGCTCTGCTTTGTGCTCTGCATGTTTCAAACGCTCAATGGGAGACGAAGTCTCAGTTAGTCCATTAGAACAATAGATGTCAGTGGAGTCAAGGAGATCTTCTATATCTGGAAATGAACCAAGAGAATTTATCACACAGTGTGCAAATATTAAGAGTTACTGAGTGTTTGGGATCCAAATAACTGCATGGCTTGTTCTGTACGCCAATAAGGCTATATTTATTACTACATTTTGTAAGTCTATTTATATCCCATCTTTCCTCTAAGGTGCTCAATCTAAACATAGAATGCCATCTGTGTTCATCTGAAGATATGAGAGGTTTTTCTTGGCCTAGAATATATCCGCCCTTTAAACCATCAGTATATAAAGCTGCACATTTTCATCATCTGTAAGTATACAAATTTAAAATTAAAAAGAACCCTACCAAACTGGAGTAAGAGGTCATTTTCCAGGACAGGCTTCAGATATTTCTCTTCCTCCCAAGGAAATGGTGTACTGATAGAACTCAAATAATCTACAGTTGGTTTCTGAAATAGAAAATAAATATTCTGTATAATGTTCTTAACATGTTTAAACTATGCTTAATGTTGTAAAAATATCCTTATAGTCACTGCAGAAGGAAAATAATGAAAAAGTCTGGTATCAAACCTGAACTCTAACAAGTATTAACTGAGAGCTTGGGCAAGTAACTGTGGTGTTCCAAAATGCTGAATCTTTCTTGCTATTTGTACACTAGACCAGCCCAATCTATTTTGGCACCCACCTGAAGTGGATCCCAAAATGGTGTCCCCCATTTTGGTGAGGGAGGAACAACAGCAGGATTAGGGGCATATGTGGAAATTGACATCAGAATATGCTGTCCCTGAGGGTTCTTAAAATTGTATTCAAGCCCTACCAGTAGCATAAAATGACCAAAAACAGTATATATGATACACATTTGCCATATATTCTACATCTGAACAGAACCTTTCTCTCTCTCCATTGCACATCTTACCATACCCAAATCTGCAGCCTTAATATATTTTACATGTACAAATTTAACTAAACAAATTGTAAGTATGAAAACAATGGATAGTAATTGCATGTTTAGAAAAAAGTGACCATTTTCCTCATAAACCTATTACTAAACTTTAAACCAATGCTGACTAGCATGGCTTTGAAGAGACATAAAGGTAAAGGTAAAGGGACCCCTGACCATTAGGTCCAGTCGTGATCAACTCTGGGGTTGCAGCTCTCATCTCGCTTTATTGGCTGAGGGAGCTGGCATACAGCTTCCGGGTCATGTGGCCAGCATGACTAAGCCGCTTCTAGCAAACCAGAGCAGCGCACGGAAACGCCGTTTACCTTCCCACTCAAGTAGTACCTATGTTTCTACTTCAACTTTGACGTGCTTTCAAACTGCTAGGTTGGCAGGAGCAGGGACCGAGCAACGAGAGCTCACCCCATCGCGGGGATTCGAACCACCAACCTTCTGATCGGCAAGTCCTAGGCTCTGTGGTTTAACCCACAGCGCCACCCGCGTCCCCTTGAAGAGACATAGCATAGTATAACTTAACTTTAGTCAGATAATACTCGGTAACTTACTTCCAGCCTAATAAAGTTCACTAGCTTGATGTAACCATAGAAATCGAGTCCTAGAAAAGAGAGAGAGAGAAAAACAGAAGTAGTGTGTTTGGTCAAGCTGAAAAGTCAGTCAACGTTTTAATCTATTTACCACTGGAATTCAGACATGGTTGTTTCTTTCTGCTGAACTATTTTATTCCATATTATGATCTCTAGACTGTTTTTTTTAATATCACCCTATAGAAGACTGCCAAGAATATGCCATCTCTTTTACTGGCTCACGCTTACAATACATTTGAGTGTTTTCTGTTGTAATAGCAGGCAGTTTGCCACCACACAAAAGGTATTTCATAGCTCACAGATACCATTTACAATAGTATTAAGCAATTTTCTTGTAGTCCAGATCCAGACATCTCTCTTAGGCTCAAAAGTTCCAGTATGTATACAGAGCTAATCCACAGAGACTTGATGACACACCCATTCATGTAGACTGCTTATCTTTAGCCTCCAATATCTGTTGAGTGTCTAACACCAACAATCTTGCTTGTCACACCCAACATGGTAGATTTTGCATGTTTCTGTGTTTGGCAACTTATACTGTAGTGCTAATGAACCAATCTTTTATGTAGATTAAGATGCTTCAAATAATGCTATTCAGCTTCCCTTATTCTCTCTCTCTGCTTCACTGCATAGAATTATTTTAATCATACTGAAACAGAACACAATAAGACATTCATACAAGCACTTAAAACAGTTTAACTAAAGACACTTAAAGTATACGTAAAATCGTTTCCCAGTGCTCTGAAATCTGGGTTTTATTTCACAGGTTAAGACCCATTCATCAATTTGTAAAATGTAAACTTGCAGCAAAACGCAGACATAAACTTACTGTGTTTATGAGCCAGATTTCCAATATTGAACCCATGATCTGATGTACAATGGCAAAAAGCATCTTCAGCTGAACTGAAAAATCTTGGAAAACACAGTTCAAATGTTGTAGAAATTGTTCATATGTTATGTTAAGCTTTTAAAATATGACTTTGATAGCAATAGAAAACAAACTACAAGCTCCCGAAGTGAAAAAAATCTAGGTGAGTAGGTATTAGTTTGGGCAATTATCAGTAGATTGAGCCCAGGAGTATAAAAGTGAATAATAAATGTTGAATAGAAACTGCAAACATATTATTGTATTGCATTAAAAACTTCAAAAATTAGCAGGAAAAAAGCACAGAGAGATGGATGGAAACTAGTGGCATTTAAGAATGATACAGTTCAGCAGGTGCTGCCTGTGCTCCTCTCTTGCTTGGCAAACCCTTCCCAGAGTAATCATTATTCCCATTTTTACTGTTAAACAGCTATTCCCCTGCACAAACCCATCCAGCTTTGTGGAAGTCATTAGAGAGTTATAATGGTGGCAGTTACCATGAAAGTGAGCAGAGAAGCTGACCAGCTTGCCTTTACATCAGGGATGGAGGTACCTGTGCCCCTTCAGATGTTACTGCAGTGTAACTCCCATCATCCCCAACAACTTCAGCCCCCCATCCACATTATAGCAACAAGTATAAAACTTAGATCTTTGCACTCCTTGGATTCTTTCATACTGACTTAGACAGCACAAGTACCCCTCTACTAAAAGGGGGGGGGGGCGCTTAAAAAATACAACAGGATGCTTTGACATCTATTATATCTCCGGGAGCTGAAGGCGTTTTGTAAGACGACGTCTTGCTTTGATAAGACTTCTTCCTTGCAAGTTTAACAACTACAGGAATTCATTCAGATTTGCAAGGGATGTCGCTCAGTGGTAGAGCACCTGCTGTGCATGCATAAGATCCCGGATTCCACCCAATGGATCTCCAGGCAGGGCTGGGAGAGCGACTCCTGCACGAAACCCTGGAGAGCTGCTGCCAATCAGTGCAGACAAAGCTGGATGGGCCAATGGACCGAGTCAGTGTAAGGGCAGCTTGCTCCGTATCCTATATAATTACTGTTGTTGGAAGCTGCTACGGGCGGAGGGGGGGGCGGACCCCACTAATGAAGGGGAAGGGAATGAGAAAAAGATGCAGATATACTAGGCGACGGGAGCCGCTGGAGCAAGAGCTGAGAGGCTTGTCGGGGTGGAGAGGCGGAGACTGCCCTCCGACCCGGGGGCACGAGGCAAACGGAACCGAACCTGTCGCAGAAGAGGCACGAGGCCAGCGCGGGCGCCTTCGACTCGTCATCTTCCTCCCAGGCGCCGTCGCTGCCGCCGTCGTCAGACGAGCAAGGCTCGCTGTCCGGACCATCCCCTGCCTGCATCTCGCCTGCGAGGAAAAGAGAAGAGGGATGAGCCGCGGGGCTTGGAGGTTCAGCCCCGCCGGAACCTTCGGACGGAGGAAAGAAGTAACCTACCAATCACCACAGCTGCCCGGGAGCTCATGGCCGGCCGGGAGGGTCCTTGGAACTCCGCCCCTCTTCCCTGCGAGGCGGACTGGAGCACGTGCGGCTACCGAGAGCACCCAAACTTCCGGGTTGGCGCTTCCGGCAGCTAGAAGGCGGGGCGTGTGGGAAGGGGGGGGAGGAAAGAGGGAGTCTACGGCGGGCCTAGTGAGCCAAACTTGATAAGTGCGCGAGTGTTTGCTTTGTTTTTGTACCCGCGGCGGGATTTGAGGGGAGGCACGAATAAACTGCCCTGCATCCCTAACTCTTGAGGATTATGAAGTCAGGCGGGCAGCGGAGGGGGCTGTTTCCATGGTTTAAGTCCACGACGAGAGAGATGACCGTTGAAAGGAAGGCCTGAGGCGGCCAATCTCACGCATAAATTGCTAAAATTTAGCGGTTTAATAAACGATTTCCCCGCTCCAAACCTTTAACTAGCTTGCGGTTAAATAACATTGAACGGCAAACAGCGACTTGAAAGAGCTCGTCCAATGAACGACGTCGGTTTTTCGTCTCGTAAACATGACAAAAAAAATCCCTTATATACTCTATATAAATAGACTACGACTTCATTTTAAAACTGGTTGGCAGAAACAAATATCTTAGGGTTTTCTGTTGCTGTTAATAACATAGCTGTCAACTTTTCCCTTTTCTTGCGAGGAATCCTATTCAGAATAAGGGAATTTCCCTTAAAAAAAGGGAAACGTTGACAGCTATGGTTAATAAATCAGTGTTAATCTGCAGTGCTGGTTCGTATGACTTGTTTGGTGCTTTATGATTGGTTTGTGGTGCACAGCAAAACTAGAAACATAATGAATTGAAAGAAAATGTTTAAAATAACTTTTGTAAAAACAAACAAACAAACCCAGAAGCCTTTTATTAGGAATTGTAGGTACCGACATTCCAAAGGAACAGAAAATACTTTTCAAGTATGTGACAACAGCAATGCAGATGCTACTAGCCCAGAGATGGAAAGAAGACAAAGTCTCTGCCAGAGAGGCATGGCAAACCAAGCTGTTGGACTATGCCGAAATGGCAAAACTGACCGGAAGGCTCAGAAACCAAGAAGAACCAAACTTCAATGAAGAATGGGAAAAAATTATAATTTATCTAGGAGACCACTGTAAGCAGATGAAAACCTGAGCAGGATTTTAATAACACTTGTAATGTAGCGAATATTATGGATAATATGGAAAGATATGAAATATAGACTATGAAATATTATGCAGTTGAGAAGGTGGACAGTAGGATCTATGGAGGGGAAGGTGGGAAGTCCAGAGATTTGGAGAAATCTCTAAATAGGGATACGTAATTTGGATTGTTATAATTCTCTATTTGTAAAATCAAAAATAATAATTATATATGTAAAAAGGGAGGCTTGAGTTGGGGTGGCACCTTCCCATTTCATATCAGGTGACGAAACAGGATGGCACTGTCCTTGCCCATCCCTCAAAAATGCCATCTAAAATGAGCAAAGGAATTCCTGCAGCAGGGCACTTTCCCTCCCCTCCCCTTCTTGAATGTACACTCTAAAATGGAAGACCCTGCAGTATGAGACCAGTCTTATAGCACACAGTCAACTCAAGTGAAGATGATGATCTTCTTGTCATTGCCCCAGTCCCATCCTTGAAACTACAGTCTGTAAAGAGGAAAGAAGGAGACGCTCTAAGCAGAACAGGAGGAGAGAAATGCCTTCTACTGAGCTCATTCACAGGACTGTCTTAAGCATATGCAAAGAGCCACCCTGCGCCCCTAGGTTGCCCAGAGTTGTTGACATTTCTTGGGGGGGACCCCAAAGTTGTTGGCTTTTTAAAAAGGAAATAGCTGTTTACCTTTAGAACGGTTGTGGGACACAGGGACTCACAGCGCCAACCAAAAGGGGTGCCAGCGCCCCACGCACAGGGTCGTGTGAAGGGTGCGGGTTCCATGCTGGGGGGGGGGGACGACAAAATGTCGGGCAGCACGCACAGTCACCGTGCTGTCCACCCGCTGCCTCCCCCCCCCACATGGCGGTTAACTTTCGGCTGTGCGCACATCGCCCGTAGCGCCATGTAACGTCGTGGCCACTGTGCGACGCATACTGTTGCATGCGCCAAGCTGCAGGTTCCTTGCTGGCTTTTCTGCTGTTGGCACACGCTCCCAGAGCCGTCCAACTTGGGGTGCCAGTGCAGAACGATGGGGAATGCAAGCGGCATTGGAGGCAACATCTCTGGACAGGATCCGTGTGCTCGTATTTGTTGGGCTTTGTTGCTGCCTTCGGTGCTGTCGGTGTGCGGCGGATCCCACCACAACATTACACGGCGCTCTGGGCGTGGCACCAAAACAGTTAGCTGCCATGCAGCTGGGGCAAGAGCCAACAGCCGAGCGGAGCCGAGTCTGTTGGAGCACCATGGGCTCCTCTGCTGCTGTGGCTTGGTGCGAGTTCGGGGGCGAGCGTTAGAGTCCGGGGAAGAGCTGCCTGCAGCAGAAGAGCCTGCAACGCTCCGACGGGCTCTGCTCCGCTCGACTGTCAGCGGCTCTTCCCCAGAATCCAACACTCGGCCCCGGACTCTCGGCCTGGTGTCCCTCAAAGCCTGGCACTCTGGTGCTGTGCACCCCTAGTGCAAACGGTTAAGACGGCCCTGTTCCTGTATAGGATATAGCCAGTGCCAGATTTATGTATAGGCTAAGTAGGCTGAATCCTAGGGCCTCTAAATCTAGGGGGGCCCGCCAACCTGCCCACTCCCTAGCAGGCAACCTCCCCTCTCCCAAAATTGCAAACCCAATACTTCATGCGAGGGCAGGGCAACTTGGGCCTCCAAATCTAGGGGGCCTTGCCAGCCTGCCATCTCCCCAGTGCCGCAGTCTCTCTTCTCCCAAAATTGGAAACCCAAGACTTCATGCAAGGGCAGGGAAACTCAGGCCCAGCAACTATGAGACTCAGGGCTAGCCAGTGGGGCCCAATTTGAAGAAGTGGGGCCCAACTTTAGTTTTTTTCATAGAACCCCAGTTCACAGCCAAAGTCTGCAAAATCTCATAGATATAAATAAAATCCATCTAGATTGCCCTAGTGTGGGGGGTCTGTTAGGAGCGGCCCACAGGGCCCAATTTAGCCCAGTTGTTCCAATTGCCTTAAGGTCAGCCCTGATGAGTTTGTACAGGGGTTGGACTGACAAGCCCTGCACCTTCTAGGTCCCTGGTGTCACTATTCAGAGTACAGACTCAAGGACTTGTAATGGAAATAAAGGGGGGGCACTTATTGGAAATCAGTTTTGTCACCTCCCCCCACCCCAAACCCCGGGGCGATGAGCACAGCCACCTTTTATTCAGTCGTATAAGCACTACACTGCAGCATGGCCATAAAGCTGTACGTTCAACTGCTGAAATACCCAATATGTAGCAATGGGGATTTATGTTACTGCTTTATGGATGAATACTGTGTTTCTTAATTGACTCTATTTTTGGAATTACCTAAGAGCCACCAATAGGGAGCTCTAGAATCTGACAGCTAACCAATTTGGTACTACCAAACAGTGACCCCTATTGCTGAAAGTGGTGGCCTGTCCAGTTGAGGATTGTGTTGCAAGTATGCAAGAATGTGATTATCCTGCCATTGTAATAACAGGGTTTGTTGCTGATGGTATCCTTATGTTGAATAGTGGATAGACATGGCAGACGACACAGCGATTTCTCCAAAGCAGCTCTTTATTTTGTAAGCTGGAACAGAACTGAGCAGCAAACAGCTCAGCCGGCTTGCTTTTATAGGCAGCTGGCTGTCAACACTGTAGCAACAACAACCCAGGGTTTCCCGCCTAAAATAACTGACGTGGACCTGAGTGAAAACTATCTACAGTATCCCCCTGCTGGCCCAGGGTGAGAACTTCAGTACATAACACCTTATGTCTCAAGAGACAATGGAGTACATCTCCAGGTGTGAAGCGAAACCATTGTGTTAGCAGTACTGAAGTGACCTCCCTGGGTGCAAGCCTGGGCAGTGGGTATGGAGGTTCTGGGCTGCTAAGATCCCACTCTCAACCTAGGCTTCAGGAGTTGCAGAAAGGAGGTGTTCAAGATGCCATCCAACCATCTTAGGGAGTCCACTCCAGATTTTTTTAGGGTTTACTCTGTAGCCTTTTCTTCTCCCAAAGATATCCCAGAAAGCAGCAGAGGTATAGGATCAGAGTTTTCCTTCTCTTAGATGGGCTACCTTCCCAGGTTGACGAGTCCCATCCCCCCCCTCACTTCCCTCTCTACAGCATGTGCAGAAACCGCCTTCTTTTTTTTCTTTTTAAAAAATATTTTATTAAGGATTTTCTTGTTTTACAGAAGTAAGTGTAATGCCTTGTACAGTGGTGCCCCGCAAGACGAATGCCTCGCAAGACGGAAAACCCGCTAGACGAAAGGGTTTTCTGTTTTGGAGGTGCTTCGCAGGACGAATTTCTCTATGGGCTTGCTTCGCAAGACGAAAATGTCTTGCGATTCCTGGGGGGTTTTTTCGCTCCCCATCCCCTTTTTCTAAGGCACTAAGCTGCTAATAGCCTTTTAGCAGCTAATCCGCTAATCCCTTAAGCCTTTAATAGCCGCTAAACCGCTAATAGCGCTAATCCGCTAATGGGCTTGCTTCGCAAGACGAAAAAACCGCTAGACGAAGAGACTCACGGAACGGATTCTTTTCGTCTTGCGAGGCACCACTGTATTTTATTTTTCCATGTAACATTTTTACAAATCCGTTATGGCTAACCTGATCCAAAACACCCACCCACCTCACTCACACACGAAAACAAAGATCACCACAGCCAATCACAAACAAACAATCACACCCTAGGCAAACCCCAACCTCTCTCACCACCAAAGGAACACAAGTGAACAACACAAGCAACACTGACACCAAACTCTACATACATTAAGCATAATAGAAACATCACCACCAGACCCTACCCCCATCCATCTTCCCTCCCTCCAGAAACCGCCTTCTTGACTGTTGGGTCCACGATTGGTCTCATCCTCTCAATCCTCTGGAGCCTGTCTTCACATGCAGGGGAAGTTCCTAACGCACCAAGGGTTTGAGACCCATCGGCTACCACCTGGTTTAACTGACCAGTCAAAGCTGTTCTCAGGGTGGCCGCTGTTGCACGCTGACAGATTCTAGGAGTCACAGGTGAGAGCTGAGTGCAGGGTGGGGACCAAAGGTGGACAAACTACCTCAGAAGGAGCATGACATGTCCCCTGCTAGACGTACTACCCCTCCCCTAACACCCCATACACAATTACATTCTAGGAATTTACCTACATTTCAAACCAGCACAGAGTTCATATTAATCACAGAGAGGAAATGGGAGAATCACAATAGTCGTGTGCATTTGAGTACATTGCACTCCCATCTCTTTGGGAAGGGAGAGGTTGAAGGAAGAATGGAGAAGATGCCTGGATCCTATTCTGAAATGTCACTCATCCCTGCTAGCCAATAATTTTTCTTCCATTACTTGCTGGGGGCGGGAGTGCAGCACCAGTTACAACAGTGATAATCAAGTTCCTAGTGGATACTGGTCCTGTAGTGCTGGGAAGACAAGTGTTAATTATCTGTCAGTTGATTTGTGTAGATTGATTGGGGGGTTTTTTTGCAGTTGATTAGTTGTGCCAAATGTTTTGTTGTTTGCTATAGTATTCCAAATTCATATTCATGGTGTAATATATATATTTGGAGGTGTGCAATTATTAACTTGTTTTAGCATTTTGAGTTAGTTTTAATGTCTAATTATAGGTGCTATCCATTGCCCTGGGGTTGACTGTGGAGCAATTTACATCTAACCTTTATTGCTACTTTGAGACTTTTCTTCCCTGTCTCCTGAATATTGTAGTGTGTTATATAGGCATATGGGCATAGAAAGAATATCTCAGATAGTGAACTCTATATAAATGATGGATTGAACTGCAACCCTATATAAATTTAAATGAGTGCAAGACCCATGGATCTCAGTGGAGGGTAGTTCTGACTAGAGATGTATAGGATTGCACTGTCACTGTAGTATCTAACAAGCATGGCTCTTAAAACCCAGAATGAATTGATCATGTTAAAGCAAAACTTACAGTAAAAGGAACTATGAAAACACTGACAACATTTAGTTTCGATCTCTTGTGGTTACTTTTTGTTTTCATTTTAAATGTAAAAGAGCCTTCTGTAAAGAGAAGAGAAAGTTTCACCAGACTTTTGTTACAGTCTTGGGATTGTGGCAGTCTGGACACATTTTATATTGCTTTGATGGATTCCTGTTGCCTTAATGGGAAAGCAACAGCTCCTTACAAAAAGTGGGGAAAGCTATAGCTTAAGCTTATTTAATTCAACTAAATTGAATTAATTCAAGCAAATTATACTTTAGAAAAAGCTGAAGCCTCTCTCTTCCTTACAAAAATACTAATTCTCTTTACACATGCATTATTTCCAGTTTTTAAAAGAAAAAGGAGGGGACTGTTTGAAGTATTATATGTAGTAGTTGTGTGTAAAATCTCTCATTCTTCATATTGGCTTCTTAAAAATTAGCCAGCCAATCAAAAGTCCCTAGACCGACGCTGTCTTTCTGAGTTAATCCAAGGCCAGTAAAAGGATAATTTGATTAAACTGAGACCCTAATTTATTTAGCTTTAGTTCTGGATCAAGCTTTCCTTAATAGAGTGCTGTCGTCTTCAATTGTTTGAGGCAAATTAAAGTGACATAAATACCATGGGACTTTTTCAATCTGATTAGTCAGCTAACTTGCATCAATACTACCCCAGCCATCAGATGCTGGCGTCCTTCTTTTCATTAGTCTTACTAACAACTGACAAGCTCTCCTTGAAGAATGGGCACCCACGCTGCCACGTCGACCCCCACACTTAACCCATCATCCTTCCTCAATGGGTCCCGTTTGACAAGGTGCCCACACCTTTCTCCACTGCTGTTCCCCAGACAAAGCTAAATATTGTTTTATGAGCTATCAATAGCCTGTTAATCCCAAACAATTTCACAAATCCACTGAGCACTCAAACTGATTATAAACATTTGTTCTTTTAAGATGCTAAATTTCTGCTGGTTTATTTCCTCTGTTCTCTTTCCTCACCGTGCGATGCCCAGATCATTGTAGCTGGAAAGGAAAGCTTCAAATACGAAAGGTAGGCTGCCCTTTATTGCTGCATTTTGCCAATGAGCACCAGAAAAAGTAACTTCTTTGAAGATAGAATATCATGATATGGGAGCAAAGATTTAACAAATGCAAAGAGGGCTTTTGTTATTGTTGCTGTTAAAGATACAAACTCGCCGTCTTTTCAAGTGCCAGCACAATAGGATTCTATCTGCAAGGGTTTCTAATAGGAGAAAAGTTCCATATTTATCTTAAAGGGGTCTGAAGCATCAAAATGATCCTTACCATTAATGCAAATGGCAAGTCTGTTATACTATAGATTCATTTTGAAAACAAATTTTATATGTGCAGGTGTAAAAAATACATAGTTAGAAACAGTGAACTCAAACATCAACTATATTCAAATATTGGCTATACTTAATGCACAAACCAATAAATGAAACAAGGTGAACATGAGAGATTACTCCAGAACTCTTCAATGTCACAGGGTAAATTATGTAAAAAAAAAAAGAGATTTAGAATGACGGCATCATCAATGGCCAGGGGTGGTCCATAGCTCAGTGGTGGAGCACATGCTCTGAAAACAAAAGGTCTCCAGGTAGGGTTTGGAGTGGGTTGAAAGGGTCCAAAACCTTTTAGAAACATGATGAGCTGGGTAGTATGAGGCATTTTCATATGTTGCTTACTTCAGGACAGTTTTCAGGGGCAGCAAATTACCTGGCTACTACCGTAGTTCTTTTTCAATGTTAGAAGGAGAATCACTAAGGCAAAGTTGAGCAGTGCATAAAACCTGAGCTCATGTACATTGTAACAGGAAGCTGTATAACCAAACAGGATATACTCCAAAACTAGTTTAGGCCAGATACTTGTGCCAGTGGTGCAATCCTGTACATGTCTGCTCAGAAGTAACTCCCATTGACTTCATTGGGGCTTTCTCTGAAACAAGTGAGTCTTGGATTGCAGCCAGGTAGAGAAATCCAAACCCCCTTGTCCTGGATTGGAGAGCGGTTGAACTGGGTGGAGATGTCCTTCCACACAGTTCTCTATCCTGGCTGGCTTCTCATCAGTGTGGCACTCCTGTTTCCACCCACTGAGCTTCTTGGTAGACAGTGGAAAGCCCAAACACGGGGCATTCTGGAGGCAGGGATGAGTGAGCCCAGGGTCCTTTGGATCTCAAACTGGTGTCACTGCTGTTGTGTGACAGCATTAGGCCTGGTTGGTGCTATAGTCTTACTGCACTCAACTTTCTTCCCTGGCCACTGTGCACAGCAGGACTGCAGATGTGGTGGTGACCCCCCTATTCCACAAAGCTCCACTAGCAGTGGGTAGCGGGAGGTTTGAATTGCAGCCTAAATAATCTTTATTCAAGTCTGTGGTCTTATGGGAATATGGGTATCTACCCAGTGCTGTGAGTACTCCCAGCAGAGATGCAGCTTATCCACTTGCAGCTTCTTTTAGGCACACTTCCCTGCAATTTGTGGCCAGTCCCTGCACAGCACAGCTCTTTCCATTCTTTCCACCTGCTTCCTTGTGCTCTGAGGCACATGTTAAATGCAAAGCAGTTCGAGCTGCACAAGGCACAGCTGGTTTTCAAGCCAACCACCACCACCAGCAGCAGCAGCAGCAACAACAATTTTATTATTTCTAGCCCACCCATCTGGCTGGGTGTCCCAAGCCACTTTGGGTGGCTTACAGAATATATAAAACATAATAAAGCATCAAACATAAAAAACTTCCCAATACAGGGCTGCCTTCCGATGTCTTCTAAAAGTTGTGTAATTCTTTATCTCCTTGACATCTGAAGGGAGGGCATTCCACAGGGTGGGTGCCACTACCGAGAAGGCCCTCTGCTTGGTTCCCTGTAACTTTGCTTCTTGCAGTGAGGGAACCAACAGAAGACCCTTGGAGGAGCTCAGTGTCTGGGCTGAGTGATGGTGATGGAGATGTTCCTTCAGGTATACTGGACTGAGGTCATTTAGGGCTTTAAAGGTCAGCACCAGCACTTTGAATTGTGCTTGAAAACACACTAGGAGCCAATGAATATCCTTTAGGACCAGTTTATATGGTCCAGATGGCCACTCCCAGTCACCATTCTAGCTGCCGCATTCTGGATTAGTTGCAGTTTCTGGGTCACATTCTAAGGTAGCCCCACATAGAGCACACTGCAGTTGTCCAAGCGGGAGATAACCAGAGCATGCACCACTCTGGTGAGACAATCTGTGGGCAGGTAGGGTCGCAGCCAGCATAGCAAGTGGAGCTGGTAGACAGATGCCCTGGACACAGAATTGACCTGCACTTCCATGGACAGCAATAGGTGTAAATAGGTCAAATAAAGTTAATATGTTGAATTCACATTTAAAAAATTGCTCTAACAGAAAAGTTGTGTTTGTGTTGGAAAAAATAAGAAATTAAGATATCTGAACTTGTTTTTGTAACATAGTGCGTATTAGTATGTATAGGATCACAGTCTTATATAAGATTTTGAAAAGGACTAGGGCTGGGAAATATCAGCTTTTCAACACGATGTATAACAGCTTTTCAACATGATGTATCACCAGCCAAAGACCACAATATAGTGATACATTGTGATGTTGAAAAGCGGAGGGAGGAACAAGCTGCATCGGGTCCAGGCCCATGAGGCGCTGGATTGAAACCACCTCAGCTCCCTCAACGAAATGAGTTCCATTGGCCATGTGCCTCACCATCGCATTAGCAGTGTCAGCACTAGCAGCAGCTTCTCTACCTCCTCCCTCCTTGTGTCACCTTTTTCAATAAGGGCTGCCAGGGTCCTTCTTCAGAGGCAGACATTCTGAGTGGGGTGGCCAGGATAATGCCTGTGTATCAAGCTTCTTCCCCATCCTTACTCTGTCCTTGAGAGGAGTCACTGATTGGTACCATACTAAACCTGCTCTGAAAGAACTGTACAGTGGTACCTCGGTTTAAGAATAGCCCTGTTTACGAATTAGACGGTTTAAGAACTCCGCAAAAGCAGAAGTAGTGTTCTGGTTAGTGAACTTTACCTCGACCTAAGAACAGAAGCTGAACAGTGGAAGGGCACCAGCAGCAGGAGGCCTCAATTAGGGAAAGTGTGCCTTGGTCTAAGAACTGTTTTGGTTTAAGAATGGACTTCCGGAACAGATTAAGTTCATAAACCAAGGTACCACTGTACTGGCTTCCAGTGTGCTTCCAGTCTGAATTCAAGGTGTTGCAAATAACCTATAAAGCTCTTAAATTACTTGGATCCTAATACTTTTCTTGTAGAGTCTTGCTCATGATTTAAGAGGAAGGTCCTTTTTAGTTCTCTGAAATTTAGGAATTTCAAATCAACCATCCATCAACCACAAAAAAACCCAAGCAAATTGAAATTGAAGATCGTGCTCCTGTTACAAGGATGGATATCCCAAAGACTTAATTTGTTCCAGTGTTCAGGAACCTGGGACTTAATTCCAGAATTGTTTCAACTCTAGGGATGAGTAGCTGGAATAGAATCTAAGCCTGTGCCACAGTCTGTTTCATTATATTTAAGATTCCAGGCATGGCTTCAGCCGCAGCACCTCTCTACTTAGAAACTCAGCATTGTGTGGGTGCTTCTAGACGGGGGCCTGAAAACACAAATGGGTCATTCTGCTCTGATTTTTCTGTGTGCACATTTGGCACATTAGCTTCTCCCCATTCCTCTTTTTTGTCCAGTCATGGATAGTTGTTGATCTACTACTGCTTGCTGTAAACACCAGTGGGCAGAACTTGATGAAAAGTATCTGCATTATGTTCTTTTGTCCTTTCCCTCGGCCATTCTTCCTTCACTCTCTCTATTTCCATTCTGGGCAGGCATGCACATATACAAGTCCATTTTTATTTTTTAAAAACTGAATTCTTGTGCATTAGGAATATTTCTTGTATAAGACTTGCACAAGAGTATTAAAAAGGTCTTGCACAAGTTTCCTAATTATTATTATTATAATTTTTTTTAAAAAACTTGATCTACGTACTGTAATTACCACCTTCAAGGTAATCTCTTGCATGTACTGTGGGGAAATCTTGAGAGTGCAATTCTTCCAAACTGGGTTGCTAAGATTCTGATATGCCTTCAGCATGCAGGAATTGGTGGAAATAAATATGCTCATATTTCTTGAGCTGCCAGGAGGGGGAAACGGCCATCTTCTGCTCAGGTGAGGAGCAAATGCAGGTAGGGGTTTAGCAATAGAGACCACCCACCAAAACATTACTAAATACATGACAAACTGCCCACCATAGAATCATAGAATTCTAGAGTTGGAAGGGACCCTGAGGCTCATCTAGCCCAACTCCCTGCAATGCAGGAATCTCAACAAAAGCATCCATGGCCAAAAACCAGCTTCCTCACCAGCAGTGATTGTGGAAGTGCCATTGATTATTTTTACTTATTGCATATTTATATGTTAAAAAAAAAATACAAGCTGATGTTTTGATGATGATGTCATCATGTGCATGCCATGAAAAACATGCTTGCATGAGCAGCACAGATTCAACAATGAACTTCAGCCTTGAACCACCCTCTGCTCCAAAGCCATGGGTTGTGTCCAACGTTAGGCATACTCACAGTAGTCCAACTAAAATTATTGGACATTACTTACTGAATTTTAATGGGTCTGCTGAGCTCTGAGTAGAATATAGTCAGATGCAGTCCTGCGTTTCTTAAACGGTAGCGCCCCACTTTATTATTGCTTGCCTGCAATTTTCAATTAGAAGCACAAGAGGGCAGTGCGGTTCTAACCTGAGAAAATATATTTTCCACTATGACTGGAAGGACTCTTTCTCAGAAAAGTCTCAGAATACAGCCTTCGTTGCTCCAACTCAAAAGTAAGTCCCACCGAACCAATGGTACATATTTAGGATTAGGGCATCAGTCTTAGTTACATTGAGTGAAACTGACAAACCTTTTCTAAAGAGAAAAAAATATTGCATATAAGGCATCTTGAAATTACTGACTTTACATTGTCTTTTCAGCTCAGTAATGTTCTGCTGATCTTTTGTCTGATCTTCCCAATGCATCCCTGCTGCTTTTTACAAAAACAAAAATTTAAAACGTCTCTTAGAACGGCAGAAAAGCACAATTTCACTCACAGGAAAATTTATATTTTTGCCCCCCCCTTTTTTTTTACTTAAATGAACTTTCTGAGTAGCTGTGCAGAATTCCTGCCTCCTAATGGAACCCTTTTCATACAGCAAGTAATGAAAAAGTAGTCTGAGTTTGACTTCAAAGTTATGTGAACATATTAAGAAGTAACAGTGCAATTCTATGCACGTTTACTTGGAAGAGAGTCTTCAGTGGAGCTTATGTGCATCCCAGGTAAGTGTGAATAGGACTGCAGCTTAAGTAGCATTGAAGCCAGTGGGGCTAATTGCAATAACTTCTCAAAAGATTCCACCAACAGTGTCTCCGTAAAAATCTTACACATCACTTGGGAAGACAGGCAAACTAATATCAGTGTACTGGATGAAGCAAAGATCATCAGTGTTGAAGCAATGATTCTTCAACATCAACTTCCTTGGATTGGTCATGTTGTGTGGTTGCCTGATTATTGTCTTCCAAAGCAACTACTCTATTCCAAACTTAAAAATGGAAAGCGTAATGCTGGTGGTCAACAAAAGAGGTTTAAAGACTTTGTCAAGGCAAATCTAAAAAAATGTAGTATAAACAGTGACAACTGGGAAACACTGGCCTGTGAGCACTCCAGTTGGAGAACAGCCTTTACCAAAGGTGTCATGGACTTTGAAGACACTTGAACTCAGAACGCAAGGCAGAAACGTGCTAAGAGGAAGGCAGGCTTGGTAAATCCACACCATGATCAACTCCTACCCGGGAACCAATGTCCCCACTGTGGAAAGACGTGTGGGTCCAGAATTGGCCTCCACAGTCACGGACTTGTTGTTAAAACCATGTTTATGGAAGACAATCTTACTCGGCTAGGAGTGATAACCAAAGAAAGAAGAAAGAAGAAAGAATTGCAATAAACATACCTAGGTTCAGGCAATGTGGCTAATTGTACTTATTAGCCACATAGTCTGATCCCAGTCGTGTTTACAGTGGTGCCTCGCAAGACGAAAAGAATCCGTTCCGTGAGTCTCTTCGTCTAGCGTTTTTTTCGTCTTGCGAAGCAAGCCCATTAGCAGATTAGCGGATTAGCGCTATTAGCGGTTTAGTGGCTATTAAAGGCTTAAGGGATTAGCGGATTAGCTGCTAAAAGGCTATTAGCAGCTTAGTGCCTTAGAAAAAGGGGGTGAGGAGCGAAAAAAACAACCCAGGAATCGCAAGACATTTTCGTCTTGCGAAGCAAGCCCATAGCAAATTCGTTTTGTGAAGCACCTCCAAAATGGAAAACCCTTTCGTCTAGCAGGTTTTCCGTCTTGCGAGGCATTCGTCTTGCGGGGCACCACTGTATTTGCAAACAAGCGTGTTTTTCACAGAAGCCGATGGAAGAAAATCAGTCCTCTTTTGTAGCTGAGCAGCCCTGTTCTAATGTGTATGGCAGGCCTAAGCAGACTGTTGACAGATGACTCAAACTCTCTAAACTCATGAAGGAAAATGTGTCAAGGAATTGACTTCACATTGTTGACACTGTTAAGCCAGTGAGCCTGCCACCCAGACATATTCCCATCCACATCAGAAAATCGAAGAAAAATTAGAATACAGTGGTACCTTCGTTTAAGAACAGCTTAGTTTATGAACAACTTGGATTAAGAACGCTGCAAACCCAGAAGTAGCTGTTTTGGTTTGTGAACTTTGCCTTGGAAGCAGAACATGTTCTGCTTCCTGTTGAGTGCAAATTGAGTCCCCCACTGCTATGGTAAAGCATGCCTTGGTTTAAGAATGCTTCGGTTTAAGAATGGACTTTGGGAATGGATTAAGTTCGTAAACCAAGGTACCACTGTATCAAGAAGAGCTTGGTATTGTTGAGCAAGTAGAAGGTCTTACCCTTGGTTCTCCCCAACAGTAATGGTCCAAAGGCTATGCAGCCAGGCAAAATCCAGATTTGTGTTGACATGCACCTCCTTAATTGAGCCAGAGAGAGAGAGATTACTTCTACTGCAGATGACATCATTGCAGATTTCAGTGGGGCCTTATCCAGCCTTGGCCATACAGCTGGCTATCATCAGCTGGAGCTCCTTCCAGAATTCAAATATAGAACAACTTTTCCAACTCATGTTAATTTTCATCACAAGTGCCTCTAAACTAAACAATGATCTCCTTATATTCAAAGTCAGTTATCAATGCAAATGGCAAAAGATTAAAAAAGAAAGAAAGAAAGCTGCTTCAACTCCTTATATACTTTGTATTTATTATTATTATTATTATTATTATTATTATTATTATTATTATTATTATTTTCATTTAAAATGCATTCTGTTAACAATTCCAAGATGACTTACAATAATGTTGCAAGTAAAAATATTAAAATCAAATTGTAAAGTGGTAATGACAAGTATGTTTTGCATACTTGTGTGTGTGTTTACATGTGGACTATATATAGGTTGACTCCAGATCTGTCCTGTAAGCGGAACATATCTTCCATGAGCAGAAAGACTCTTGCTGAATTACTGCAGGTTCCTTGTTCGAGGGAAGAAAATGAAAATCCAGTGGTGGTCTTCTGTTAGTACAAGCCCTTGCACAATCTCTCACAAAACATTTTGTGATGCACACTTGCACTCTTTCAACAGATCTTCTATAACAGTTCACAGAATAGCACTTCCACCAGAATTTATTCCACTGGTATTTCTCTGAGTCCCACCAATACATATACATTTCTCTTTTTTTAAGAATAAAAAGTGGGTTTATACTTAATATTGGGTTGGATGAAGGCTAAGATAGTGTAATGGTTCTAGGGGATGCTCGTGCGTAAATCGGCGCCACACCTGGGTGGGTTGCCTGAGTGAACCCTTTCTGTCTGGACAGCCACTCGCCCGTGGCTGTCTCAATCGCTGGCAGAATCCGTCAGTGGGCGTTTCTTGAACTTCCTCCAGCAAAGAAGTTATTTGACGGCTAGTCGCCGCCTACTCTCCCTGCGCGGAAGCCTTCTGGGCATCGGAGGACCCGTGCTCTCCCCACTGGTCCCCGGCGAGGAGTCTTGGAGCCACCTCGCCGATTCCCCCATCTGCCCCCCTTCTCCACTGGTGCTACGCTGATTTCCTTCCCCAGAAGATGTGCTGCTTCTCTCCCTCCCGGGACGCTCTCCGGAATCCCTCTGGAGCCCTCCCTCTCCCTCTGGCTCCGATGGCAGTTCCCTGACAGATAGTTGCGCTAAATTTTCAGTGAAATCAATGGGATCTAAATATAACTAACTTGTCCCATTTGTATCCAACACATTTTCTCCACGTTGCCCTGGTCTAATTTGTGAATCACGGAGGAAACAAACCTTCATTCGCTTCCCAGAGTGTTACCCTTACAGCACAATCTTATAGATGTTTACTCAGAAGTCTGTGTTCAAAGTAAGTATGTTTAGCATTGCCACCTTAATTTAGATATTTGGGGTGCACACAGCTCAGGATTGCTTCTTTGCTTCCAGTATTTACCTTTCATCTAATATTTATTGCTGTCCTTGGGAATAGTTACAGTGAGGGAGAAAAGTATTTGATCCCCTGCTAAATTTGCCCGTTTGCCCTCTGATGAAGAAATGACCAGTCCATAATTTTAATGGTAGGTTTATTGTAGCTGTGAGAGACAGAATAACAACAGAAATTGACACATTTGAAAGCTTTTAATGTTTGATGTGTTACAGTATTTTAATATTTTTTTGGAGGCCGCCCAAAGTGGCTGGGGAAGCCCAGCCAGATGGGCGGGGTATAAATAATAAATTATTATTATTATTATTATTATTATTATTATTATTATTATTATTAACAGGACAACCCCCAGAAACCCAGAAGACAAAAGTCAGAGATTGATATGCATTATAATGAGTGAAAGAAGTATTTGATCCCTTTGCAAAAGATGACTTAGTACTTGGTGGCAAAACCCTTGTTGGCAATTACAGAGGTCAGACGTTTCTTGTAGGTGGCTACCAGGTTTGCACACATCTCAGGAGGTATTTTGTCCCACTCCTCTTTGCAGAGCCTCTCCACGTCAGTAAGATTTCGAGGCTGATGTGTAGCTACTCGAACCTTCAGCTCCCTCCACAGATTCTCGATGGGATCAGGGTTTGCCTTCCCATTTTTCATGCACTGCCTCTGACCACAAGTTGTGCTCTCTCTCTTTCCCTCTCACAGTTTGCTCAAAATGCCAGTTGCTGCGAGACCAAAATGAAATACACACAGCCCACCTCAGGCTCTCCAGCCCTGAAAGAACTCAGCAGTGGAATAAAAGAAAGCATCGCCCATGTCAATTCCATTCCCACACGTAATCATTAAGGGTTTGTTTAAGAAAAATTTCATTGCCCGTACAATCTCTCACAGTGACAAGCAGCTGCACATGATATCGTTTAAAAAACACTTGCATAATATTTCTATCCCCAGAGTTTTACCTTTAAGCTTTTGACTGACAGGCATCAAGGAGATCCATCCTTCTCTCTAAATCTCGGGCTGGTGGTATTCCCCGCCCCCGCCACCTTTTACGTTCAGCAGCTGAACCAAACTCCACAAAAGCAACCCCAAAGAATGGCTAAAAGGTTGGGATAGATTGACTGTTTCCAAATTGGAATACTAATGATGATCTTTAATGAAGCCTGACAGTACAATCTGTTTCTTATTGTTCCCTAAGTGCTGGCTACTGATCATATTCGCTGGCTTGAGGTGATGGGGAGAGGTAGGGATAAATGGCGCCCGCTGGCAAGCAGCACTGTGCACAGCTGATCTTTCAGCAAGGATTAAATTAATTAAAATGATTCCTGCATCTGAAGAATCAATCTTTTTATTTGTTATCATCATACTGTTTATTAATATTGAATGGTGGCTAATTGGTGCCACTGCTGTTTGGGGTCATCTGGCTTGATAATCTTCTTAGAAGGTAGTCACAAATGCCCAATTTGAGTAGCTTAGGATTTAGAGAAGGGAATTGGGAGAAGAGATTTTCCAGCTTGTTTATGGGGAGAGGTGGGGAGAAATGAGAGACGGTTTACAACTCCTGCACGTGGCATAAATTGTTATTTAACTGTTCATTCTGAGGAGCAACAGTATTTCCATTTGGACATTTTTTATTTATTTCCTTTCATTTCAAACCCATCTTCCTCCAGATACAACCAAAGGTGCACTAGAGACCATGGGATATTGATAAACTGTAAAGTATTACATGGATATATATTTGCTTACTTAACATAGTAATTTGGCTTTGACAAGGCAGTGTATATAAAGGTTGAATAATTATTCATTACTGAAAAAATATTAGAAACCCTCCTATTCGTGTTTTTATGGTGACTGGCAGAGATAGGATTCTGTAAAAAACAAACACACACCCTGATTTATTCATTCTGGCAAATTAAAGAGGCTCCTGAATTAGTGGATTTTTTGGAGTCATTTTTAGGTAAGGCTGCAATCATAAGCACACTTACTGCAGAGCAAATTTCATTTAACTCATTGGGATTTCCTTCTGAGTGATGATGCTGAGGATTAGGCTGAATAGTTATACTTTTCTTTATAAGGATGTGTCACTTTGAAAGAGATTTTTGGATTCCCCCCCCCCCCAATAGAGCAAGTGTAATTCTATATTCTCACTCCTGTCCCTGACTGAGAGATGGTTGGTTATAGTTGTTAAACCCATCAAAATGACTGTAAAACATTAAAAAGCAAACCTAAACATATTTTATTTCAAAATTTGGGGGAAAAGAAGGTACATTCTGGAAGCAGCAAACTGAGTAATGTTTACAGCACAATCCTAAACATGTTTACACAGAAGTACATCCCCCTAAATTAAACACAACTTACTTCCATGTAAGTGAGCAAAAGATTGCAGCCTTAGTGTTTCGTTTATTCATCAGTTTAATATGTGACCAGGAGTAAGGAATGGTTGTCATGCAGTTGACAGGAAGATCAATAAATCAAAAATTTGACAGGTCTTTCCTAATTATGCTGTGTGCTGCTCATGTGAAAGATAGGACATAACACTGATCCCAAATATATGTTACTTATGTATGAACAACCCTATCCCAATGTTCACTAGTGAGAAACATTTGCGTGTTGGTTTGTATATCCCAACCTCAAGTGTACTTTTTAAAACTCCATTTTCTATGTTCTAGCTTTGTTTTGATTCTTCAGAAATAAGTACTTTAGTGGATCTCTTGGTGCCATAGAAGTTGTTTTCTAGGAAGCAAAATATAATAGCAAAAAGAAGAAGGATGAAAAGCTTAAATTATTTGTTAAGATCAGATCAATTTATCTCTGTTTAGTCAGTCCTCGAATCCTGTTTGCCTTTTAAAAGCTTCCTATTATCTTCTGTTCAGAGGCTTCACTGACTGCTTAGGTTAGAATTCCAAAACTTTTCATATGCTTACGTTACGTTAAAAGCATTCCTGACTGGCACTCTGTGGCTCCAGTCCAAAGACCCCATTTAGGCTCACACAAGTGAATGCGTGCACACACTGGCTTTCTCACCTTTGTTCCTTGGAAAGTAGCTACTCATGCTGCACTAGAGGATGTTTTTGAGGCCTAGTCAGGGCTGGCTCCAGGTCTGAGAGAGCCCTTGACAAAGTGCCCTTGGTTCTGCCTCTCTTCCCTAATGGCAGGAGTAGGCAGCTATGAGGCCACATTCTTAATTTTCCACAGTACCTTGGAGGAGTGCTGCAGAGATTCCACTTGGGCTGCCCTTTATGTTTCTTCTCCAGTTCTCTGCCCCATCACACACATACACCACCTACCGCTGCCAGGAAAACAAAGCAGCGCTCTTTGCAAATGGGCTAGAGAAGTGGGGCTAAGCAGTTCCTGAGGGCTAATCGTGTTGTATGAATTTATTTAGAAAGTGAGTTTTGCTTCCAGGTTTGGCTGCACACACTGATGTAGAAGTAAGACCTTCTCACTGGGGCACAGAGATTTACATCCAAAGAAACCTAGTTGTAAATGTGTGGTTGCAGTCTTGGTTCTCCTTTGGGGTTTAAAGAGGTGAAGGAAGTGACATGTTCCAGAAAGGAATAAGCAGGTTTCCCCACTTTTTGCTGTTACTCTTGCTCAGAATGTATGGAGTGGAGGTGAACAGCTTCGCTTTCTGTGTCTTAGTCTTGCTTTCGTGCTTGCTTGTCCTCCCTTTCTCACGATTGTGTGGTGCATTGCATTTAGGTTAGTAAACCGAGAGGGCATTTTTGGCTATGGGTGTGTGTGTGGAGCTGGTGGTGCATTCCCCTAAACCAGGAGTCAGCAAACCTTTTCAGCAGGGGGTCAGTCCACTGTCCCTCAGACCTTGTGGGGGGCCGGACTATATTTTGAAAGAAAAAAAAGAAAGAATTCTTAGGCTCCACAAATAACCCAGAGATACATTTTAAATAAAAGAACACATTCTACTCATGTAAAAACTGTTAGGAGCTCAGCCTACAATTGAGTAGGACCCTGGCAGAGACACATGCGTGACTGGCATGTTCTTTCCCCCCTGGTCGATCATTTGGGAGCTTCAAAAGCTTTCTTCAGCCCGAACATCACAGCGACCGATGTCAACAGACACCGGCACACTTAGGGATCCGCAGAGTCTTCGCAACTTGCATGACAGACCTCAGCAACTCAGCATTTTGGCTAATCTACTTTATTTACATATAAACACACATGGAGCACTGCAACATGGTTCCCTCTCTCTCTAGCATCAGACAGCAAAGAGAAAAAGAACAAAGGACAATAGTCCCACTTCACGGAACACAGTAACACAAACATCCTGTCTCCGTCACTTCCCACTCTGTGGAGTCAAAACATACACCGTCATGTGAAAGACAACAATCCCATGACTGCAATCATGGAGCAGGAATTTAATAAAAACACACTGATTTCCAGACCATCCGCGGGCTGGATTTAGAAGGTTATTGGGCCGGATCCGGCCCCCAGGCCTTAGTTTGCCTACCCATGTCCTAAACGACAAATAAATAAGCCAAGTAAGTGCATGTATAGTAGGACGCCACCGACTTTTCCTCCTATGCGCTTGGGTGCATGTGACAAGCCCCTGTTTTTTTGAAGGAGTGAGGCATGGTAGTGGAGTGCATTCTATAGTTTGCCTCAGGTGGCATACTAAAGAATAAATTGCACAATAAGCTTACAAAAAGGCTAATTAGTGTAGTCAGGTTACCATTTGCAGGTATGCAAGAAACATAAAGACTAATAGGGTAAAGTTAAGTACTCCAGCTGGGGTGCCCAATTCCAATTCATGGTAACTGGTAGGAAGCCCATTTCCTTGATCTGGTATCTATAGCCAAGCTTTAATAGCCAAGCATAGGGCTATTAGGCAACACCCTACTGCCTACATCCCTTTAGTTGTTCAGACTCTAGGGCAGCAATGGTCCCTCAAAGCCAGGGTGCAGCATCCCTGTCGGCTCTGGGTCTTGCTTCTCAGTTCCTCATTTTATTAATGGAAGGTGCCTTCCACCCCTTATTTTATTAAAGCCCAGAAAATATTAAGCAGAACTGAAAACTTCCTTTAAAACTTTGTTTACAGGGAATCCTACTCCTTAAGACTGCAACTGTATATGAACTTACCTGGGAGCAAGTTTCATTGAACCTAATGGAATTCATTTCTGAGTTGGCATGTCTAGGATTGCACTGCTGTGGTGTTTTTTGTTTGTTTGTTTTTTAGGAAGAAGTTCCCAAACTACTGGTGCCTTTCAGTTGTTACAGTGACAAGAGACTGTAGAATGCTCTTCTACAAATTCCTCCCATCCCCTACCCTTTCTAAATACTTTCCCTGTTGGCAAACATACTGACTCCAAACAAGGCTAACAGATAAGTCCTCCAGCAAATGTTTTAAGGACCTAATTTTGAATAATACCTTGCCCTCAGAGTTAGCCAGTAGTTAACCTTTGACCCTTTATACCAGCATGTGGGATTCTGTTAGGGAAAGGCATACAATAAGTATGCTAGTTGTCTGATTTGACCTCAAGGTTTTCTAAAGGTAAATCTCCCTTTCTGCTCTTTCAACACATTGCTTAAACTGTAGCTTAGAACACATACTTTTTACTTTCTACAACAATAACAATTGTTCTTCTCAACTATACCTAAGCAAGTTAGATGCCTGATGGTGCAATCTTATGCATGCCTACTTGGAAATAATTCCTCTTGAGTTCAATGAGACAAAATCAGCAACAGCGTTCGAAGTCAGCATTTGGATTTATTGAGGTGTCCTGCAACTGCGGAACCAAAGGTTCTATGGTTTTCATTGGAATTATTTGCTGCACTGGAAAATAATGTGAAGTACTAATTTTCCCAGTTATGAACAAAGAGTTCTGGCTCTGATAGAGGTCCACATACATCGGCTTCTTCTTGTTAGATGTCCACATTCAATATGTGGACATTGGTTGGTACATAGTTAGGAGCCACTCAGTTAGCGATAGAGGTGATGCTTCACTGTCCCTGTGATAGGGTGGAGGCCTTTAAGTGATTAACATTTGAAGGCACCAAGTATTCTATTTTATAAAATATACAAGTTTGCTTGTTCACATACCCTTGTGTTTTTACCTCTCCTCACCATAGATTTCAACCACTAATCCTTCTGAGAGTCATCTATACTGTTACATGTATTAATTGTATACACCAGCAAATTACCTCAGTTTTTTGCCAGTTTGTAGGGGATTATCAACTGTTTCCAATATCAGATATGAAAATGCGTTGCACTAATATGAGTACCCTTTTCTAGTTTGATATCTGCTGTTTCTTTACTTATTCTGTTTAATTTGTAATTTGTGCTGGTTTTCTTGATGCTACTTTTATTTTTAATGATGGAAAAGTCTTTTTTGTAATTGCTTTTATTTTTATTGATTCTAAAGACCTCTATGGTTGAAGTGCAGGGTTTAAGTAATCCTAAAAAATAAGCAAATGAACAAATATTTCAACAGGCTAATGTTTCAGTGGACTTACACTGAGGGTTGCAGACTTAAGCAGTTAGCCTACTGATCACCAAACATCTCTCCTTCACCTCAGTCTGTTTTGTCCAAGTTGTGATATATGAGACTTGAAGGACAACAGTTCATACTTTCATACTATATTGTATGCTTTTCTAGATTTCTTCCTCTGACATCTAATTTTTTGATGTTTTCCACAATGATTTCCCAGTGTTGTCGTTTTTTAAACAGCTGCGCCATAAAGCACTGCCACCAGCTTTTTTAAGGAAACAAAATGAATGATGGCTGTGCTCTGCAATTGAAATCAACAGCCCAAGTTGTATTACAAAAGTGCTGCTCATTTTTTAAATTAGTTATTCCTCTTTAACCCAATGCTGCTCTACATTTCTTCTCCTTAGTGTTGCCACTTTAACTATATTCCCCTTCTCAGACAACTGAGAACTGGCTCCTTGTGGCCAAGAGAAAATGGAGGTTAAATGAGTTATTGCTAAGGTTCACCCTTTACCCAACAAAGTATGTGAAAAGTCCATATAAATGGTAAGTAACATTTAATTAAATTCCCCTTTGACTGATCCATGGCTATTTCCCATGGACTGGTTCAGGCAAAGCAAAGGAGGCAGGGGGCCATAAAGAAACATCATAAATACCAAACCAATAGGATTTATTAACATCATATCTGACAACCAGGAGTTCATGTCGGACCCACCACAGTACTAACAGAGCTCCCACTGGGCCTGCAAACATTGGTACAAATGACAAGGCCGCAAGCACAATCGCAGCATGAATGGACCTAAATTAGTTGGGGCCGAATAACCAGTTTACTAACACCTGTATTAGTACTGTATCACTGTGGGGAGGACTGCTGTTAGACAAGCCATAATCCCATAAGCTTGTCATTTGCATATCCCTCATTAGCTGATTAAAACCTGAAGGAGGCAGGTTTTTGCAGCTGGTGGGTCCATTCCGACACTCAGTCTGCCTGGGTGGCTTGGTAATGAAGTAATGTTGGTGAATGTGAGGTTTATATGTATGGAAGGGATTAAGAGCATTAGAATTTGTGTGAACTGATGTTGCCATATTCTCTCTACTGGATCACAGTAATTGGATGGGAGGAGCAAGAGGGGATCCATTAGTTTTGTCTGTTTGCTCAGGAGCTGGGTGCTAGAGATTCAATTTTGTTTCCTTTTGCTCCTTTGCTTTTGTGAAGCATGCCTGCTTTGTCTAGGGGAGTCCTTAGCACCTCTGTACACTAACCCCACTAAGGCGATTCAGCTACAAAGAAGCAGCCTAGGAGAATGTGAAACCAGCCAGCATAAAAATGCAGCCTAGACTCAAGTAGTACTTGAGAGAGCAAAACATTCCGACCTAGTCCAGGCCTGGGATAGAAAAGCAAGAGATAATTGAAATCTATAAACACCTCTGGGGTCTTTTTATTATTTTATTAGTTCTCCACATTTAAGCTTATCCAAGTTTCACATCAAAAGGCGCCGGGAGCTCTTTACAGGGAAACTGAATGGTTTTAAATTTCAGTGACTTAAGAAGCAATTGTTACGAGCATTTGCTGGGCATGCATAATTTTAAGGCCAAGAGGGAAAAGAATACACATTCCTATGCTATTTGTACAGCTGTAAGACTTAATGATTGAAAAAATTACAACATTGTTTCCCTCTAACAATCAACAATACAACTCCAGTAATGTTGGTAGGAAAACTTGGTCAGTCAGAAAACCCAAAGCCAAATCTGACTATTTATGGTACTGTGATGTACAAAACTTACTGAGTTTAAACATAAAGTTCTTAATGTAAAGAGTTAGAGCATGCATTTCAGCAAAATTTTGACTGTAAGCTTGTGAACATAGTTTGCTCTGTACTTTATAATTCTAATTAGCACGACTGCATTGCACTAGGAATTCTACTTCATTTTCTGCCTTTTATAGCTAAAGGTAAGTTTAAATAAACCCCAAGAAAAAGCAAGAAAAATGTTTTAAACTATATACACTTAATCCTACTTTTGATTTTGTTCATCCCCCCCCCACTCCATACATTTAAAGCACATCCAATAGACATTTAAAGCACATGATTTCCCCTAAAGAATCCTGGGAACCACAGTTTCCCCTTCAGAAAGTTACAGATTCCCAGCATCCTTTAAAAACTACAGTTATCATAACTTTTGGGGAGAAGTTGTGTGCTGTAAATGTGCATTGGATGTGTTTTAAATGTGTTGTTTGGCTCTACCCTCAGCTGAGTGTTTAGTATCCAGTTCTTTGGTTTGGATCCCCCCCCCCCCAAGTTCAATGGCTTTTATCCTGGTTATATGTGTGTTTAGAACAGGACCTAGCACAGAGTTAGCTAACGTGCTGCCCTCCATATGTTGTAGGTGACAACGCCCACTGGTCCTAGCCAGCAATCACTGCCACTCAATAATCTGACTGCCATATTCTAAACCACCAGAAGTTTCTGAATAGTTGGAAGGGCAAATCTACAGACAGCCTACAGAAGCGATCAAGTCTGGATTGTACCAGTCATGAATACGGAAAGGCTATGTCCATAGGGGCTGCAGTGGAGTATCAGACAATACTGTCATTGCTGCCGGAGAAGTGAGCAGCAGCAGTGGCTTTTGGTGAGACCTTATGAGATCTTATAGCGTTCTCACAATAACTTGCCTCTGCTGCCAATTCTCCTGTGGAAGGGTGCGTGCGTGCCCTGCCCACCTGCCATGACTTCCAAAGCAAGGAGAAGTGGGTGAAGCTTCCAGGTTCTGGCAAGTTCTCAAAGACATCTCACAAGATGGTGCTGGAAGCCGCAGCCATTTGACACCATGTTTTATGTTTGATTTTGCCTGAGACTCTTAAGGAGGTCTTGAAAATAGAATACATAAAATTCTCCTTGAGTATCAAGACCTGTCACTCCCAGGGAAGTTTATGGGGTGCAGTGGTACTACTGGCTAGCCTGTTTTAGGTGGCTGAACTTTTAAAAACCAACAAAAAGAATGACAGGCAGCCTTTGGACTCACAACCCAGGCCGCCTTGTGTTTCCCCACCTTAATATTTATGTTAAACGATTCTGTGTGGATTTTTAAGGATTAATATGGATTTGTCCACAAAAACCCACTCAGAATCTTTAGTCCCATCCTGTAATGCAGATTTTCTCCGTTGGCTCATCGTTACATACTATGTGAGGAAGATTGCCATGTTGAAGACTTTGTCACCCACAATTTTCTCAGTGCCCTCTGCAGATATAAGTAGAGATAGTACTGTAGCCTTGTCCTTGTAGTGTCAGTATGAATCTAGGGTTGCCATGTGTCCAGAATTTCCTGGGCATAGCTGGAATACTGCAGTCAGAAGCAGTGTCTGGGCAAAAATCGCAAAAATATCTGGGATAATCCAGATAATCCATGTTGGAAGTTTTGGCAATTTCCCTTAAAAATAGCTCAAAACCCTCATTTTTTATGCCAATAAAGCTCAACAACCTTTGTGTCTGGATTTTCACTTTTTGAAATATGGCAACTCTAAAATCATGTGAACTAGCCAGCTCTTCATTCTAAGTGATTCCCAAACGTTCCCCCCCCCCCATTGGACCACGTGAAAATGGCCCGGGGTCTTGAAAGACCACTTAATGATTTTTCTGCCTGTTGCAGCAATTGTAATGTGCTGTGCTTGATGCTGTGTGGTTTTTTAATTGTATTTTTATTGCTTCTTTTCTTTTATGTTATTACAATTTGAATTCTATCTAATTCAGAATATAAGTGTTCTACACATACACTCAATGGACCACCTGAATGATATTTGTGGACTACTGGTGGTCCATGAACCACAGTTTAGGAACCCCTAGTCTAGGGGTTTATTTTTGTGTTGCTACCCTGCATAAAATCCAAGCCTAAATCCAAGCATGTCACTATAGTTGCCTTGTAGGGTACTAATTCCATTGAACAGATTGGCCAGTTTCTCCATACATTTTCCTTCCTCAGCAGTAATATGCTGGGAGTCAAACACTATCATTGGCAGCTGTGTAAAAATATAATTCCCTTCCACCCCACAGGGAAGCAGTTTTTAGGCTTGCTGCTGACTGATGCCACTGACCTATGCTATTCCTGCAACAATACATTAATAAGTCCTCTCACAAAGGACACAATAAACTCCGATGTGAGATTAAGCTGTGTTATCACTCAGTTTGTCTGTTTCTGTTGTAATATCACTGTAGTGATAATTATTATGCTACATTGGAAGACTGCTTCTCACCCTCTTGGCAGTTAAATAAATACTTGTATAAATCCTTGTTCTACCAAGACGCTAATAAGCTTTAAAAGAAATCTGCTCAATGAATCATGTTATGGCTGCACTGTGGCAAATTCCCTAACACATTCTAATGCCCCCGTTGTTTGTTTGATTCATTTTATGACTCTACATGCCCATTAAGCTGATGTACTAATGCTAATGTACCATGCCTTACTCAGAGTTAGAATTGTATAATATCTCATCAAAGCAAACAGTTTTATTGCCGAGCTATGAATGACAATTTCTCAGATTTATTACACTAGAGGATTTATTCAGGCAATTACTAAATTGGGTTCTGTAAATTGATAAGCTGAACAATGCACGCAGGGATTGATCCAAATTCTGCGGATGAAGTGAATATTGAGTTCAGAGCTGTCAATAGCTTGCAGGAATTGGCCTTGACAATCAACGGACCAGTTCATAGATCACATGGGGGTGAAGAGTGCAATTTGCTTTGGGCTTACTTTGAGACAGGGTTCACCAGAGCTTAGCTATTCAGCTACGGCAAAGCCTAACCCTAGGACATGTAAAGTAGTAAGAAACCTGCCCTCCCCCCAGTGCTTTACAGCACAATCCTTTGCATCTTTATTTGGAGCTAAATCGCAGTGTGTTCAGGACTTCCTCTCTTGGAAAGTGTGCATAGGATTATTAACTTAGAATACATACAGACTGCCTTTCCAATTAGTCACCATAACCAATCCTTCGGTACATCTGAAATTAGGGTAAGGATTCCTCAGTAGACCTCCTGAGCTGTGCCATGTTTAGTTTAGAAATGAAACACTAATTTGAAGGCTTACTTTTCACAAAGATGTTGGGTTGCGACTTATAAGAAAAAACGCCAACAAAATTCCCTTTTCCCTTTGAATATTTTTTTCCATTCCCCTGGGACTCAGCAAAACTATTGCAGCATGCAGCAGGCCTAGTTAATTTCCACCAATTTTGATCAATTTGCAGGGCAGGGAGAACTACAGTATAGCGAAAATAAAAAGTTGTCTCCTGCCACCATCTTTTACTTCGGTTGGCATCAGATAGAGCATTAAAAGTGGAGTGAGTCAGGAGCTGGGATCAGAAGTCTGAAGAGCAAACAGAGGGCAAACCAGAAGGAAGGATGAGAGGACGAGCCAAGAGAGATGACCCAAGATACACCAGAGCTCAGGAAGACCTTGTTGCTCAGGCAAAGTACCATTGAAACAGGAAGCCCTCTTTTACCCCTCCTGCCCCAGAAGAGCCAATGGGTAGCCTTTTCCCTGAGAAACTACAATTGTGCACATGAAACTGAGGTCAGTAGTTCCTGACACAAGGCTTAGGTAGCTGTTCATCTGCCACGGACCCTCTTCTCCAAAGATCTCCAGAGGAGTGCTCTGCCCAGTATGGTTAGTCACTTTGCATAGGAAAAAAACAACTCCTAGTTGTAGATGCTGTGAGAAAATGAGGTGATTTCCACACATTTCCACAATAATTTCTTCATATGCTGGGATACGACCATCAGCATTTAAACCAATGCAGTGTTTCCAGCTACAATTTCTTCCTAACTGTTGGTCCCGAACAGTGACTTGGGTGCTACGTTAGCCTTCCATGAATGGAAGTGTTGCTTCTAGTCATGGAATGTATTTGATTTGATGGGGTAAGGGTAGAGATTTTTTGTTGATTTCCCTCCTCTCTCCCACCTTCTGGATCAGGTGTTTTTTGTTTCTTTGTTTTTGCACAATGCAACAAGTGCAGAGGCAAGGGGAAATTGGCAAAGGTTTCCTCCTCTGTGAGGGAGGAGCAGAACTTAGAACTCCTGCTTACTAGATCAAATTCAAGATCAAAAGCATTCTCTTATTTAAATAAACCCTAGAGCTTTCAGTGAGATTTTATTAAGCTGGACCTCATAGTGAAGGGTAGGTAATAAACAACAACAACAACAAATTTCTTGTAACACCCATTTTATCTTGCTTACATGGTAATGAGATTCTGGCCTAGGAATTCCAATTTCAATTCCATCCCTCTTCTATCCACTCTGGCCTGTTTAAATGTCACCCTTGCTTTTCTGTTATTCCAGACAAATTCAGAAATTACATTCTGCCACTCATTTAATGTTTTGTCTAATAGGATCTTAGAAATACAAAGTGGCTTTAGACAAAGCCTCTGCTTTATTAATGTGCATTCTACCTAGTAATGGCAATTTTAATCTGGAGCGTAGTATTACATCTTCTTTTATTATCAGAAATGTAGTTGTTTCTGTATAGATCCTCTAGATAAAAATATACTTTTCAGCCCAAGCAAATCAGCCATCCTGGTTTTTTTGGCGAAATCCAATGCCACATAATGGCTCTTGATCCAGCAGATGCCTTCATTAATGTAAGAGGAGAGCAGAGGATTTTGGTAGATTTTGCTGTCCCACTGCAGCCACCTACACACACACACAACCAAAATCTGTTATAGAGTGTTGAGGGAGCATCCAGTACAGTGTAGATAAAAGAATAAAATCAAGAACAATTTGCAACAGTACTTTTAAACATATAAAATTTAAAACACTAAAACAGGTTAAAATTACTTCAACTTTATAAGCATCTGGGTAGGCTTGTCTAGACCTTATACATCAAGGGAAAAGAACGTCAGGCCCGGGGCCTAAATGTGGCCCTCTAGACTCTCCGCAGGCCCCACCCCTCTCCCTGCCTGCTCTATCCCCTCCTTGTTTTTGCCTGGCTGGAATGTGTCCTTGAAGTGTGATAATGCCTGTCACTTAGCTAGACAGAAAGCTGTGTGTGTAGAAATTTCTGACTTTTAAGTGTCTGGGATGTAGCCTACTGTACAAATGTCATGCGAGTCGCAGATATTGCGGCACTCACTTTTTGCTTCTGGGCTCCAACCACCATTGGCATGCAGGCACCCCAAGGTTGCCCTTGAAATGAAAAAGGTTCCTCTTGTTCTGCATACATAGCCTGTGTGAGATAAAGTCCACCTCCTTCCTTTTCTATAAGTACATCTAAGATACTTGCACTCCTAAACATTCATATAATTTTAGGTATACACTTATAAAACATAATATTGCACACCCTCCAACATTTCTCCGATGAAAATAGGGACATCCCATTCCATAATGATAATTTTACTGTTTATACCCCACACATTTTACTGGGTTGCCGCAGCCACTCTGGGCAGCTTCCAACATATATAAAAACATAAAAAGACATTAAACATTAAAAAAATCCTTTCCTATACAGGATTGCCTTCAGATGGCTCAGGAGTCAAATAACTCCATACCTTCCAACATTTCTCCAATGAAAATAGGGACATCCTACCATATACCCACTAACATTTTTCCGATGAAAATAGGGACGTCCTAAAAAAAAGTGGAACATTCTGGGTTCAAATAAGAAACTGGGACAGCTTCTCCAAATCAGGGACATCCCTGGAAAATAGGGACACTCGGAGGGTCTGACATTGCACACATATAGGCAGTGTACATAATTAGATGAATTTCAGGAGCCTGCAAATTCTGCAGTTCACTGGTGTCTTGTCAGTTCTAAGAGAACTCAGTTTCTCTAAAGGCAAACGCCCTTCTTTATCAAAACCTCAACTCCACTTCTCCACACTGAAACATTTGTATTTATTGGGACTCGGGAGCTAAGCTAGCTGGCTCCAAACATACAATTCTCCCCTTTACGCCTGCCAACTGAGCAGTCTGGTAAGAATCACACATTTGTCTGTTTCCACGCTTGCTTCACAGTTATCATTATAGAAGAACAGAAGTAATCAGTGGGAGAAAGAAATAGTTCTGTTAAATATAATATGGATTTGGAAAGCTGAACTCAGCTACTGTTTGCATTATTAAACTCACGTCATCCCCCCCTTGTTTTGTCTGATCTGTCCCTACCACTTTACTGCTCCCCTTATCTTTATTGATCACTTAATTTATCTTTTCTTAACTTCCCCTCGAACCGTCTGGTGTCCTGTGTCTATGGTATTGAAGCTAAACACCCGTCTGTCCATATTGCCATGACTGGTTTGCCTTTGAAATAATAGGGGGAGCAGGTGGTGTGACTAAGTAGCCCCTCAGCAGAATAGGGACACCACTGCTGTAGCCTGCCCCAACCTGCCACTGATTTCCCCACCCTCCCAACTGTTCTGCATTAACGCAGTCAACTGTGGCTTTTACAGTTCAAGTTTTACACAACTGTTTTACAGACCAGGAAGAATTTCTTTTGTGGAGAAGCTTTTGTTAGGCTGCAGAGGAGGGGGGAGAGCGAAGGAGAAGGAGGAGGCGGCAGCGGCAAAAGCTGGCCTCAAGACTGAGTGAATTGAACGTGTGTGTAGATAGCTGTTTATTTCATAACCTTGCTTTACTGATACTGCATTAAAAAAAATACATGCATTTAAAATCTCTTTGCAGCATTATCTGGTGCTTTTCTGCAGAGCCTTTCAAGATGATGAAAAAAACAATAGAATTATATGGTAGCAGCCTTGCTGCAAAGGGAAACCTCCTTCACTGGTTGTTGTTTTTTAATCAACAAGATATGTTTTCTAGCATTGGTAAGGGGAAATCAGAGAAGAAAAGAAAAAGAAAGGGTACATGAAATAATCAAGGGTTGATGCAGGGAAGATGGTAGCCTTGGTGATGTTCACCAAATATATTAAAAGGCTCTGTGAATACACCATGAAGCAGCACACTGCACAGAGTGCTGTTTGAGTAGTCAGCTCACAACACACACATATATAATTTTAAAATATTTCGAATGGCATGAATGGGAGAGACAGATTCCAATGCACATCAGTGACATCATCACAGACAAGGGGCAAACAGAAGTATTATTCTTGTTTAAGCTACAGCCCTGTTCTCTTTCATTCTTCTTTTTTAATGAGGCAACAATCAAACATCTGTGGCATAGTCTGAGAGAAGATTAAGAAAGAGACCCATGCTAATAACATTTATTCTCTTTCAATGACTGCTTAGGATAAGGAACTGGAGGAAGTGTTTTGCTTGGAAAACTGCTGATACTTTTCTGGTGGGATCATATAGAACACATGCTTAGAGGTTCAATTTCTGGCACCTCCAGCTGTTGGGAAAGATCTCTCCCAGAAGCCCAGTAGAACAGCACCTAAACAGGGCCAAGTTAGATGATACGAAAATACAAGTGTCTGGGTTGCATGGGGAAGGGAAGCTGATCAGGACTGGAACCATGTGTGGGGGGAGGGTCCTTATTCTCCCCATGTCTTGAAAATCCCCCAAAGACCTAAAGCTGTTAATCATTCCTGGAGGGAAGCTTCTGGTAGTGTTCCTCTCCCAGGGTGAATAGCACCTTTAGGTGAAGGGATTTTTCTTGGAACAATAGTGGGGAAGTGTTAAAGCCCCCTTCTCACACGCCATGATCTATATCCAGGACACATGTATACCTAGCTGTTATTTAGAAGGGGGGGAACATAGTCATAAGTAATTAAATGTGTTCCGACATGCCCATGGTTGGAGTGCATGTCTTGTCTTCCTAAATATCACCTGTGAGTTTTCAAAGTACAGATTCCAAAAGCCAGCCATGACAAGAGAATGTGTAGGCTGTTCAGTTCAGAATGTTTGGACAGTGCATTATTTCCAGAGCAAGACTGCAGTTTCCCAGTTTTGAATTAATTTTTGTGATACCATTTTTCATTTTGTTATTTCTACAGCAGTAGCAGATGGCATCATGGGGTGGATGGTCTGCTTTCTGGGAGGGGGAGGGACATGGAGACAGGGAGGGCAACATGGTACAAACACATGGGCAAGAGCACTGGACTGGCTCTGCTAGTGTGTTTGTACCACACCAACCACACCATGGCCTTATCCCTCTCAATAGCCCAGGTTCCAATGCCCACTCAGCCATGAAGCTCAGTGGGTGTTCTGGGCCAGTCACTGTCTCTCAGCCTAATGTACCTCACAAAGTTGTTGTAAGGATAAATCATGGAGCAGAGAACCATATACACCACTCTGAGCTTCACTGAGGAAAAAGTGGTGTATAAATGTAATAAAATCAATCAATCAATCAATCAATCAATAGCATAAACAGCAGCAACTCAATGTCCCGGAGATCAGGTGAACATCTCTACTCCATCATGCCATCTGGTATTGTTATAAAGATAATTTTATACTGATTGTTGGCCATAACAAGGGCCCCCAAAGCAGTTGTCATGAACAAACAAAATGAAACTGAACACCACCAAGTGACAAAATTGAAGCTAAAACCTTAAAATCCAAAGGAGCAAAGGTAAATAGTCATACCAGAACTGGTTAATTTAGAAATGTTATAATGTCTGACAATCTCAGGGGCCAACCCCTTTTAGATACATATTTACTTACATTATTTACCGGTGATTGCAATTTAGAGACATCATAAACAAATGACTGATTCCCTGAACACACAGCGCTGTCATTCATGAGGAATTCGGTTCAGGACCAAGACTTTCTGATACTGCTAAGTCTCAAGAAAAGAAAATCCCAGCATTCTGACAAACCTTGCTTTTTAACATTTCGCATATATCATTTCTTGATTTTGTTTTAAAATGAAGAGAATGAAAAGACATTAAAGAGTGGCCACATTCGGATGTCACACTAAATCATAGTTTGATGAGAACAAGTCACAGCAAGCCTCAGGCAGTCCTGTACTCTTCCTGGGTGGCCATGGCCATTCTGGTTAGACACAGTTTAGAGCAGGCATAGGCAAACTCAGCCCTCCAGGTGTTGTGGGACTACAACTCCCATCATCCCTAGCTAATAGGCCTAGTGGTCAGGGATGATGGGAGTTGCAGTCCCCAAACATCTAGAGGGCCGAGTTTGCCTATGCCTGGTTTAGAGTGCCATCTGCAGAGTCTGTCTATTAGCCACACTGTGATGTTTGCCACTGGGAAGGGCAGTGTTAGGAGTACTACCACTGCTTTGCTGACCAAAATGGTCAGTAGTGCCTTTACAGAGTGCTCCAGTGGAACTCCGTGACACACACCAGGCTCTGAGATCCTTCCTCGGAGCAAGGCGTATTAGAAGGGCTGGCCCTGGAGAGTGCCTATGCCACTGCCACTTTGCTGTGGCAAATATTGCTTAAAGTTTAACTGTAGTGAAACAGTAAACGGTAGTTAAGTAGTATTTGATTGGGTTTTCTAGTGCTGTTGCAAAGCAGCAGCCAAGTACTCTTCAGGGCCACCTCACCCACAATGCCTTGCCCTGGAAGGATCCTATGTTCCCTATGGTCCTTTGTCAGAGTGAAACATCGCCAAGTGTAAGACCCTGAAAAGCCTCACTATGCCCATGCTGCCACAGCATGAGGGGAAATGGGGGGGGGTGCAGGAAGGAGGGATAGGTCAATGTGCATGGTGTTGGTGCTCAGCAGCTCTGAACCCTAAACTCTGGTTAATGTTAACCAATGGTTGGTTTAAACAACTCAGCTTCATAACCAATAGTTTGAAGCTGGCTTGTTTCAACGGAACCATAACGTAAAATGAATCACAGCTTTTCCTAGAGGCAAGAAGCTGTGGTTAATCTAAACCAGAAGGAAATATTTCAAACTCCTCCCTGTGACTGCACTAGAGGACCAGGGGGGAGTGCTAGGGCCTAAGGCTTGCGGCAGTTGGTTCTCATCAAACTGAACTATAGTTAAGCATGGAAGAAGCAAAGCTGAACTATTATATGGTGAAAACTTAAATGTGGTTCTCGGGGTTTGCGCTTAAAGCTAGGCTGACAATTACAATAGTATACACTATCAACATATCCCCTTATAATTTCATCAAACTGATAAATTTAATTGGACACCAGTTTCACTTGTCGCACTGGCCAAAAGGAGATTAAAAAAAAAAAAGAAATCAATAATACTTACTGAATACATTTTAATATAGTTTTCTGATTATCCCATTGCAAATTAAAATGTGCATAAATTGCTTTCAGAATAATTCAATACAACCCTTTAACAATCCACAAATTATCACTTGACAACACAAAATAATAGGGATTTTTGTTAAAATCAGAAAGCATGTGGAGATCAAAAGGTTAAACAGGTCTTTCATCATGATAAATCACTGGTTAATGAAGCCACTGTTTGTGGGTATTATCCTTGCTCACTTTAACGCCATTACCTTCTGCTTGTAAAGCTGACACTACTAATGATCTTCATTCTTTGAACTTTTCCACAATATTGACTGGTTGCTCTGAGCAGATGTTACTTGGATCTGACTGCAGAAGTCGCAATTCTTATGGAGATTGAAAAGAATTTTGAAAGGAATTATAGAGTGCTCATGTATGTTTATATCTCAGTAAAACAAAACAAAATAGTCTTCCTGATGCACAGTGAAGATAACAGGGTAGTTACACAGAAAGAAAACAAGAGAAATGTTGGCACTTCATCTTTATCAAATTATTTTAGATTTTATAAATTAAAAAGCAAAGTTTCTTTTAATATTACTGTGCTGACTTCTTGCACAGCACAGATAACTGTTAATGTATTTTCCCTCCTAATGATCCTAAATCTATCGTGAATGATAAAAGCACTTATTTGATGTCCCTCAAACGCTGGATTATGCTTTTCCACAATATATGTGGAGGCAGAGAACCATGTACACCACAAGCTACGAATGTAGCTAATAACATTAAAATATTTATGATAATTGACAAGGCATTACAGACCTAAGTATCCATCCACCCCATATGCATACCTGGAGCTTTTACTAAGACAGCTGTACTCATTTTAATGAAGGTAGCAGGTTCACACACTGTTTGAGTTACTAGATTTCTTATTTTTAATGCTTAAAAGCTCATTGGAATATATGTGGGGCTCTGGATCAAGAGCTAAGGTAAAGTACAGTCAATACAGTCCTATGTCCCCACCCTCTTGCATGTTTGAATAGGAGGAAACATGGTTGTCACTCAGTGTCTGTCTATGGTTGGGGATTTGAATCTAGGTAATCAAATAAAATGTATCCTTACCAACATTGTGGCTGGAAGATCCTTCAAAGGCAGGAGTGTGAAAATCTGGAATTAATGAGATCAGCGTCCCACAGTCATGGAGGCTTGGCATCAGCACCCATTGATGCACCTCCAATATGACACAGAAGGGGTGGGTTTAGGAGGTCCATCTGGTAAGAAAGGTGTGGTTATTCTTCTAGGGTTAATGCTTTGCACTGCCACTGTCATTTATAGTCTCAAGCTTGTATTAAAGATGACACTCAATATTGACATACCATAACTGAATGCAACCTCTCCCTCTCTCTCTTCTCAACCTCTCTCTTGGACTGCTTTGAGTGTTGTTGTTGTTTTACAATCAGGCAGTGCATAAATTTTATGAAATAAATAATATGAACTATTCAGTGAGTGAAAGCACTGTATTCTTCGTCCTCCCCTTTCCTTATTCCAACCCCCACTGCCACTGCCCACCTAGGGTCTGGACATATGTTAAAAGGTTGTCACAGATCAAATTCAGATTTCATATCAGCTTAAGAACAATACTTTAGTTCATTCAACTGAGAACCACCGAGTAATCAAGCAATGAGAGATGGTGTTGCACATGGGAACCATCCATTAGTTCACAGACATCTGTCACACAAATGTCACTTGCAATATTCAGTATTTTCAACTAATCCTGCTAAAAACAACAACGGCTGTGATCCTAAGTAAGCTCTTTTTAAATAATTGGCATTTCTTTTTCATCAGATATTTTAAATAAATAAAACTGGTGCCTTTAATACTGAGTTCTCTTAGACTTACTGCAATGCATGACACATGTTTGTGAAGGTCTGCTTTCACACCATTACCAGCTCCAGATTTGTGAAACCAGCTTGGTAAAGTGCTCTCTGGTTGGCCCTGTCCTGCATCACTGGGCTCTCACGGGTTTACCTGGTGGCTGCAGGCAACAGCAGGGCTGTGATCAGTGTCAGGCAACTTTGAGCTGCCATGTTAATTTTCTACAATGCCCCTAATGCTGAGGTGTGCTGAAGGACTGTGTGAAATTAAAATGGTGGCCCTAATCTTCTTGGAGAAGGATACCCAGGTAGATGCTAGAGTAGCAGTAGCTGCTCCCTGGACACTGAGGCCCGAGCAGCTGCTTGCAGACACCAGGCCTATTTCATATCACAAAGGAACAGTACAGACCAAACTGACCCACAGTGCAGGCTCAGGCTGAAGCATCGAGGATTGAGCATGTTATCATGAAACTTAAGTCTGAAGAAGAGGGTGGTACAGATTTAGGATTGTCTGTAGCTCATTTCATGTGTACTACTACAACAACAACAACAACAACAACT
This sequence comes from Podarcis tiliguerta, assembly GCF_965153285.1. Lineage (NCBI taxonomy): Eukaryota > Metazoa > Chordata > Lepidosauria > Squamata > Lacertidae > Podarcis > Podarcis tiliguerta. The sequence goes on from NC_139534.1 coordinate 76,525,642, forward strand.
ATTATTATTATTATTATTATACCCAGCCCATCTGGCTAGGTTTCCCCAGCCCCTCTGGGCAGCTCACAGCATATATCAGAACATACTAAAACATCAAACATCACTGATACAGTGATGCCCTTCAGATGTCTTCTAAAAGTCAGATAGTTGTTGACATCTGAAGGGAGGGTGGTCCACAGGGAGAGCGCCACTACCAAGATGGCCCTCTGTCTAGGACTGCAATCTTATATTCAAATGCATGATATTTAAGATTCCTGCAATTTTATGTATATTTGCATGTTCCTTTCTTCCACTGGAACAGTGGTAAGTTTACATGCTCCATGATAAACATAATTTCTTGTATTTGTGTCCTCAATCATTCTGTGGAATTCTCCATTACAACTCCATACATATTCTCCACTACGTGATTAGAGCCTGAGGCTGAAAGGACTCAAAACTATGAGCATAAAGCCAAAGACATGCATAAAGCCACTGCTTACAGTGTGAGATTTGAAATCTTTTCCATCAAGCCGTCAAATAAAGTCATAATGCAGAAGGTAATCATGGGAACAACCTGGGCAGAATTAAGCACTTTTAAACTTCATTATTTTCAGTGGGAAAGTTTTAAAACATTTGCTAAATTCACAGCCACCCTCACTAGAATCAATGGGCCTTTAAAAATGGCAGGATCATGTTCCCTTCAAGTGTTTGTTTATTTATTCTTCCTTTATCTTATTCTTGTTTATCCCCATTCTATGTTATTCTGTCCCATTGATTTCAAGGGGAGGAGAGTTAAACACAAACTTAAATCAATGGTACTGAAAAGTGCTTAACCATGTCCAGATTATGCCCATTAGTAATAAAATTATAATTGGTATTTGATCCATTTGGCATCTATGAAAAAGGAGTTTTACCTTAGGGATTTAAAAAAGTATAGCAGTTTTTGA